>NC_090437.1:153887782-154204432 GCF_031143425.1 Pleurodeles waltl
TGGGGGGGGTGCTACTGGTCGAAGAGCCAGGTCTTGAGGAGTCTTCTGAAGGCCAGCAGGTCCTGGGTCTGTCGTAGGATGGTGGGGAGAGTGTTCCAGGTCTTGGCGGCGAGGTAGGAGAAGGATCTGCCGCCGACTGTGGTTTTTCGGATGCGGGGGACTGTGGCGAGGGCGAGGTTGGCTGAGCGGAGGCTTCGGGTGGGGGTGTGGAAGCTGAGTCGGTTGTTGAGGTAGGTGGGTCCGGTGTTGTGCAGTGCTTTGTGTGCGTGGATCAGGAGCTTGAAGGTGATCCTTTTGTTGACGGGGAGCCAGTGCAGGCCTCTCAGGTGGAGTGTGATGTGGCTGCGGCGGGGGACATCGAGGATGAGTCAGGCCGCAGCGTTCTGGATGCGTTGGAGTCGTCTCAGGAGCTTGTTTGTAGTTCCTGAGTAGAGGGCGTTCCCGTAGTCGAGTCTGCTGGTGATGAGGGCCTGGGTAACGGTTTTTCTCGTGTCGAGGGGGATCCATTTGAAGATCCTGCGGAGCATACGGAGGGTTTTGAAGCAGGACGCGGAGACGGCATTGACTTGCCTGGTCATGGAGAGAGTGGAGTCGAGGATGACCCCCAGGTTGCGTGCGTGGTCCGTGGGTTCCGGGGCTGTGCCTAGTGACATGGACCACCAAGAGTTGTCCCAGGCTGATGGGGTGGGTCCGAGAATGAGGACCTCCGTCTTGTCTGAGTTCAGCTTCAGTCTGCTGTCCTTCATCCAGTCGGCTACGGCCTTCATTCCTCGGTGGAGGTTAGCTTTGGCGGTGTGGGGATCTTCGGTGAGGTATATGATCAGCTGGGTGTCGTCGGCGTAGGAGATGATGTTGAGGTTGTGTTGTCGTGCGACGTGAGCGAGGGGGGCCATGTAGATGTTGAACAGTGTCGGGCTGAGGGAGGATCCCTGTGGTACGCCGCAGATGATTTCAGTGGTTTTGGAGCGGAAGGGTGGGAGGCGGACACTCTGGGTTCTGCCGGAGAGGAAGGATGTGGTCCAGGCCAGGGCCTTCTCTTGGATACCAGCGTCATGGAGGCGTGCTGATAGGGTGCGGTGGCAGACCGTGTCAAAGGCTGCTGGTCCAGGAGGATGAGGGCGGCTGTTTCTCCTTTGTCCATCAGGGTCCGGATGTCGTCAGTGGCGGCGATGAGGGCGGTCTCGGTGCTGTGGTTACTGTGAAAACCGGATTGGGAAGAGTCCAGGATGTTGTTAACTTCGAGGTAGCGGGTCAGCTGTTTGTTGACAATCTTATCGGTCACTTTTGCCGGGAAAGGGAGCAGGGAGATGGGCCGGAAGTTCTTGAGGTCCTAGGGTCCGCCCTGGGCTTCTTCAGAAGGGCGTTGATCTCGGCGTGCTTCCAGCTTTCTGGGAAGGTTGCTGTCTCAAAGGAACAGTTGATTGTTTTCCGGAGGTGGGGCGCGATGGCTGCGCTGGCTTTGTTGAAGACGTGGTAAGGGCAGGGGTCCGATGGGGATCCGGAGTGGATGGAGTTCATTGTTTTGATGGTGTCTTCGTCGCTGACGCTGGACCAGATGGTCAGGCGACTGGTGCGAGTGGTAGTCGCAGGGGTGGTGGACTCGGTGGTGGGTGCGGGGGGGGTCGGGGTTGAAGCTGTCGGTGATCTTGCGGTGGAAGAAGGTGGCCAGGTAGTCGCACAGGTCTTGAGATGGCTGGATGTCGTTGGTGATGGAGCTGGGGTTGGAGAGTTCTTTCACGATGCTGAAGAGCTCTTTGGTGTTGTGTGCGTTGTTGTCTAGGCGGTCCTTGAAGGCGGTCTTCTTGGCGGTCCTGATGAGTTGGTGATGTCTGCGGATGGCGCTCTTGAGGGCTGTGTGGTTGTCTGGTGTTCGGTCGTGGAGCCATTTCTTCTCCATCTTCCGACAGGTGTGCTTGGAGATCCGGAGGTCCTCGGTGAACCAGGCGGCTTTCTTGTTGGTGCGGTTGGTTGTAAAGGTCTTGAGAGGGGCGAGGGTGTTGGCGCAGTCGTTGATCCACTGTGTGAGGTTGGTCGCGGCGGTGTCTGGGTCGGTGGGTGGTCTCAGGGCGAGGGCGGTAGTCAGTTGGTCCTCGGTGACCTTGCCCCAGCAGCGGCGTGGTAGCTGTTGGGTGCGGTGGTGTGGGGTGGGTTTTCTGAAGGTGAAGTGGACGCATCTGTGGTCGGTCCAGTGTGGTTCGGTAGTGTGGTTGAAGGAGACGTGGGGGCTTGCGGAGAAGATGGGGTCGAGCGTGTGTCCAGCGGCGTGAGTGGGTGTCGTTACGAGCTGTTTGAGTCTGAGGTTGGCGAGGTTGTCGATCAGGGCGGTGGAGTTGGCGTCGTTGTTGTTCTCGAGGTGGAAGTTCAGGTCCCCAAGGAGGATGTAGTCCGTGAAAGCGAGGGCGTGGGTGCTGATGAGGTCGGTGATGGTGTCACTGAACTGTGGGCGGGTCCGGGAGGTCTGTAGATGAGAGTTCCTCTGAGGGTGGTGTTGGGGTCGGTGTGGATCTGGAAGTGCATGTGCTCGGCGGTGGTGAGGGTGTCATCGGTGTTCGTTGAGATTTTGATGGAGTCTTTGTGGATGATGGCGATTCCTCCTCCCACTCCGTTGGTGCAGTCTCTGCGGGAGATCTTGTAGCCCTGTGGGATGGCTATGGCGATGTCTGGTGCTGAGGTGGCGTTCAGCCAGGTCTCCGTCAGGAAGGCGACGTCGGGCGGTGGAGTCTAGGAGGTCCCAAAGTTCGATGGCGTGCTTGCGAGCAGAGCGGGTGTTGAGGAGGATGCAGCGGAGGTGGTTGGGTTCTCTGGCTGGTGGTGTGGAGGGTTGGATGCTGGTGAATCTGCAGTTCCGGCAGGTGAAAGGACCCTGGGTGCGTTTCGGGGTGGCACGGTAGCAGGGGTGGCCTCGTCTGGTGTTGAGTGCGTGGAGGGTGCTTGCGTCGTAGTGCAGTCTCGTGTTGCGGGGGGTGCGGGTTCCAGGGGTTCTGGTGCTGGGTGCGTGAAGGAGCCTGGACTGGCTTGTAGTGAGTACCTAGGGGTACTTGCACCTTGCACCAGGCCCAGTTATCCCTTATTAGTGTATAGGGTGTCTAGCAGCATAGGCTGATAGATAATGGTAGCTTAGCAGAGCAGCTTAGGCTGAACTAGGAGACGAGTGAAGCTCCTACAGTACCACTTAGTGTCATATGCACAATATCATAAGAAAACACAATACACAGATATACTAAAAATAAAGGTACTTTATTTTTATGACAATATGCCAAAAGTATCTCAGTGAGTACCCTCAGTATGAGGATAGCAAATATACACAAGATATATGTACACAATACCAAAATATGCAGTAATAGTATTAGAAAACAGTGCAAACAATGTATAGTTACAATAGGATGCAATGGAGACACATAGGGATAGGGGCAACACAAACCATATACTCCAAAAGTGGAATGCGAACCACGAATGGACCCCAAACCTATGTGACCTTGTAGAGGGTCGCTGGGACTATTAGAAAATAGTAAGGGTTAGAAAAATAGCCCACCCCAAGACCCTGAAAAGTGAGTGCAAAGTGCACTAAAGTTCCCCAAAGGACATAGAAGTCGTGATAGGGAAATTCTGCAGGAAAGACACAAACCAACAATGCAACAACGATGGATTTCCAGTCGAGGGTACCTGTGGAACAAGGGGACCAAGTCCAAAAGTCACAAGCAAGTCGGAGATGGGCAGATGCCCAGGAAATGCCAGCTGTGGGTGCAAAGATGCTACTACTGGACAGTAGAAGCGTAGGTTTCTGCAAGAACGACAAGGGCTAGAGACTTCCCCTTTGGAGGACGGATCCCTCACGCCGTGGAGAGTCGTGCAGAAGTGTTTTCCTGCCGAAAGACCGCCAACAAGCCTTGCTAGCTGCAAATCGTGCGGTAAGGGTTTTTGGATGCTGCTGTGGCCCAGGAGGGACCAGGATGTCGCAAATTGCGTCAGGGGACAGAGGGGACTTCGAGCAAGACAAGGAGCCCTCTCAGCAGCAGGCAGCACCCGGAGAAGTGCCAGAAACAGGCACTACGAGGATGCGTGAAACGGTGCTCACCGAAGTCGCACAAAGGAGTCCCACGTCGCCGGAGAACAACTTAGGAGGTCGTGCAATGCAGGTTAGAGTGCCGTGGACCCAGGCTGGACCGTGCACAAAGGATTTCCGCCGGAAGTGCACGGAGGCCGGAGTAGCTGCAAAAGTCGCAGTTTCCAACAATGCAGTCTGGCGTGGGGAGGCAAGGACTTACCTCCACCAAACTTGGAATGAAGAGTCACTGGACTGTGGGAGTCACTTGGACAGAGTTGCTGGATTCAAGGGACCTCGCTCGTAGTGCTGAGAGGAGACCCAAGGTACCGGTGATGCAGTTCTTTGGTGCCTGCGGTTGCAGGGGGACGATTCCGTCGACCCACGGGAGATTTATTCGGAGCTTCTAGTGCAGAGAGGAGGCAGACTACCCCCACAGCATGCACCACCAGGAAAACAGTCGAGAAGGCGGCAGGATCAGCGTTACAGAGTTGCAGTAGTTGTCTTTGCTACTATGTTGCAGTTTTGCAGGCTTCCAGCGCGGTCAGCAGTCGATTCCTTGGCAGAAGGTGAAGAGAGAGATGCAGAGGAACTCGGATGAGCTCTTGCATTCGTTATCTAAGGAATCCCAAGAGACAGAGACCCTAAATAGCCAGAAAAGAGGGTTTGGCTACCTAGGAGAGAGGATAGGCTAGCAACACCTGAAGGAGCCTATCACAAGGAGTCTCTGACGTCACCTGGTGGCACTGGCCACTCAGAGCAGTCCAGTGTGCCAGCAGCACCTCTGTTTCCAAGATGACAGAGGTCTGGAGCACACTGGAGGAGCTCTGGGCACCTCCCAGGGGAGGTACAGGTCAGGGGAGTGGTCACTCCCCTTTCCTTTGTCCAGTTTCGCGCCAGAGCAGGGCTAAGGGGTCCCTGAACCGGTGTAGACTGGCTTATGCAGAAATGGGCACCAAATGTGCCCATGAAAGCATTTCCAGAGGCTGGGGGAGGCTACTCCTCCCCTGCCTTCACACCATTTTCCAAAGGGAGAGGGTGTAACACCCTCTCTCAGAGGAAGTCCTTTGTTCTGCCATCCTGGGCCAGGCCTGGCTGGACCCCAGGAGGGCAGATGCCTGTCTGAGGGGTTGGCAGCAGCAGCAGCTGCAGTGAAACCCCGGGAAAGGCAGTTTGGCAGTACCAGGGTCTGTGCTACAGACCAATGGGATCATGGGATTGTGCCAACTATGCCAGGATGGTATAGAGGGGGCAATTCCATGATCATAGACATATTACATGGCCATATTCGGAGTTACCATTGTGAAGCTACATATAGGTAGTGACCTATATGTAGTGCACGCGTGTAATGGTGTCCCCGCACTCACAAAGTCTGGGGAATTGGCCCTGAACAATGTGGGGGCACCTTGGCTAGTGCCAGGGTGCCCTCACACTAAGTAACTTAGCACCCAACCTTTACCAGGTAAAGGTTAGACATATAGGTGACTTATAAGTTACTTAAGTGCAGTGTAAAATGGCTGTGAAATAACGTGGACGTTATTTCACTCAGGCTGCAGTGGCAGGCCTGTGTAAGAATTGTCAGAGCTCCCTATGGGTGGCAAAAGAAATGCTGCAGCCCATAGGGATCTCCTGGAACCCCAATACCCTGGGTACCTCAGTACCATATACTAGGGAATTATAAGGGTGTTCCAGTAAGCCAATGTAAATTGGTAAAATTGGTCACTAGCCTGTTAGTGACAATTTGAAAGAAATGAGAGAGCATAACCACTGAGGTTCTGATTAGCAGAGCCTCAGTGAGACAGTTAGTCATAACACAGGTAACACATTCAGGCACACTTATGAGCACTGGGGCCCTGACTAGCAGGGTCCCAGTGACACATACAACTAAAACAACATATATACAGTGAAAAATGGGGGTAACATGCCAGGCAAGATGGTACTTTCCTACAGTGCGGTCCAGGCGCGGACCGGTGCAGACGGGCTTGCCTTAGGCACGCCTTTGGCGTGCCAGCGGCCCGCCCGCTTTGCGGCCTCCATATGAGGGCAGAGGGAGGGAGGAGCAGCTGGGAGGTGGGAGCGGGGCGGACAATGGGAGTGAAGGGGGCGGGGCAGCAGGGGCTCAGCAGCAAGGGAAAAACCCGGGGAAAAACCCAGGGGAAAAACGGCGGGAAAAGACGGCGGGAGAGGGACAACAGAGCACAGGGGTACAGAAAGCAAAACACAGGGGCACAGAATGAAAAAACGAAGTGGCACAGAGGCCAAGCGCAGGGGTACAGAAAAAAGGGAGCGAGTAGTCAGGCGGCAAAAGCGGCAACGGAGGTTCAACCCACAGGGGGGTGCGTGGCAGATGGGGGGAGCGACCTGCCTGGTGACCAGCCTTGTGATTGTGTTTGGCTGTAATAGAAGTGCATTTACAAGCTGATCTATCTAGGTCGAGACTAGGCAGCGCATGGGCTGTCACTCTGAGACATGCTCTAAACACTTTATGGGCTCACATCCAAACCATTTCCTTTTTATTCCTCACTTTGATTGTCCTTCAAAAAGTCTTCCTCGCTAGTGGTTCATCTTTCTTCTTTGTCCCGGCTTGTTGTCATCTGTATCCTTCCCACAGAGCACCGCCTAACTTCTGTATATTTAAGCTTTCATCTTTATGGGATGTTTTTCAGGGACTCTTTTTTTCTTTCACGCTCGCCACTTTAAGCTTCGTTGTGGGCAGTATATTGTTCCTGGCCCAGTGCAGCACCTTCAACGGTCTTGGCAACCCCCTCCCACAACACTGCTTGTATATGACATGCCACACAGCACACAGACAAATTATGTCGAAGGTCTCACCATAGTAGTAAATCCCCATTGCCCATTTTCACAACCAAAGTCATGTCTTTGTTTGGTCAGTCGTTTCATAATTTTATGCCTGTACTTCTAAATTTAATATGGATCGGAATAATGTATTTAATTCCCTTTGTGCTTACCACAAAAAGCCTGATACTATTTAATGGGTATCACTGTTAATACAAAAGTAATTGTAAATCAGGTTGAAGAAGGATATGATTATAGTCCTCCTACGTCAGTGGAATGTGATGTTTTTTGGCTTTGAAAATGTGGTCACCGTATCAAAGGAGTTGTATTAGTTATTTCCAGAATAAAATATATTGTTTTGCCATGCAAGTGAAAGTTCATTTTGTGGCCACTTCTGCCCAAGTAAAGATTGCGTCCACAGCAGCAGCTGTAGGGTTAGCCTCCAGAGAGCCTGTCCATCCCATAAACCACACAGCACACATTCAGCAGAAGAGTGTGCTTCATTTGCTAGTTGCATGTCTAGTTTTTTGGCTTGAGACAAACAGGTGAGCAGTGCCTATGGGGGTTGTGGTGGAGAAGGGGAGTGGGGGTGCCGGTTGAGAAGTGATAGGGTTCTCATTGTTAGAAAGGAGCCTTGACTTTTTTTTTGGTATGCCCACTGGGAAGGACTTCTGGAAAATTGAGACAGCTCTTTAATAATTTAAGCTCAGGTGATTTGCTTTTCATTGATGACAAGTGAACACATGTCCCCTTCTTTATGAGCCCACAGGACACCAGTCAGTGTTGGCATTGTCGTTATTAGACACTTTGCAAGTGCCTGCAGGAGGTGCTGTGGTGTCCACCAGAATCTGTATTATGAAAGCAAGCAAGTTTTTGTAGTCGTCTGCAATTGAGATCGGCCTCCTACAGTGTGTCATTAAGGTCACAAAAGACTCACGGTGACTAACATTCTAAGCTGATCCAAAACATCTTCAAAAGCAGGGGAGGACAGGGAAGAGGGAAACTGATAAATGGCGGGGACCAATAGAAATGAATACAGAGGTAAGAAAATGTATGAACAACATGAATTAAGACATTGCAAAATATAACTGCCTGCTGTAAGGATGATGTCCACTGCTGCTCTTCACCTATATGGCAGTTATCTAGACTAGCATCAGTAGCTCTGTAAAAACTGTGTAGTAACTCGGGGACCTGTTGGTACCTGCGGTCAGACCCATATAAGCCATGTGCGCATCCACAGATGGTTGGGTCTCCTCTCTTCCATGCCATCCTGTTCTCTCTTTCCTGTCCTCTCTTCCCCGACACTCTGTTCTCTCTTCTCTATTACAACACCCTTCTTATCTGTCACTTCTCCTTCACTTCCGTATGCCCCTGTATGCCCTCTTCCCCATCTTCCTGTTACTCCATCTTCTCTCTTTTGCATTCTCTTCCCAGTCAATCTATCTGTTCTTTAGTCTACCCTCTCTCCTACCTGTCGCTCTTATCCATTGTTTATCCATGTCTCTGTCCTCTGTTCCCTATCATTCTACCATCTGTCATTCTGCCTTCACACAAGTCACTCGGCCCCCTATCACCATCTCTCTTCCCTTTGACTCTGCCCCCTCTTCCCTCACTGTTTTCCTCTCTTCCCTGTCACTCTTTCTCCCTTCCTTGCCATTGTACCCCCTCCTCCTTGCCATTCTGCCCCCTTTTCCCTTCCATTTTTTTCTGTCATTCGCCCCTCTCTTTCCTGCAGCTTTTAGGTTGAGCCTAAGCAGCACACATGTGCTGTCTTGGAGACATGCTGTATTCAATATAGGACTTTGATCCCACTTGCTGCTTACCACAGGTTGACTCCAATGTTGCTCTTCTAAGCTGCCTCCTAATTAGTTCACATACTTGGTACATGACTTCTGTTTTGAGGAGCACCGGCCTAGTACAGATTATTTCCACTTGATTAGTGGCTGTCTGCTCTGATGCAGGTACTATTTCTTCTACCCCTCCCCCATTCCCCCAGTCCTCTTTGCCCCATTCCGGTTCTGGCGCTGTGCTTCAGAAACCAATTACTCTCCTCCTGCTTGCCCCATACCCCTCCAGCAAGGTCACATTAATATTATTATATTTATAGGCACTGCCACAGAGAGATCAAGTGATTTGCCCAGCATCACAAAATGCACAGTACTTCAAGGTGGAATATGACTATAAAAAACACTGCATTGAAAGTCAAGCTTCTCTAGACAAAATAGACAACGTCATTCTGGGTTTTATTTTTTTACTAATTTTACAATTAATTTATTTGCGAAAACCTCTGAATGCATAGAAATGTTAAGTATTTTGTGTAACTTTCTAAAACTGTAATGCTCTAATGGAGTTTAGAGAGAATGACATTTTAGATTAACTGGGACAATAATATAGAGTCACTCATGAGTAATGAGAGATTACTACACAGAGGCCCCTAGAACCAATCTACAGTCGTTTTGCATACTTACAATTGGAGACACTAGGATCAAGGCAAGGTGCTTTCGCCAATTATCACACAATTATCATGCAATTTTATTTATTTATTTTTTGAAAAACTTCATGTCCTGGTTCAACACGTTGACACTAGAATAGATCTTTTAACTCCATTTACCAAAGCCATTTCTTCGGATCACTTTGCGGGTATGAGGCACTTCAGGCTTTGTCATTTACAAAGCCAATAGCTCTAACTCTTGCAAATGCGAAACCTATTGCATTGCAAATGCTTGTTTCTTCTTCGGGCTAGAGATTACTTTCACTTGCACACCTAAAATCACCAATCTTAAGGACATGGAAAGCATGCCTTTTAAATCTATATCTTGTAACCTTGTTTCTGTCATGTTTAAGAAAACATTTTTCACAAATTAGCTGTACATGAAAATAGTATTTCGAATATTACTTAGGTTGGGCTAGAGAGACAACAGACAATGGAGTAATCTCTTCTTTACTTGTTCTGCATGATCCTTGTCTCACTTAACTCACCCTCCTTGTAAAGGATCAAGAGGCCATATGTCTGCTGGCCCGGTTCGGTCTCTTGTTATAACAACACCCTCTTTGGGCGCTACTCCTCCAACAATGTAGTAAACATCAGTAATGATTGGTGTTTTGGCGAGATGTAGAACAGCTGCCTGAAAATCTTCTGCTTCACTCAGTGTCTACATGGAAACAAGATATGAATAATCTCTACTCTTACAGTAAGAAGAAAAAAAACTACAAACCTTAAGGAGAACATATACATTAGAAAATAAAATTAGAATACAGCAAGATCCACAATACTCTAAATTAACAAACTCGTTATATATTTCTGTACATTTTTAGAATTATTATTTCTTCGTATTACTTCATCATTGGCAAAAGCGTCGTCTTAAAACACTTCGAATATTCACATCTGCTTCTTAACTCTGGCAGAGACAGCATAGGGCATATCACAAAGCTAATGCAAACTGCAAAGTGAAGAGCAATGAGATTATCCGCAGAAGTCACTGGCTCCTGATCCATTGGTCACATTCATCAGACATGGGCTGAATGTAACTTTCATGAAGTATCCAGTTTTGTCATTTCACTAAGTCATATGGTACCTGATTATGGAAATGTAATGAATGCACATAGGGAGAGACGTCATTTTTGTTCCTTTGCGTTTTGCAAGTGGATGTTGTCCTTGCTGCTAGGCGCCTTTCCACAAAGTACATTTATGCAAATCACTGTGAGAAATGTGTGGCCTTGTGTATTTTCTGCAAGATTTACCCTTTACAAGCCAAGCTGTTGGATGCTCTTTTGTTCATTTTGCCTGTGGCTCCGCAAGGCATACTATTAAAGGTTATCTGACTTCCATTTCGTCCTTTCTATGTTTGCCGGACCAATCATTCTTGTTTAAATCACCTGTTGTGATGAGTTTTAGAAAGGGTCTGACACACATATTCAGTCTAGACCGTTTGTGATTCCACAATGGATCCTCAACTAGGTCTTGATACTTCTCATGTGTAAACCCTTCAAGTCAATACATAGCTGCTCACCCAGTCTCTGGACAGTCTTCTTCATTGCAATTACTTAAGCTCACCTCATGAGTAAGCTTCTGCACTGTCGGTGAAACCACCCAAAACCACCTTTTTCCCCAGACAAACTGGTGTAGAGGAGTTGGGTGGGATTCTTTCTTTCCGAAAGTTATGACTCCTTTCCATATTGAGCAGTCTATATCCCTGCCAGCTCTTTTGCCCTCTCACCTCTCGAAAGAGGGGAAAAAAGCTTCATTAATTGGACTACAAAAGGGCTTTAAGTTCACATACTGATCGTACCAAAGACCACTGTGTGAAGATCATTTTTGTCACATTCTCCAGGGTGAAAAAGAGGAGGGCAATGCAGAAAAGATACCTGTTGCGGTAGCTAGTCCTCTGCTTTAAGATCTGCTACGCCCAGGCCAAGAAGGAGCAGCCAGAAGGTTTTTGAGCCCAGTACACCAGGGCTTAAGCTGCTACACTGCTTTGGCATGTGAAGTAGTGCTTGTCCTTAACATCTGCCAGGCTGCAATGTTGGTATTGGCGTATACGTTAATGTAGCACTACTGCCTTGACAGACAGGTCCAGGTGGAGGGACATTTTGCCAGCATGGTCCTGCAGGATGTTTTGGTCTGAGTACACTTCACAGACCCCCCACCAGAGGAGGTACTACATTGGTATCTATTACAAGGCGAGGATTCTGTGGTTGGAAATATGCATCAGAAGAATAAGTTATTTGCCTATGGTAATGCTCTTTTTGGTGGATACTCTATCTAACTGCAGGTTCCTCACCACCCTTCCACCTCCCATTTTGTGCAGTGGCCTCTTTTGTCCGAAAAAAAGGAATCCCCGCACTGGTACCAAAAACCTGGTGATGCTTCAAATCTGACAGTGTGGAAAGGGAAAAAAATGAGAAAGAGATACCAACACAAATGTGGAACTTTTATGTGGTGCACTCTGTCACTTTCAGGGTTCTACAGAGTCAATATAGACTGCACTGCACCACCTGGCAGCACACCGAAAAATTACTGGAGAAAAGGTTCCAGATCTAGTCTGACACCTGGAGAGTACTCTAAGCTGAGAAAGTTATGGTTAAATAGATTACCCAACAGAATGAGTGTTACCAAAGGTAAGTAACTTGTTTTTCATGCCATCTTATTTTGTCAAATAATGTATTACCAGTAGTAAATAAACAAAGAATGCAATCCTTCTTCATCAATTTTTCTTGTTAGCATTAGGACCCGTGGCACCCTTTCTACACCACTGCGGTTTTGCAACATTTGGTTTTGGTCCTGGGGCTATGAGATACCAAACCAGAAAAACTCCAAACACATATTTCCACAAGGGTTTCTTCTGACAGCATTTTCTAAGTTCTCTATGGTTTTGCATCTTGCAGGAGTTCGAATATACCGAAGTCCAACTTGTCCCTCTAATCCATAATCAACCAGCCACCTGGCCAGTGAGACACTTGAAATAAGCCAGTCTGTTTTTAGATACAGAATTACCCCTCCCATCTTTTAGTCCCTACTTTTGACATATCATTTACCTAATCGGTCTTGGCATGGTTGCCTCAGATTCAAAAGTTCTCCACAACAATTAGATTTTAAAGGTCCTCTTAAGTTTGAGTGAACCTCTCTGTCACAGATCTAATTTCTCATGCCACCCTCTCTTGATGGAATTACATCAATGTTTGCTTCATTTAAACATGGTGCGTGGGATGGTCTGCTATGGCCCTACTGTATATGACCAACTGCTGTATAGCGAAACATCATATTTGGAAGGTAATCCAGCCCATGCCCTGGAAAGCTCTGACAGTATCCACTATAAAACTTTCAGGTGGTGTGGCCTGGCAAGATGGAGGTTAGGACGTAGCCAAGCCCTACTCCTGGTCTCCCTGGCTTACTCCTGCGAAATTCTGCTCTGTAGGTTATGTACACGGACTGCAGGGAAGAGTATCCTTTTCTACAACCTGTTGCAAGAGAGTCCTGGATGAATATATCTGGCGTTTGCCAGCTGCCAGTCTCAACCACGAGTTGGGGGAAGGCCCGAATTTACTGACTGCAGAGGGGAGCATTATGAGCAGAGGAGCTGAGGCCAAGGCTACTTGGCCCCGGAGTGGGCCTGCATCGAGGTATTCCCAGCATGCTCACCCCTCCTCCAGTCTGGCCGAATGAGATATGGCCGGTGCCGAGTTCAGCTGGGGTGGGATCACTGCAGGGACAGATTAATTTAAAATTAAAAGAAGTGTCTGGACACCGAGACAGTTCTCTAAAAACAGGGACTGTCCGGGGAAATCCGGGACATCTGCTCACCCTAGCAGAGCACTAGGGAGAAGTTAGATTGAACAGGAGACAGATCTGGGTGTTGGACACATGGGGTTCCTCAACTTGTGGAAAGGGTGAGGAGCTGCAGGGCTCAGTACACACTAGGCACATTCCAGGTAAGGTCTTCCAGTGGTTGAAGTGGGGGCGCCTGTGGAGTCATGGCCTTTAGAACTATCGCTGTTGGTGCTGGGAGACTGGGGGAAGGAGGCCCCGAGCAGTGCTGGCAGGCTGTATGGGGATATTTGGGGGCAGAACGGCAAGAGGCCTGTGCCCCAGTGTATTACCAACCTTTTCCTGATGGACGGAATTTCCATGGGGGGGGGGGGGCACTAAAGCAGCCGGAAGGGTTGTAGAGGTGCCCTTGGAGTGCCTGGTAGATTTCCTGAGACTGTTGGGGCTCGCTGATGCAATGGAATACCAGGGGGGCCCTTTGTATATATGGCATTGAGATACACATAAGTAGCACTATAACAAGTACACCACGCCGGGCAGCCGTCCCATCAGATTACCCGACAGTGGGGTGCAGAATCCAAGACTGCCTCCCCAGAGAGATCAGGGGACCCTTCACATGCAGATCTGATAACAGCAATACAGGGATCTCACACGGCACTGGAGCATAAGATAGAGACTGTCTCTATTGCTGTAAATCTACTTAGAGCTGACTTGAAAAAAGTAGGTAACAAAGTGGCAGAGGGTAACACTTAAAGTCTGCAGGGGAATGTATCACAGCTTAAGCAACAAATGGCTAAGATGACTTCCACAAATCATGAGTTGTAACTAAGGGTGGAGGAGGAAGAGGGGCAAGTATGCTTCAATAAAATTAGGTTCCTGGGTTTCCCAGAGAGGGTCAAAGGGGTGTAAGGGGAGGACTTTAGACAACATTCCTTGCGGCCTAGGGATCTCTCAGAGTTTTTACGAGTAAGCAAGCTAATAGGACACTGGTTCCTCCACCCCCATCCTGCCCCTCCCCAAGGGCGATTAAAGCTCAAATCTTAAACTTACAGGGCAGGGACTGCCTTTTGCCTGCTTCTAGAGAGCAGGAGTGTAGGAGGCTGGACTGGCTTGTAGTGAGTAACTAGGGGTACTTACACCTTGCACCAGGCCCAGTTATCCCTTATTAGTGTATAAGGTGTCTAGCAGCATAGGCTGATAGATAATGGTAGCTTAGCAGAGCAGCTTAGGCTGAACTAGGAGACGAGTGAAGCTCCTACAGTACCACTTAGTGTCATATGCACAATATCATAAGAAAACACAATACACAGATATACTAAAAATAAAGGTACTTTATTTTTATGACAATATGCCAAAAGTATCTCAGTGAGTACCCTCAGTATGAGGATAGCAAATATACACAAGATATATGTACACAATACCAAAATATGCAGTAATAGTATTAGAAAACAGTGCAAACAATGTATAGTTACAATAGGATGCAATGGAGACACATAGGGATAGGGGCAACACAAACCATATACTCCAGAAGTGGAATGCGAACCACGAATGGACCCCAAACCTATGTGACCTTGTAGAGGGTCGCTGGGACTATTAGAAAATAGTCAGGGTTAGAAAAATAGCCCACCCCAAGACCCTGAAAAGTGAGTGCAAAGTGCACTAAAGTTCCCCAAAGGACATAGAAGTCGTGATAGGGGAATTCTGCAGGAAAGACACAAACCAACGATGGATTTCCAGTTGAGGGTACCTGTGGAACAAGGGGACCAAGTCCAAAAGTCACAAGCAAGTCAGAGATGGGCAGATGCCCAGGAAATGCCAGCTGTGGGTGCAAAGATGCTGCTACTGGACAGTAGAAGCGTAGGTTTCTGCAAGAACGACAAGGGCTAGAGACTTCCCCTTTGGAGGACGGATCCCTCACGCCGTGGAGAGTTGTGCAGAAATGTTTTCCCGCCGAAAGACCGCCAACAAGCCTTGCTAGCTGCAAATCGTGCAGTTAGTGTTTTTGGATGCTGCAATGGCCTAGGAGGGACCAGGATGTCGCCAATTGCATCTGGGGACAGAGGGGGCGTCGAGCAAGACAAGGAGCCCTCTCAGCAGCAGGCAGCACCCGCAGAAGTGCCAGAAACAGGCACTACGAGGATGCGTGAAACGGTGCTCACCCGAAGTCGCACAAAGGAGTCACACGTCGCCGGAGAACAACTTAGGAGGTCGTGCAATGCAGGTTAGAGTGCCGTGGACCCAGGCTGGACTGTGCACAAAGGATTTCCGCCGGAAGTGCACGGAGGCCGGAGTAGCTGCAAAAGTCGCGGTTTCCAGCAATGCAGTCTGGCGTGGGGAGGCAAGGACTTACCTCCACCAAACTTGGGCTGAAGAGTCACTGGACTGTGGGAGTCACTTGGACAGAGTTGCTGGATTCAAGGGACCTCGCTCGTCGTGCTGAGAGGAGACCCAAGGTACCGGTGATGCAGTTCTTTGGTGCCTGCGGTTGCAGGGGGATGATTCCGTCGACCCACGGGAGATTTCTTCGGAGCTTCAAGTGCAGAGAGGAGGCAGACTACCCCCACAGCATGCACCACCAGGAAAACAGTCGAGAAGGCGGCAGGATCAGCGTTACAGAGTTGCAGTAGTCGTCTTTGCTACTATGTTGCAGTTTTGCAGGCTTCCAGCGCGGTCAGCAGTCGATTCCTTGGCAGAAGGTGAAGAGAGAGATGCAGAGGAACTCGGATGAGCTCTTGCATTTGTTATCTAAGGAAGACCCTAAATAGCCAGAAAAGAGGGTTTGGCTACCTAGGAGAGAGGATAGGCTAGCAACACCTGAAGGAGCCTATCAGAAGGAGTCTCTGACGTCACCTGGTGGCACTGGCCACTCAGAGCAGTCCAGTGTGCCAGCAGCACCTCTGTTTCCAAGATGGCAGCGGTCTGGAGCACACTGGAGGAGCTCTGGACACCTCCCAGGGGAGGTGCAGGTCAGGGGAGTGGTCACTCCCCTTTCCTTTGTCCAGTTTCGCGCCAGAGCAGGGCTAAGGGGTCCCTGAACCGGTGTAGACTGGCTTATGCAGAAATGGGCACCATGTGTGCCCATGAAAGCATTTCCGGAGGCTGGGGGAGGCTACTCCTCCCCTGCCTTCACACCATTTTCCAAAGGGAGAGGGTGTAACACCCTCTCTCAGAGGAAGTCCTTTGTTCTGCCATCCTGGGCCAGGCCTGTCTGGACCCCAGGAGGGCAGATGCCTGTCTGAGGGGTTGGCAGCAGCAGCAGCTGCAGTGAAACCCCGGGAAAGGCAGTTTGGCAGTACCAGGGTCTGTGCTACAGACCACTGGGATCATGGGATTGTGCCAACTATGCCAGGATGGTATAGAGGGGGCAATTCCATGATCATAGACATATTACATGGCCATATTCGGAGTTACCATTGTGAAGCTACATATAGGTAGTGACCTATATGTAGTGCACGCGTGTAATGGTGTCCCCGTACTCACAACGTCCGGGGAATTGGCCCTGAACAATGTGGGGGCACCTTGGCTAGTGCCAGGGTGCCCACACACTAAGTAACTTAGCACCCAACCTTTACCATGTAAAGGTTAGACATATAGGTGACTTATAAGTTACTTAAGTGCAGTGTAAAATGGCTGTGAAATAACGTGGACGTTATTTCACTCAGGCTGCAGTGGCAGGCCTGTGTAAGAATTGTCAGAGCTCCCTATGGGTGGCAAAAGAAATGCTGCAGCCCATAGGGATCTCCTGGAACCCCAATACCCTGGGTACCTCAGTACCATATACTAGGGAATTATAAGGGTGTTCCAGTAAGCCAATGTAAATTAGTAAAGTTGGTCACTAGCCTGTTAGTGACAATTTGAAAGAAATGAGAGAGCATAACCACTGAGGTTCTGATTAGCAGAGCCTCAGTGAGACAGTTAGTCATAACACAGGTAACACATTCTGGCACACTTATGAGCACTGGGGCCCTGACTAGCAGGGTCCCAGTGACACATACAACTAAAACAACATATATACAGTGAAAAATGGGGGTAACATGCCAGGCAAGATGGTACTTTCCTACACAACCCCCCCCAAACGAAGGACAATAAGACTAGCCATGACCTGATGAGTCTTCATTGTCTAAGTGGAAATATCTGGAGAGTCCATCTGCATTGGAGTGGCTACTCCCAGGTCTATGTTCCACTGTATAGTCCATTCCCTGTAGGGATATGGACCACCTCAACAATTTAGGATTTTCACCTTTCATTTGTTTTAGCCAAAGTAGAGGTTTGTCGTCTGTCTGAACAATGAAGTGAGTGCCAAACAAGTATGGCCTCAACTTCTTCAGTGCCCAGACCACAGCAAAGGCCTCCCTCTCAATGGCAGACCAACGCTTTTCTCTAGGGGTCAACCTCCTACTAATAAAAGCAACAGGTTGATCCTGGCCCTCAGAATTAAGTTGTGATAGGACTGCCCTACTCCTAATTCAGATGCATCAGTTTGGACATAGAATTTTTTAGAGTAACAAGGGCTTTTCAGGACAGGTGCAGAGCACATGGCCTGCTTCAGCTCCTCAAAAGCTTTCTGACAGCTAGCTGTCCACAATACCTTTTTAGGCATCTTTTTGGATGTGAGGTCATTAAGAGGGGCTGCAATGGAGCCATAGTTCTTAATGAACCTCCTGTAATACCCAGTGAGGCCTAGGAAGGCTCTCACCTGAGTCTGAGTAGTAGGGGGAACCCAATCTACAATAGTTTGGATTTTCCCCTGAAGTGGTGCAATCTGTTCCCCACCAACAAGGTGTCCCAGATAAACCACCTTCCCCTGCCCTATCTGGCACTTTGAAGCCTTGATAGTGAGGCCTGCCTTTTGCAGGGCCTCTAAAACTTTCCATAGGTGGACCAGGTGATCATCCCAACTGGAGCTAAAGACAGCTATATCGTCCAAATATGCTGCACTAAAAGCTTCCAGCCCTTGCAGGACTGTGTTCACCAACCTTTGAAAAGTGGCAGGTGCATTTTTCAATCCAAAAGGCATTACTGTGAATTGGTAATGGCCTCCAATGGTTGAAAATGCAGTTTTAGGTTTAGCATCTTCTGATAATTTGATCTGCCAATACCCTGCAGTCAAATCAAAAGTGCTTAGATACTTGGCAGATGCCAGTGTATCTATGAGCTCATCTGCCCTGGGTATAGGGTGAGCATCAGTTTTGGTTACCTGGTTGAGACCTCTATAATCTACACAAAACCGCATTTCCTTCTTTCCATCCTTGGAATGAGGTTTTGGTACAAGTACCACAGGAGAAGCCCTTGGACTTTCAGAGTGCTCAACCACTCCCAGTTCTAACATTTTCTGCACCTCTTGCTTTATGCAGTCCCTGACATGGTCAGGCTGCCTATAGATTTTACTTTTGACAGGCAAGCTGTCTCCAGTATCTATAGTGTGCTCACACCAAGAAGTGGTACCTGGCACAGTAGAGAAGAGTTCAGAAAACTGACCCAGGAGATTTATGCAATGGTCTTTCTGCTCAGCAGTAAGACAATCAGCCAAAACTACACCTTCCACTAGAGCATCTTGTTCTGTGGAAGAGAAGAGATCAGGTAGAGGATCACTGTCTTCTTCCTGTCCCTCATCAGTTGCCATGAGCAGGGTGAGATCAGCCCTGTCATAGTAGGGTTTCAGGCGATTGACATGGAGCACCCTAAGGGGACTCCTGGCAGTGCCTAAGTCAACTAAGTAGGTGACTTCACCCTTCTTTTCAACAATTATGTGGGGTCCACTCCATTTATCTTGGAGTGCTCTTGGGCCACAGGCTCCAAGACCCACACTTTCTGCCCTGGTTGGTACTGCACCAAAACAGCCTTCTGATCATGCCATTGCTTCTGGAGCTCTTGGCTGGCCTGAAGGTTTTTACTGGCCTTTTTCATATACTCAGCCATCCTTGATCTGAGGCCAAGTACATAATCCACAATATCTTGTTTTGGAGCTTTTAAAGGTTGTTCCCAACCCTCCTTGACAAGTGTTAGTGGACCCCTAACAGGGTGTCCAAAGAGGAGTTCAAAGGGGCTGAAGCCCACTCCTTTCTGGGGTACCTCCCTGTAGGCAAAAAGGAGGCATGGTAAAAGGATATCCCATCTCCTGCGGAGTTTTTCAGGGAGTCCCATAATCATGCCTTTGAGAGTTTTGTTAAATCTCTCCACCAGTCCATTTGTTTGTGGATGATAGGGTGTAGTGAACTTGTAAGTCACACCACACTCCTTCCACATGGCCTTTAAGTAAGCAGACATGAAATTGCTTCCCCTGTCTGATACTACTTCCTTTGGGAAGCCCACCCTAGAAAATATTCCCAGGAGGGCCTTTGCCACTGCAGGTGCTGTAGTGGTCCTTAAAGGAATTGCTTCAGGATATCTTGTGGCATGGTCCACTACCACTAAGATAAACCTATTGCCTGAAGCAGTAGGAGGGTCAAGGGGGCCAACTATGTCAACCCCTACCCTTTCAAAGGGAACCCCAACCACAGGCAGTGGAATAAGGGGTGCCTTTGGGGTGCCACCTGTCTTGCCACTGGCTTGACAGGTTTCACAGGACTTACAAAACTCTTTTGTGTCCTCAGACATTCTAGGCCAATGAAACAAGGGAACAAGCCTGTCCCAAGTTTTCATTTGTCCCAGATGTCCAGTTAGGGGAATGTCGTGGGCTAGAGTTAGGAGGAACTTTCTGTACTCCTGAGGAATCACTAACCTCCTGGCAGTTCCAGGTTTAGGATCCCTTGCTTCAGTGTACAAGAGGTTGTCCTCCCAGTAAACTCTGTGAGAGTCACTGACATCCCCATTAGCCTGTTTGACAGCTTGCTGTCTTAGACCCTCTAGTGTGGGACAGGTATGCTGTGCCACACTCAGCTCCTCCCTGGCAGGCCCCCCTTCACCCAAAATCTCAGCAGTGTCTGCTTCCAGCTCCTCTGGTGTAGGTTCTGCACAGGGTGGAAAATCTTCTTCCTCAGAAGTAGAATCCACTGTAGAGGGAGGGATAGTAGGAAGTGTTTTACTTCTACTAGCCCTAGCTTTAGGGAGCACTTGATCCATTGTTCCAGGATCCAAGTCACCCTGTCCTTTTTGCTTTTTGGCCTGAGCCCTTGTTAAAGCAAAAATATGCCCTGGGATGCCCAGCATTGCTTGCTCCACATCTGACCAAGCTGATGTCTCCAAATCATTCCCTAATAGACAGTCTACAGGTAAATCTGAAGCTACCACAACTTTCTTTGGACCAGTAACCCCCCCCCCAGTTGAGATTTACAACAGCCATGGGGTGGCTAAGTGTGTTGTTGTGAGCATCGGTTACTTGGTACTGGTGACCAAGTAGGTGTTGTTCAGGGTGGACCAGTTTCTCTATTACCATAGTCACACTGGCTCCAGTATCCCTGTGGGCCTGAACCTCAACACCATTTATTAGGGGTAGTTGCTTGTACTTATCCATGTTAAGGGGACAAGCAACCAAGGTGGCTAAATCAATAGCCCCCTCAGAGACTAACACAGCCTCTGTGGTCTCCCTAATCAGACCAACCCCAACTAAGTTACCAAAAGTGAGCCCAGCTACTCCCTTGGATTGGCTATTAGTAGGTTTGCTCCCACCACCACTGCTATTAGTAGGGACACTAGGTGTAGCAGTAGGGGTTGTAGTGGTAGGAGGCTTGGTGCTTTTCTTTGGACAACTGGGATCTGTTGTCCAATGGCCTTTTATTTTACATAAATAGCACCATGGTTTATTTTCTTTGTTTTTATTAGAAGAGGATTTGGGCCCACCACCCCCACCAGAGTGTTTTTGTGGGCCTGATGAAGACTCATTTTTAGATTTGTCCCCACCCTTGTCAGAAGACTTACCATCCTTCTTCTTGTTGCCATCTTTGTCACCCCCTGTATGAACTTTTCTGTTCACCCTTGTTCTGACCCATTTGTCTGCCTTCTTTCCCAATTCTTGGGGAGAGGTCAGATCAGAGTCCACCAAGTACTGGTGCAACAAATCAGACACACAATTATTAAGAATATGCTCTCTCAGGATCAAGTTATACAGGCTGTCATAATCAGTAACTTTACTGCCATGTAACCACCCCTCCAAGGCCTTCACTGAATGGTCAATGAAATCAACCCAGTCTTGTGAAGACTCCTTTTTGGTCTCTCTGAACTTTATCCTGTATTGTTCAGTGGTTAAGCCATAACCATCCAGGAGTGCATTCTTAAGAACTGTAAAATTATTGGCATCACTTTCTTTCACAGTAAGGAGCCTATCCCTACCTTTTCCACTAAATGATAGCCATAGGATAGCAGCCCACTGCCTTTGAGGGCCATCCTGTACAACACAGGCCCTCTCAAGTGCAGCAAACCACTTGTTAATGCCATCCCCCTCCTTATAAGGGGGAACTATCTTGTGCAGATTCCTAGAATCATGCTCTTTTGCAGGATGACTATTGGGAATACTGCTGCTGCCACCATGGGTTTCTAAACCCAGTTTCTGTCTCTCCTTCTCTACTTCTAAGGACTGTCTATCCAAATCCAGCTGTTGCTTCTTGAGCTTCAGTCTGGTTTGTTCCACTCTCAATCTATTGAGCTCCCTTTCTAACAATCTGTCATCAGGGTGGGTGGGAGGGACATGTCTTGAAACAGAAGTATGGTGAGAATGGACAGAAGGAGACCTGTCCCTTACAGAGGGCACCCTAACAGCTTGGTTAACAGAAACATCACTTCTACTGTGGTGAGAATGAATGCTCTTGCTATGATGTGAGACAACACTATCTGTATGGTGTGACTCTACATCAGTACCAACTATGCTAGACTGTCTAGTAATGGGCAGGCTCTGAAGTTTCTTTCCTGAATCTTTTCCTAGGGGTGTCCCTGGATCAGATTGGGAACCATTAGCTACTTTTTCAACAGATGGGGCCCTTTTGGCCTTATCTTGTTCTCTAAGCATGTTTAGCAATAATTCCAAGGAAGGATTCTTCCCTACACTCAAACCTCTTTCTACACAGAGACTCCTTGCTCCTTTCCAGCTAAGGTGGTCATATGCAAGTTTGGACAGATCAACATTTTGGCCTGTGCCAGACATTTTAGAAAGAGTTTAAGTGACAGAAAAAGTGATAAAAAAGTTTTTAGAGCTTTTAGAAAAGACAGAAAAAAAGCTTTTTAAACTTTTAAGAACTTTTAGAAAGTTTAGAAGTACTTTTCAGCACTTTAGAAAAGAGTGAAAAGAGGAAATGCAAAACTTTTTAGTTATGTGTACATACACTGAACTTGCTTTGTATATTTTTCTATTATGAAAAGTACAATGACAAGAGTGGTAAGTAGTCTCAAAGCACTTATCCCACCGCTGCACAACCAATGTAGGAGGCTGGACTGGCTTGTAGTGAGTACCTAGGGGTACTTACACCTTGCACCAGGCCCAGTTATCCCTTATTAGTGTATAGGGTGTCTAGCAGCATAGGCTGATAGATAATGGTAGCTTAGCAGAGCAGCTTAGGCTGAACCAGGAGACGAGTGAAGCTCCTACAGTACCACTAGTGTCATATGCACAATATCATAAGAAAACACAATACACAGATATACTAAAAATAAAGGTATTTTATTTTTATGACAATATGCCAAAAGTATCTCAGTGAGTACCCTCAGTATGAGGATAGCAAATATACACAAGATATATGTACACAATACCAAAATATGCAGTAATAGTATTAGAAAACAGTGCAAACAATGTATAGTTACAATAGGATGCAATGGAGACACATAACACAAACCATATACTCCAAAAGTGGAATGCGAACCACGAATGGACCCCAAACCTATGTGACCTTGTAGAGGGTCGCTGGGACTATTAGAAAATAGTAAGGGTTAGAAAAATAGCCCACCCCAAGACCCTGAAAAGTGAGTGCAAAGTGCACTAAAGTTCCCCAAAGGACATAGAAGTCGTGATAGGGGAATTCTGCAGGAAAGACACAAACCAACAATGCAACAACGATGGATTTCCAGTCGAGGGTACCTGTGGAACAAGGGGACCAAGTCCAAAAGTCACAAGCAAGTCGGAGATGGGCAGATGCCCAGGAAATGCCAGCTGTGGGTGCAAAGATGCTGCTACTGGACAGTAGAAGCGTAGGTTTCTGCAAGAACGACAAGGGCTAGAGACTTCCCCTTTGGAGGACGGATCCCTCACGCCGTGGAGAGTCGTGCAGAAGTGTTTTCCCGCCGAAAGACCGCCAACAAGCCTTGCTAGCTGCAAATCGTGCGGTTAGTGTTTTTGGATGCTGCTATGGCCCAGGAGGGACCAGGATGTCGCCAATTGCGTCTGGGGACAGAGGGGGCGTCGAGCAAGACAAGGAGCCCTCTCAGCAGCAGGCAGCACCCGCAGAAGTGCCAGAAACAGGCACTACGAGGATGCGTGAAACGGTGCTCACCCGAAGTCGCACAAAGGAGTCCCACGTCGCCGGAGAACAACTTAGGAGGTCGTGCAATGCAGGTTAGAGTGCCGTGGACCCAGGCTGGACTGTGCACAAAGGATTTCCGCCGGAAGTGCACGGAGGCCGGAGTAGCTGCAAAAGTCGCGGTTTACAGCAATGCAGTCTGGCGTGGGGAGGCAAGGACTTACCTCCACCAAACTTGGGCTGAAGAGTCACTGGACTGTGGGAGTCACTTGGACAGAGTTGCTGGATTCAAGGGACCTCGCTCGTCGTGCTGAGAGGAGACCCAAGGTACCGGTGATGCAGTTCTTTGGTGCCTGCGGTTGCAGGGGGACGATTCCGTCGACCCACGGGAGATTTCTTCAGAGCTTCTAGTGCAGAGAGGAGGCAGACTACCCCCACAGCATGCACCACCAGGAAAACAGTCGAGAAGGCGGCAGGATCAGCGTTACAGAGTTGCAGTAGTCGTCTTTGCTACTATGTTGCAGTTTTGCAGGCTTTCAGCGCGGTCAGCAGTCGATTCCTTGGCAGAAGGTGAAGAGAGAGATGCAGAGGAACTCGGATGAGCTCTTGCATTCGTTATCTAAGGAAGTCCCTAAATAGCCAGAAAAGAGGGTTTGGCTACCTAGGAGAGAGGATAGGCTAGCAACACCTGAAGGAGCCTATCAGAAGGAGTCTCTGACGTCACCTGTTGGCACTGGCCACTCAGAGCAGTCCAGTGTGCCAGCAGCACCTCTGTTTCCAAGATGGCAGAGGTCTGGAGAACACTGGAGGAGCTCTGGACACCTCCCAGGGGAGGTGCAGGTCAGGGGAGTGGTCACTCCCCTTTCCTTTGTCCAGTTTCGCGCCAGTGCAGGGCTAAGGGGTCCCTGAACCGGTGTAGACTGGCTTATGCAGAAATGGGCACCATGTGTGCCCATGAAAGCATTTCCAAAGGCTGGGGGAGGCTACTCCTCCCCTGCCTTCACACCATTTTCCAAAGGGAGAGGGTGTAACACCCTCTCTCAGAGGAAGTCCTTTGTTCTGCCATCCTGGGCCAGGCCTGGCTGGACCCCAGGAGGGCAGATGCCTGTCTGAGGGGTTTGCAGCAGCTGCAGTGAAACCCCGGGAAAGGCAGTTTGGCAGTACCAAGGTCTGTGCTACAGACCACTGGGATCATGGGATTGTGCCAACTATGCCAGGATGGTATAGAGGGGGCAATTCAATGATCATAGACATATTACATGGCCATATTCGGAGTTACCATTGTGAAGCTACATATAGGTAGTGACCTATATGTAGTGCACGCGTGTAATGGTGTCCCCGTACTCACAAAGTCCGGGGAATTGGCCCTGAACTAGTGCCAGGGTGCCCACACACTAAGTAACTTAGCACCCAACCTTTACCAGGTAAAGGTTAGACATATAGGTGACTTATAAGTTACTTAAGTGCAGTGTAAAATGGCTGTGAAATAACATGGACGTTATTTCACTCAGGCTGCAGTGGCAGGCCTGTGTAAGAAATGTCAGAGCTCCCTATGGGTGGCAAAAGAAATGCTGCAGCCCATAGGGATCTCCTGGAACCCCAATACCCTGGGTACCTCAGTACCATATACTAGGGAATTATAAGGGTGTTCCAGTAAGCCAATGTAAATTGGTAAAGTTGGTCACTAGCCTGTTAGTGACAATTTGAAAGAAATGAGAGAGCATAACCACTGAGGTTCTGATTAGCAGAGCCTCAGTGAGACAGTTAGTCATAACACAGGTAACACATTCAGGCACACTTATGAGCACTGGGGCCCTGACTAGCAGGGTCCCAGTGACACATACAACTAAAACAACATATATACAGTGAAAAATGGGGGTAACATGCCAGGCAAGATGGTACTTTCCTACAAGGAGGTCCTGATGTTTGAGAACAATAGGATAGTGACCTACCCGGACTACACCAAGTGGGATCAGGAACAGTGTAAATCCTTCTTGCCTGTCAATCAAAAGCAGAGGTTAATGCAACTGAAGTATATGCTCCTGTACCCATCAAAATTGAGGTCTGGGACTGGTTGGAATTGTGGGACATAGCTTTGCTGGGGAGGAATGGTGGAGATCCTGAAAGAGCAGGCAGGAGGAGCCCAGAAGGGGAAAGGACCCATTGGGGTAGAAAGAAGACAGAGAACCAGGCCACTGGTAAAATGACGTTACAGAAGGATGGCTCCAAACAGGTAATGGCAGTGGGGGACACACAAGAGTCTCCCGGGAGAGATCCTCCTCTATCCCAGTCGGGCCTGGCAGGCCACAGTCTGGCACTTTTAGCAGATACCATCCCTGAAACATTGTTGTCTGAACCAGAAAACTTGTGGCCAAGCGTTTGCTTACCTCCTCACCTGATGTCTATTGGGCGCTTTCCAGACTGGTGGCTGAATGTGCGAATGTCGGTAATGTATGTAGGTGTGTGGTGGGTGGCCACTGCCTTCTTGCTTTTGTCTTCTTAACTCCTCCTTGCTTTCCCACTGCCCCTTTCTCTTAATTGCTTTCTCAGTTCCTACTAATATCTCCCCTTCCCTTTTTATCCAGTGGGGTGGGAGAAGGCGTTTTTGCCAGCAAGGCTGGCTGAAATGTGGCTTGGCATTGCCTTGTTCCTGTTAGATAGGTGACAGTGTTGGTCATGGCACTTATATTGGGTGGATGCGTGTAGGCTTTAGTTCTTCCTATACTTGAACGTGGGTGGGAGGTGGTTTCTCATTGCCTGCGATTTTTGACCTGGGGTGCATGGGGCCAGGACTCTTACACAAAGCGGTATAGGGTGTTGTCCTTTTTGAAATGGCACAAGGTTGACGTGACCTGTCTGCAGGAGACGCGTCTGGGTGATGCGGAAGCCAGAAAAATAGCTAAGAAATAGAAGGGTTAGCTCTATCATGCTTCGCATTCCACATATGCCAGGGATATTCAGATTTGGGTGTTGCGTGGGACTGCTTTTTCTTTGACATACTAGAACGTGGGGGGTCGATATGTACTCATTCAGGGACTGCTAGATGGGAAGGATATATCCATCCTAACTACTTATGCTTCTAAAACAGGTGACCTGGATTTCTTTTATGACATACCTGAGTAGGTTAAGCAGGGCGTGAAAGCGCCTCTGTTGTGGTTGGGGGATTTCAACGGCGTGCTGAATTGGGAACTAGACAGACATCCACCACGTTGGGAATGAAGTCCCGCATGACTGAAGCCATTCATTTGGTAATGACTAATTTGGGATTGACTGATGTGTGGTGGTCGTGCTTTCTGCACGGTCGGGATTACACTTGCCGCTCCCTTACGCATAATACATTTAGTAAGTTAGATAGGGTGCTGTTGGCTGGGCTATCGGCAGATGAGAGAGCGACAGTATCCTACTGGGTCAGATTCCGATCAGACCATATCCCAATTTAGGTGTGACTTCAACTGGGGGGGGCTGTGCTAGAACAGAGATAACCCTGAAGGTTCCCGGTGGATGTCCTCACAGGAGTCGAAGGGAGGGAGTCACTGGCCCTAAAGCTGACTGTATATGTGGCACATAATTAGGGAAGTATATCCACTAGGGCCACTGAGTGGAGGCCATGAAGGCAGTGCTCTATGGGCATTGTGTGGGGTTGAGGTGTGGAGTGCAGAGGAAGTTGGGGAGAGAGCTCAAAGAAAGAGACTGACCTCGTGGGACTGCAGACCAGGGATGTAGTAGCTGCAGAGGCTCGGAGGAAGGAAGCAGTCATGCACTGTCACATAGCAGATATTTAGGACACGCTGGACAGGTTTACATGAACACAGTATCGACAGTGCCTCACAGGAGGTTGACAAATCTGGGCGGCTTCTGGCATGGATTTTGCATAGGGAGGCAGTGGTGGCTCCGGTTCATCTGAGAGCGCCAGATGAAGCCATAAAGGTCACACAGACTGAAGTGATAGAAACATTTAAGCAACATCTGAAAGGGGTTTATAAGAGGGACACGGGGATCACACTGGCAGGGATCCAGAGTTTTCTGGAGCATCTTACACTCCTGACAGTGCGGGAAGAGATGAGTCTTGAGTTGGACTCTGACCCCACATTGAAAAAACTGAGGGAGGCACAGAAGTTGCCTCCGAAACATAAAGTGCCAGGAGGGGGTGGGTTCCCTGCTGAATTATGTCAAGCTTACTGAACAACCTATACTGAGGGTCTCTCTGAGGTTTACGTGGAGGCGCAAGACATTTTAATGCTGCCACTAACCGTGAGGGAAGGGGAGATATGCATGATGCCTAAACCTGGAGAGGACGCGATCTACCCTGCGGTCGCTTACTATGTTAAATACCGATGTGAAGGTTCTTTTTAAGATATTGGCTGGCTGCCTGAGCCCTGTTGTGGGCGGGTTGGTACACGTTGCTCAATGTGGGTTTATCCCAGGCCATAACACTGGTTTGAACCTGAGAAGATTCACATACATTATGCATGAGTAGAAAGTTGGATGGGGAGATGGCCTTGGTGGAAGTGGATATAGAAAAGGCATTTGATATGGTTGATTGGGGGGACCTCCAGGAGGTTATGCAGGTGTTTTGGTTTAGACCGAAGTTCAGATCCTGGCTCTGGCTACTTTACACGAGTCCAAGTGCAAGGGTTAGAGTGGGGACATACCGCTCTGACTGCTGGGAGCTGGGATGGGGCACTTGGCAGAGTTGTGGGAGATTACGGACCGTGCGTTTCTTCAAAAGGGACTATCGGCTATCTGTATTCACAAGGGACGACCGCCGCAACCGGTTACGCGATTCACAGTGTTTGCGGCACGAGTAGAAATGAGTTTACACCACTCTTGATGTACAAGTTACTTACCTTCGGTAACAAAATATTTGGTAAAGACATATTCTAGTTGCATATTCCTTACCTTAGTATTTTCCCCCAGGCGTTAGACTGGATCTGGAGATTTTTCTTCGAGCAATACCCTTGTGCCTCGGTAGGTGGCATCGGTCGACTCCGCTAGCATCGTAGGCGTGGTGGTCGCGGTGATGACGTTGGGAGAAGTACATAGACACCACCCTCTCGCAGTGACATCAGTTTCTTTTAACGACTTTCCACACCATAGCACAGAGCCACTAAGAACACTGAGATTGGTGCGCCAGAGCTAAGGACCTGAAAGGGGGAATCCCTGTCCCTAGAAATCAGTTTGCAAGCGGGGAGGATGGGTGGCCGGTAAGGAATCCGCAACTAGAATATGTCTTTACCTGATATTTCGTTACCGAAGGTAAGTAACTTGTACATCTGATAGAGACTTCTAGATGCAGATTCCTTACCTTAGAATAGATACCCAAGCAATGCCATCCTCGGTGGTGGGCTGCGAACCAAGATCACACTGTAGGACTGAACGACCAAAATAGCCATCTCGACGGACCTGACTGTCCAGGCAGTAGTGCTTAGCAAATGTGTGCAGGGACGCCCACATAGCAGCCTGGCAGAAATCCATGACAGGAACTCTGCGTGCTAACGCAGTGGAAGCAGGAGTTGCTCTGGTGGAATTAGCACGCAAGCCTTCAGGAGTTTGCTTTTTGGCCGAAGTGTAGCACATTTTGATGAAAAGCAGCACCCATACATAGATGGTACGCTTTTGCACCCGTATACCCAACGAAGTGTTGATCGTCCACCTGGAAATCTTTAGTACGATTGAGGTAGAACGCCAACGCTCTTTTTGGGTCCAGATGGTTGAGTCTCTCCTCCTCATGGGAAGGATGTGTGGGTGCGTAGAAAGTAGGCAAAGTGATGGACTGGCCTACATGAAAGGGTGTTACCACCTTAGGAAGGAAGGAAGCCCTAGTGGACAACACAACTTTGTCAGGGTGCACAGACAAGTATGGAGGCTTTGAGGAAAGGGTCTGTAGCTCACTCACCCTGCGAGCAGAGGTGATAGCAACCAGAAAGAGAGTTTTGAAGGTGAAGAACCACAAGGGACAATTATGCATTGGCTCAAAGGGGGTACACATCAAATAAGTAAGTACAAGATTAAGGTTCCACCGAGGCATGATAAATGGAGTGGGAGGAAATAAATGGGTGAGCCCTTTTAGGAATCTACTCACAATAGGAGATTTAAAGAGTGAGGGCTGATCAGGTAGCCTAAGAAAGGCCGAAATGGCAGATAAATACCCTTTAAGGGTGTCCAAAGCAGAGCCCTGCTGGGGTAAAGAAAGAATAAACAGAAGAACCTCGGCTAGAGGGGCAGAAAGGGGATCAACAGATTTGTTTGTACACCATGCCACAAATGTATTCCAACGACTGGCGTATACAGTTTTAGTTGATGGACGCCTGGCTGCCAAGATAACATTGCAGACTTCGGGTGGAAGGGCAAAAGCCGTCAACTGTTGCCTCTCAATCTCTACGCATGAAGGTGGAGGTTGGACAGGTTTGGGTGAAGAACCGTCCCTTGTTGCTGCGACATAAGATCCGCCCGAAGAGGCAGTCTGAGTGGAGGATCGATGGACATGCTCAATAGCTCTGGATACCACACTCTTTGAGCCCAGTCCGGAGCCACCAAGATGACTTGGGCCTGGTCGTTCCTGATTTTCTTGAGAACTCTGGGCAGAAGAGGGATAGGCAGGAAGACGTAAAGGAGGCCGGAGTTCCACTCGAGACAAAAAGCATTTCCGAGCGAGTGCTGCCTTGGAAACTCCAATGTGCAAAACAGCTGACACTGCTCGTTCTCTGCGGAGGGGAACAGATCTAACCAAAGCTCTCCCCACTGCTGAAAGAGACCTTGCGCTACCTCCAGATGGTGACGCCATTCGTGATCGGCTGTGCATCGACGACTGAGTTCGTCCGCTCTGGCTTTGAGGGAGCCCGCCAGATGTTGAACCATCAGTGTAATGCCGTGATTTTCCAGCCATGTCCAGAGGCGTAGTGCCTCCTGACAAAGGGTCCAGGACTCTACTCCGCCCTGTTTGTTGGAGTACCACAGGGCGGTAGTATTTGTCCGTGAAGACCTGCACTACTTTCCCTTTGAGAGAGGGAAGGAATGCTTTCAACGCAAGTCTGATCGCCCGGAGCTCCAGCAGATTTATATGGAGCCCTGACTCCGCCGGAGACCAGAGGCCTCTGATCTCCGCCTCTCCCATGTGGCCACCCCAACCCAGAAGTGACGCATCTGTCACTATAGAGAGATCTGGTTGGGGAAGGGAGAGGGATCTGCCATGAACCCAAAGTAGATTCTAAAGCCACCACTGCATGTCTTTTGCAGTTCCCTCCGAGATCTGGACCAGGTCGGAGAGATTCCCCATATGCTGAGCCCACTGGAACTTCAGGTCCCACTGCAGAGCCCGCATATGCCATCTGGCATGTGTTACTAGCAGGATGCAAGAGGCCATGAGGCCCAGCAGCCTCAGAGTCCGTCTCAACGAAACCCCAGACCAAGGCCGAAAGATCGGAATCATAGCCTGAATGTCTTGGACTCGTTTTTCTGGAGGGTCAGCCCGAAACTGCACTGTGTCTAGAACGGCCCGATAAAAAGGAGCGACTGAGAGGGAGTCAGGTGTGACTTCGGCATGTTGATAATGAACATGTGCAGGAAGTTTGCCGTAGTCTAGGAGATGACTTTCTCGGGAGAGTCTGCCTTCAGCAGCCAGTCATTGAGGCAGAGGAAGACTTAAACCCCTAGCCTGCGCAGATGAGCTGCAACCACCGCCAACACTTTTGTGAACACCCGAGGGGCGCTGGTAAGGCCGAAGGGGAGCACGGTAAACTGAAGGGAGCTCATGACCTACCACAAATCGTAGGTAACGTCTATGGGCAGGCAGGATGGGGATGTGGAAATAAGAGTCCTGCAAGTCCAACGCTACCATCCAGTCTCCTGGGTCTAGGGCAGACAGAATCTGAGCCAGGGTGAGCATTCTGAATTTTGCCTTCTTGAGGAAGTAGTTTAGGTCCCGAAGGTCTAGGATAGGACGTAAGCCCTTGTCCTTCTTTGGTATCAGAAAGTAGCAGGAATAACAACCACAACCTACTTCTGGCACAGGGACCTTTTCTATAGCTACCTTGGCCAAGAGAGCAGCGACTTCCTGGTGGAGAAGTGCCAAATGATCCTCCAGAAGGTGATTGAAGGATGGTGGCATGGGTGGTGAAGCAGATTCGAAAGGGAGGCAGTAGCCCTTTCAAACTATCTGCAAAACCCACCCGTCCGTGGTGATATGTTCCCAGTGGGGCAGGTGATGGCGAATCCTGCCACCAACTGGACGGGAGTGAGGGGATAAACTAGGAGGGTTTGAAGGCTGCAGCGGGGGCAGAGGTGGACTGGACAGACCTCTGGTTCCCTGTCCCATGGCCACATGGGATTCAGCGTCCTCGGCCAAGCATAGGCTGACCAGCGTGCGAAGCACGGTGGCTGTGTGGAGGACGCGACAGGGCGATCTTTCCGTGTCCACGAAAGGGGCGAAAAGCGGTCTATGGTGGGCGATGGGCTGAGGAAAGACCAAGGGACTGAACCATAGCCCGGGAATCCTTGAATCGCTCCAAGGCCAAGTCCGCTTTGACTCTGAGGAAGCAGGTGCCATCAAAGGGCATGTCCATGGTATCTGTTGGAAATCCCCCCAAAAAACTGAAGTACGTAACCAGGCGTGGTGCCGTAAGGCCACTGTCGTAGCAACCGATCTGCCCAGCGAGTCGGTCGTATCCAGCCCACAAGGGATTGTGAACTTTGCGGCGTCTCTCCCATCGTTCACAGCTTGGGAGACAATAGCACGGGCTTCCTCTGGTACCTGGGGCAGGACTTGTGCAACCCTAGTCCACAAAGAGTGGGTATAGCAGCCCAAAAGGCATGCAGTGTGTACAGACTGCAGCGCAAGACTGGATGAAGAAAACAACTTCTTGCCAAACTGTTCCAGCCTTTTGGATTCCCTATCCAGGGGTGCGGAAGTGAACGCGCCTGAAGAAGAGGAAGATTGGATAACAAGACTCTCAGGCGTGGGTTGTTAGGACAGGAATTCAGGGTCGTTCGGAGCGGGCCGATGACGGCGTGCAATAGTCCTGTTCACAGGACCCTCTGTGTTGGGTTTGGACCATGTACCCAAAAGGACATCGGTGAGGGCTTCATTAAATGGCAAAAGGGGTTCTGAAGTAGAAGCCCCGGGCTGAAGCACCTCCGCCAGGAGATTAGACCTGACCTCTACAGTAGGAAGCTCAAGGTCAAGGACCTTAGCTGCCCTACTGACCACCATACCATAAGTTGCTCCCTCCGCCGTAGCCACGGTAGGAGGAGACAGCATGCCAGTGTCAGGAGAAGTATCCAGACCACTGGCTTCTCCCAATTCCTGTGCCCAGTCCATAGTAGGGTCATCCTAGTATTCATAAGGGTCCAGGGACCCCTCCAATTCCTCCCCATATTCGTACCCACAGGAGAAAGGGTCCGAATCCGACCTGGGGCTAATAAGCCCCATCAAAGCTGAAGGTGGCATCGGCCGACGCTGCTACGACTCTGAGTCGTCGGGGATAAGAATTCAGTTGACGTCAACAGTGGGCACCACCGACGTCGGGAGCGCTGATAATTGACCCAGAGCTGGGGAAGGTCTCAAGGGTGCGACTGGCACCGGTGCAGATCCACGCACGGATCCGGAGGTGAACTCGGTGGCCGGGGCCGAAGCCGCCGGCACGGAACCTGAAGGCCCCTCAACCGAACCCCTTAGGCCCGAAGGCACCGTATCAGGGTCAGCCCGCAAATGGCCTCGTAAAACTCTTTTAGTTGGGCGGGGGTTGCTCAGGCTCCGGGAAACTCGGGGAAGTGCAGAGCCGACCCAGACGCAGGCTCTGACCCGAGGATTTAGAAGAAGACGAGTGGTGATGACTCTGCGACCGATCTCGAGACCTTCCTCTCGAACGAGACCTGGACCTACGCGGAGTCGAGTGTCGGGCCGCCATTAGCTTTAGGGACCGCTCCCTCAAAGCCTTCAGGTGCATGGCCCGGCACTCGGAGCACGACTTTGGGTCGTGGTCGCGCTCGAGGCATCACAGACAAACGCGATGAGGATCCGTCACAGACATCGTCCGATGGCAGTCCTCACAAGGCTTTAACCAAAGTCGCACAGAAAAAACTCTGCAAAACGGTCAAATTCGGCCAAAAATTATCCAGGGTAGCTCTTCTCCGTATCAGCGCGGGGCGCGGAAAGAAAAGAACTGATGTCACTGCGCGAGGGCGGCATCTATGTACTACTACCGACGTCATCACGGCGACCACAACGCCTATGAGGCCTGCAGAGTCGACCAACGCCACCTACCGACGCGCAAGAGTATTGCTTGAAGAAAAATCTCCAGATTCAGTCTGACGCCTGGGGGAAAATTCTAAGGTAAGGAATCTGCAACTAGAAGCCTCTATCAGATGTATCTTATACAAACAGTACAATGGACATAGGCCACATGTTGTGCCCTGTTTTGTATAGTAAGTATGAGATGGATTGATACTAGTAGAGTTTGACTCTATGGATGGGACCTCTCTTTCTAAATTTTTTAACGCCTGAGTCAGGGTAGGCATTAGGGGACCTGTGGGCCTATTTCTATGGTGGAACACCATGGAATAAGCCCACAGGTGCCCTCCCCAGGCCCCAGGGACACTCCCACCCACATCAGAGGGACAGTGGAAGATGGGGGACCCCATCCCAGGTAAGTACAGGTATGTATTTTATTTTATTTCTTAAAGTGCAATAGGGGACCCTGAACTGGGCCCCCATTCATGGCACAGGGTGCAATGGCCATGCCCAGGGGACCCTGGTCCCCTGTGCTGGCCATTGGGGTGGTGGGCATGACTCCTGTCTTTTCTAAGACAGGAGTCATGCGGTATGTATGGTTTTGCATCAGAAAATGACTGTAGGCAGGTTAGAGTAGTTTATTTTTTTACTCTAACCTGCCTAATGTTATTTTTTGGTGCAAAACCCCCTTCTTCCATACCGCCAGACCCAGCCGACTAACGTAATTCTTTTTACACTGGCCTACCCTTTGCACCGGCTTGCACCATTCCATAAATATGGTGCCTGGCTGGTGCACAGAAATAGTGCAAATCGGTGCTAAACATTTTGGTGCAAAACTACGTTAGTGCAGCTTTGCCCCAAAAAGAATAAATCAGGGCCTTGGTATCTCTACTGTAAAAGGCCATGGAGACAGACGTGGTCCATGGGCCGTTGCAAGCTCGGGAGGCCTGGGAAATGGACTTGGGTGAACCTATGGTAGACAAGGAATGGGCGAGAGTGTGCACTCTGATTCGGACAGTCTCTGGTAGCGTGTGGTTTAAGCTTGTTTTTTTTTATTTCCTACATCGCACTTATATGACGCAATTGCAACCTAATCCCTGACCGTCCCTCTTCCCGCCCTTGCTGCAAGTTTGTTGTGGCAGATTTTATGCACTTGACATGGGGTGTCCCATGGTGTGTGTGTACTAGACTAGGGTAGTGAAACGCATTGCACACAGCACAGCATTGCAGAGTGTTCTCACACTCCAGTTCTGCCTATGGGGCGATATAGTGAGACCCAATGGCACAAAAATGGCTAACAAAAAAATTAAACTAGCAATGGCTAGGAGGCGCATTGTGATTGTAAGGATGGCGCAGGTGGCACTGGTCCCTGGATTGTTGGGAGAAAAATGTGATGGAATGGTCCCTCGCGGAAGAGGTACACATGAAAAGTAGCAGAACGGATGAGAGGCTGCGGGTAAATATGGAACAGTGGGTAGCACTGTCTGACCACTTTCTGGCCTGCGAGAGATCTCGGTGACAGGGATGATGAAGTTGAGGACTCATAATGTGTATGTTGCTTATGATTTATTGCCGGTATTTAGTTGCCTCTGTGCAAAAGTTTTTTAAAAAAAACAGTATAAAACGTTCACAATGTATACTTGGACGGTCATTCTTACTCAGGTGTGGGCTGGCCTGGGGGGCTTGACTGGATTCTCTGTAGTTTCCTAATCTCTTGTTTTCTTAGGTACCCAATAGACAGTGATGCTTTAGGATGAAGAGGAAACAACCAGAAACCTGGTGATTTCCATTTAATGGTTTGTGTGGAAGAGCAGTAATACTTTAATTGGCAACACCAATTTGAAACACATGTTCCAGACCATGCCGTTGATCTGTGGGACAGCTGAGTGGCCGGAAAGAAATATAACGTTCGGGTTTTGTGCTTTGTAGGTGGGAGAGGGCTTCTCCCAGACTCTGCAGCTATTCACCGTGTCTGAATTCCTGACTGAGCCTCCAATTTGGATATGTTCAAGGTGATTACATCATTTACTCATCTCTAGAATCTTCATGGTGTATCTATAAACAAGTGAATGCTATGATCTTTAATACTGAAAGACTTGTAGCTGTGAAGATAGCATTAAGAAGTTTTTTACTCACCACAATTTGATACTCTTAGTTCTTTCCTTGCTCACTCGGTACAATTTAATTTGTGTGGGCATAGAGTCAGGAAACATTTGAACTATTCCAGCTATATTTTCAATAAATAAGGCGATCTAAAATGTCAACACAACACTCATTCCAGGGAAAAAACGACTCCTTTCTGAATTAACTCACATCCCGTATAAGCCAGCTGACTGGAGTACTTCTTTTCCATAGAGCGGCAATTGCATTTTTCCACCATTCATCAGCATCTACAGAGAGGCGTACATAATTAGTCCAACAAGTCAATTTAGTGTTCAGACAACATACTATAATATTTGCAAAAGTAACTACACAAACGTTTAAGTTAAAGCTGTGATGCTGAAAATAAGCATAATTTATTATAGAAATGCAACTTACGAGTTTGCCCCTCTTCCTCATCCCAGACCTTACATTATTAGTTCTATCTGCTCTTTGCAAAAAGGACCTTGTTGTCTGCCAAAGAGAAATAAGCAAATAAGTTCCTCCCCTTCACCAGGCAGAGGACACAAGGGATACAACCTACCACATCTCATTTGTGGCTCCAATTGACCTTTGTCCTTTCTGGACTAATAAGAAAGGAAACCCTCATGAAGAGGTGTTATAATGGCAGTCAACTCAAGTTTGTATGTCCAGTATCTTCAGGAGTGCATTATCGTGGATCATCATGCAGCTGTAATCCCTGAAATCCTTTTAATTTTGGTGTGACATGGCTGCAAAGCGTTATGCACTGACTCGTTATTGCTGAGCGGGGAGTTACGGGGACAGACATTTGCGTTCTCTTACAGGAAGGTGAGTGTAATTTCAGGGACCCTATGTATTTTGATTAGTTAACAAAGTGTGTGTTCAGGCTATTTAGAAGATTTGACTGGTTGTCTCTGCAGGTTTAACTCCTTCTTTTGTGCACTGGGCAGCAGTCTGAAGTGTTGTTACAAAAGATTAAATGTACTTAGAGCCTAATTTAGATGGAGTTGAGTGATCCATAATGGTTAGCATAATTCACTTACTTATTTTAACCTCTGGTTTTAAGTGATTTCCTTACTTTGGTTTATGTGGTAAGATTCTCCCTTTTTAGGTCTTTTTGGGATGAATGTGGCTTTCTTATCACACAGTTCTCGGATTGGTGTAGTATTAACCATGTTAGTTTGGGTGTACTTTGCTTTAACAGGCGGTACACGTGATGTGGTTTGGTCCTGTTTACATACTGTCTCATTTTTACATTTATTGTATGTTGGTATGATCTTAGTTTTTTTATGTCTTCTCTCAACGGTGAGTCCTGAAGATGATCTGACCGTTAAAGACTGAAATGTCAACAACTCCTCCTCATTGATACACCGTACCAGGATATTTCTTGGGCTGGACTGTAAAGTAATTTATTGGCTTTGGTCAAGAGGTAGTTTACAACTCCTTCCTGGTTCTCTAGATAAAATTATACATGCTTTCGTACTGTGATCGATGTAGGACGATGTACAGTGTTGATGATTAGTGGATTCATATTTGTATGTAGAAAATACTTTTTGAGTTTAATCTGTTGCTCATGCAGTTCATTTGAACAGTACGTATGTATGTTTATGTTCCATTTATTGGAGATTGTATCTGTTCGACCACTGTGATTGAACTCAAAATGCATCAAAGTAATTCATCTAGGAGCATTTGTGTTTTACAGATGACTGGAAAGGAGGCACTAATTGGGGCATTACCCACATCTCTCAATCTCAGGGAGAGGCAATGTAGAGGTGGGGCATGGACCCAAGAAAGTCTATTGGGTAATGCAGGGTAGTTGTGGGAAAGAAGAGTAGAAACAGAAGACGAATGTAGAAGAGCAGGAGAAACTGACTATAAACAATGCGAGGGTTTACGTGAGTGGAGAGAAGAAAGTGTAAGTGGTAACTATAGCAGTGAAGTGTTTCAAAAGGTCACAGTGCATAAAAATGTAGTAAACATCTGTGTAAAGACAGTAAAAGACTGAGCGGTACCTCACCCACATTTATTTTATAGAGTTTCGCCAAGTAACACAATAAGTCATAATAATAGATGTGCAATCACCCGTCCCCACATCATACCCGTGTGGCAGGCAAGGAAGTAGAGAACAAATGCACATTAGTGACCTTACTATATAACACATCGACCACAAGAGGCACACATCCCCCCCACACACACAGCAGTAGTACAGTAGCTCTTAGAGTTCCTCTGGCACCTATAGGAGATTTGCCATCAAAGGTCCCCATATGTCCTCGGGCCTAGAAGGTCCCGGCAATTCCTCTGCAGAGCTCGATTTGGAACCTGCAGTACGTCCTATCAGATATCCAGTTCTTCTACGTGGGTTTAACCCTACTACCGCATGAAGAGCCATCCTTCTTTTTGCCAACAACAAAGCCAACGATACAGATCTCCAATTAGTAGGCTGCTGAATATCTCTGACCGACCCGTGGTAAACAAATCACAGGGTCATAGGGCACTGGCTCTGACATAATTTCTGTTAGAGTCTCTGTAACTTGAGTCCAATATTGCATAAGGAGGTACACTGCCAGGCCAGGTGCATAAAATCTGCCTCTGGTGCTACACAATGTACACAGTTTGCATCTTCCCATACCCTAAATTTGCAGTTTGACAGGAGTGTAATATGTTTGGTGCAAACATTTTAAATGTACCTCACCCACTTAAATGTAAGACTGACTTATGAAGAAATTAAAAAAATAGCAACATTTCAAACATCTGAAAATATTCAAAAATGGGATAAGGAGTTGTGGGGCACCTTTCTCTACACTGAGTCATTCCCAATCCAAGCGCAGCCTGGAGAATGATGACTTCTCTCCTTTCGATGTTTGTACAAGAGTTCTTTAGCACCTCTATGTGCCGGAAAAATATTTGTCACCAAGTACTGCTTACACCATTGGTGTAATTTAAGGAAGGTTTAAGACTTTTCTCCCTTCTCACAGGGGCGACCAACCACAGCAAATACAGTGTGCCTGATCACTCTAAAGCATCTCAAAACACAGGTGAGGCACTCGTGTATTTTCATCCTCTCTTCTGAGTGAACTACCCTTAATAACTATCCTGGGGTTAACTTGCATCACAGACAAGGAGGGAAAAGGAGGATGGAAAACGTCCGGTCATACCCAAGCTCACCAAAATGCATGGACAATAAATGAATTTCCACTATGAAACCCCTATAATCTTGTGTTTAGGCCAAGAAGCCAAGTTGATGATGAATGCTGAGCTGCACAAACACAACGCCTTTACAGTGTGATATGATGGCTTATAAGTTACATTATTATCATTGTTCTTAGGATGCATCAAGATCATCTCAATTTCATGCAAAATCTAGTTTTACTCCAAGCTCAGCTATTCTATTAGCCTCTAAACTGTACGTTGGAGAGGGCTATCCCCAAGCCCAACATTTCTCAAACGTGTCCAGGGAGCCCATTTTCCTGTTTACTAAACGTCTGAACGTCAAACACCAGTTGATTTGTCTTCATTTACTAGGTATGGATTCTCCCACCTTGAACTCAAACTGATTTGAGAGAGGTAAAATTGCACTAAGATTTAAAGTGAGCAGGTACGAATTAGCAAGTGCAAATCCCAAATTAATCATCAAATTACGTTTTGGTGATCCACACAAAGTACACAGGTTCATCTTGAATTAAATGCCTACTATTTCGTCTCTTATTTGTAGTAAAGAAAGTCACGTTAGAAGGACCGGTTACCTATTATAGTGAAAACTGAAGAGTAGGAATGTCTCACAGCTGCAATAGTCAGAGGTTCAAGATAATCTACAAGCCAGTGAAGATCCATTCAGTCTAGATGTCAGTTGAAGATGCAGACAAGAAGGATTGGGTATGTTTCGGCTTTGGAGGTCTAAACACAGTAATGATTTCCAGTCAAGGCCAGGAGTAAGACTTTGTTCATTCAATGCATCAAGATGAACTTGCTCTCATGCAATGTCTCATTTTACCACTAGCTTAGTAAGGATTTGTGGCTTTCCGGTACCTCAGACAAAAAAATGACCAAGAAACTACCTGCCAGATCTTTGAGTTCTTGCTTCTAATAGTTCCAGTTTAAAATGTAAATCAAGTGGTGATCGAAGAGTCGTTCTGTTTGGCCAAAAAATTTTGGAATGCAAGTTCCACTTCATATTAGGAAAGAGCATTCACAGCCTTCCATTCACAAAGGCTTAACAGTTTTTCTTCTCTGTTTACTCTTTCCTGTGACTTATGGCACCCAATTTGTTAAGCTCTATGTACCAAGACACGATCTGATATATTGTGTCTTAAACAAATAATATTAACATAAAATCAAATTACTTGGCAGATGGGTGTAAAAGCCAGTAAGTACCACATGCAAGATTGGCTATGTGATCTGGGCATTGTGATGGCTAACGAATTTTACACAAAACGCACTGTTGGGGCATAAAAATGTTAATACTTTATACCTGATAAAAATACAGGTTGATATGATCTGATATGCCAATACTCGATTTAATAAAGAAGAATAAAGGCTGCATCTGCCTTGATGTTTCCCTGTTAGAGTCAGGGCATTTGTCAGGAAAATTAAATGCAAACGTCAAACTTTGAGGGCATTCACAAGTATTTGTACCGCTTCCCTACAAGTCTATGCAGTTCCAAATTTATATCTAAATGGTCCGAGGGTAACAATAAAAAGGGCACTATGTTGACCATTTCTACTTTGGGAAATTTAGGAAAAAGGAGATGTTAATCAAAAGACATTTTCAATGGAAAAAAGGAACCATATTTTCTATTGTTCTAATTCCCTAACCTGACATATGTGGATTGTCTGTAGTTCGGATAATCTGCATGTTTATGGTTAAGAAAAACAGACTTATTGTAGAATATCATACCATGAGCAAATATTTAGACTCTTCTTATGAGCTGATGAAAATGTCCATTCTATTAAAAAATCTCACAATTGGCCACTACTGGAGGCAGGTGGATTTGTGGCCATAAAACTGCCTGGAATTCGGGGAAAAACACACGCAGAATTTGGGCACGTTTCTGCAATATCCGCATTTCATTCTCTATTCCAGCTATGTTGATAGAGGGTAACCTAAAATGCCTCCGTAATATCGGGCACTGGAATTACCAATACCCTGGAATCAATAATACCAGGTCTGGGACTACCATCCATAAGTATGCTTCAACTCATAGTGAAGGTTTTATAAGTATAAGTCCTGAAACCTGTTGCAAACTTACTTACACTTCTGGACGCTCTGTGAAGAAGTCAAACAATTGTACATCTTCGCAGTGGAAATCTGCCATCTGGAGATTTTAAAATGCTTTGTCACTAGGACCTTACCTATTAAAATTCAGGTTTCAAAATAAAATAACTTTTGCATATTGGAGGCAGTTGAGAGCCTGGAAAAAACACGGCAGTAAATACAGAAGATAACGCATTGCTGATTTTTCAAGACATTTTTGTTGCTTGATTTTGACTCCCATCATCAACGCTTTAAGCGATGTTGATTGGTTTAATTTCAAACACTGCCCGGAAGCAATAACTAGATCCAGTCTGAATAGAGACTTTAGGATGACATGAAAGTATAAGAAAAAACAATTGACATTCCATAGTCAATCCCACTTTTTTAAAATGAGCTAATTGCGCTAACTGTCCACCTTCCGTCCAACCATTTTTTCCCAATTCACTCCATCTTCTTGGAGACTTCAAGTCCAGAAGGAACACTCCCACTTCACAATATAGGCTTCCTTCCTGATAACATGATGATCGTGCTTTACTCTGTAAAAAATCTACTATTGGCAAAGAATCCATTCTTTACCCTATTTCCAAACAAGATCGTCCCCAAAACCTACACCCAATCATCTCAAACGTGTCTGCTCCCTTCTTCTTATGTCCCCACACCTCCGCCTACTGACTGAAACTGAATGTGAATACACTTAGGGCATTGCTAGCTCAACACATTTTGGAGCTTATTTACAAACCCCTGTGCCCCGTCTGTGAGTCACCTTCTGTGACGCACCATCGGCGCATTGTGCAGGCCCATACTTACGATGCCAGGCAAAGCCACTTTGCTGGATTTTTATGGCCTTGTAGATATGGTATAAGGCAATACAGCGCAAATTGCTGTATTGTTTTACACTGCGTCAGGGAGGCATTCAATGGGCATTGCGATGGGTTTTCCCACACAATACCCATGGGCTTGGTGCATTCCCAAATACACAAGGCACTGTGAATCTAGGAAAGTGTCAACATCTTACACCTCCCCAGGGGAGGTGCAACGAGGATACATATCTTTATTGCTCCTAGTTTTTCCTCTTTCTATGTGTGCTGCATTGTGCCTCTATGAATTATTTTTGTGCAGTAGTATTCCTGCACAGAAACAATCCTGTCTGTGACACAGGCATCCTTGCACCATGGTGCAAGGTTGCCTGCATCAGCAGTAGGCAGCCCATTATGTGCCAGTACAGGGGGAGAGGACAGAAATGTGCTGTATCTTGTAGATACTGGACATTTCTGCCTTTCCTTGTGGCACAGGGCAGCACAGCAAGGTCACTTGCTGCTCTGCCCTGCACCATGGGGCTTGCAAATAAGCCCCTATGTGCATTATTATCAACTACTGGATAGAGATTGAGAACATTCATCTCCTTAACCCTCATTCCCCCACCTGTTTCGATAGACACAAACCTCCTCTCTGAAAAATTCAACTTTTCCATTGAAGCCATTGTCAATATCGGTCATCTCTTGAGGAGACCTCCCTTCAAACCCAATACCTCTAAATGATTCTTTTGCAGCCCTATTCTCAAGAGATGCTTGGTCAGATAAGCCAAAAACAGTGGAAAGTCATGAAAGCTCTTCTGTCACTTATTCAATTTAAACTGAAATTCTACAAATTGTCTATCCTCTAAGCTGAAGCAGCATTCCTCAGGTCTGAAATTAACTTCTCTACGAAGAGGTCCAATATATTATTTATTGCAAAACAATGCCTCCTCACAGTCTTGTCCGGAGGCCACCACATGAACAAGCTGGTTACCTTTGGTAATGCTCTTTCTGGTGGTTACTCTGTGTACCTACAGAAGATATTCTAACTTACTGCACCTTAGAATACTCCCCAGGAACCAGACTAATTCGAACAGCTTGCATTACCAATGTTCCTGAGAGCTGATAGATAGCACAATGCAATTCTGCCTTGACTCCAGACAGCCCTAGATTTGACAGAGCGGAGACACATATAAGCGCGCACTGACATCAGTTTCTTGCTTGTCTCTTTCTTCATCTGGCGTACATAATAAGTTCGAAAAGGCCAACAAATAACCTTTAATGCTGCCAATTGTAAGGCTTTGATGGGCCAAATACAAAATAAACAAAACAAAAAATAAAAAAGAGTCTTTCTAGCAGACTCCACACCAAGCCACATATTTGTCCCAGCGCTCCGCATTAAAGGACTCCGTGGTAGGACCCCTGGTAGCAAGGAGGATATCCACCATTTTGAGTGGCTGATTAAATGCAATCAACTGCCACTACTTAACCTTAATGGAGGGAAGCGTAGATTATACAGATTTAGGTGAAGGTCCTTGCCCTGTTGTTGTGACAGAAGATACACCTAAAGTGGTAGGCTGATTGGAGGGCAGATGTCCATACTCTCCTGGCAAAATTCAGAGCCACGAAGATGACTTAGGCCTAACAGTTCCTAATCTTCTTCAGATATGGGAGTAGGAAAGGCAGAGGTGGGAAGTGATTTAAGAGTTAAGTGTTCCATTCCAGCCAGAATGCATCTCCAAGCGAGTCTTCGTGGAAATTCCAACCTGCAAATCTTTTGAACTGTCCTACTAGCTGAGCTTGACCGCACTAGCATTCAAGTATCCCCACTAGGTGGTTCAAGATCAGGGAAGTGCTCTGATGATCCAGTCATCTCCAGAGATCACATCCTCCTGACACAGGATCCAGGAACCCAGTCCACCCTGCTTGTTGCAGTACCAGATGGTGATAGCTTTGTCCATGAGAACCTGCACTAGTCTCCTCTTGGTGGACAGCAGGAATGTTTTCAACACCAGTCAAATGGCCCACAACTCCAACAGAGTGATACTGAGCTTGGTTTTCACCAGAGACCAGATTCCTCTGATCTCCACTTCCCCAACACAGCAGTAACATATCTGTCACCACCGTCAGCTCTAGGTGTGTAAGGGAGAAGGGTCAGCACCAAAACCATCTGAAGTCAAGCAGCCACCACTGCAGATTGTTTGAAAACCAACAATGTCAGGAGGTTCACCATTATCTGGAATGGTCTACGACTGTCTGTGGCAAGCCTGCCTTCCACAACTAGTCACCAAGGCAGATAAAAACTGTTATCTCCAGCCTAAGAAGATGAGCAGTGCCCACCCCTATCACTTTTGTGGAGATCCGAGGAGCAATGGTTATGCCGGATGAGAGTATGGCAAACTGAAAAGACTTGGGCCTATTTTCAACCACAGGTAATGTCGGTGAGACTGTAGGAAAGGTACATGAACATATGTGACCAGCACATCCACAGACACCATTCAGTAGCTCGGGTCAAAGGCAGACAGAATCTTATCCAGTGTGAGCATTTTGACTTTGCCCTTCACCAGGAAGGCATTTAGAGGACACATTTCTCAGATGGGCTGAAGGCCCCCACTCTTTATCGCAATGAGTAAATGATAAGAGTAGGAACCCTCCTCTATTTCCGAATCCGGAACCTTTTGGTGGCTCCTTTGAAAAGTGAAACTTGCATCTCACACTACAAAATGGACAGGTGTTCCTCTGAGATTCGCTCTGATGTGAGGGCAAGAGTCAACTGAGCAGAAAGAAAGGGATGGGCTTAACCATGCTGAACAATTTGAAAGACCCACTAATGGATGTGATCGATCACTACCCTGAGGGAAAGTGTTCCATCATGCCTCCCACATGGTGGTTCTGTGCCACTAATGGCAAGTTAAAGCAACTTGGTAGTTGTTGCTGCAAGGGAAGAGAAATGGGAGGACCAATGCCTTTGGTGGCTTGCAAGTTGTAGTCCAGATCCATGCCATGACCCTATGTTCTTTGAAATGGTCAAAGACATTATCAGTTTCTTTGCTGAACAACTGAGAGCCACTGAAGGGCATACCCATGAATAAGACCTGTACATCACCGGAGTATCCTGTGGAGCACAGAAACTCATGGAGATGGAGCTTCACACTGGTGTCAACCACCCTTCTCTGACAATAAGTAGTATTAAGGCCAGCATGAATCATGACTTTGGCCACATCCTGACCATCCTAAATGGTTTGAGCCAGTGCGGCCCTAAGGTCTTCTGGGACAGCCGGCAAGATTGCTACAGCCATGCCAGAAGGCATGTATATATCAGCTCCAAAAATTGGACCTCGTTGACTGATTTCAATGCCAGGCTAGCCAAAGAGAACCTTTGTTTTCTGAGTACTTCAATCCTCCTACTCCCTATGCAAGTAGTCATTGGGAGTGAATTAGGATTGATTTTGTGGGTTGAAGTCTGAAGAACCAGACTCTCTGGAATAGGATGCTTATTGCAAATACCAGGGTCACCAGGCACTGGTCTGTGATGTCTGACAACCTGCCTATTCACCGTTGGACAAGAACAGGGCTTTGACCAGGAGCCCGTTAAGGTGTCAGTGAGGACCTCATTGAAATAGAGCAAAGGCTCAGATGTGGCTGGCCCACATTGTAAAATTTCCCTAAGGACATGTGTCTTAACCTCAACAAAGGGCAGTTGTATGCCCAAGACTGCAGCTGCTCATTGCAGTACTTCAGGGAATTATACATTAATCCCAACTGAAAGCCCAATTTGAAAGTTTAACCCTGTATCAAGGGAAGTATAAAGACACTGGCCTCTTCTAGTTCTTGTAAAACTTTTCATCATCATAATGAGGAGGTAATGCATCTCCATCCCCACCATCATTATCTCTGGGGGGTGGCAAGCTTTGATCAGAATCACATCCCAAAAAATAATGGAGTCTGTGAGGGAATGGCTACTCTAGTAGGTGCATCGGATTGGAATTAGGCTGTATGGTTGTGTGTTACGGTTTAGTAATTTCGTAGTGCAACATTTGTCTGGACCGTGCTGACGTTGGTTAGGGGTCAACCATCAGAATCAACACTGGTACCTACTCTGACACTAGCAGCAACAAAGGAGGGTGTGGAGCCAGGGTGAACATCTGTACTGGGGTCAGAATGGATCCCATAAAGTGTCCAAGGGGATAAGACGGCACTGAGGACAGATTATTTGGGGGTAACCTGAAAGGGGGTCCCTGCGGATCCCTGGGGTTAGAAGGCATGACAGAGAGAGCCAGATGATTGTCAAATAACTGCAGCATGGCCTCATCAAATACTTTATTTTGCTGCAACATGACCAGTGGCCTGGTAAATTCAATGAACACCATGACCAACTGAGGAATCAGCTCCATAACTCGTGATCTGGAAAGAGACCGAATGTCATCACAGGGTCTGTGCAAGGGTTGTCAGTATTGAAAGCCCCTACCAGTGCCATGGAGGGGAGAAACTGTTGACAAAACTGATGGTTTGGAGCAGGCAGGCCGTAGGAGTGCACTGTGGCTCTGCTGTCTGTAAAATGCTTGAGAGCTGAGACTACTTTCTCACCAAAGAGGTGTGAGCTATCAAAGGCCATGTTTTTTAGGGAAGATTGGACATGCCTTAAGAAGCCCTTAGACTTCATTAGTTTTGCTGGTGTCAACTGCCTGACCAGGCAATCAGTAGTGTCCCACCCACAGTGAATTGTGAATTGTGCCACACTGCAGCCATGAATGGCTTGTGTAAGTGCGGGGCACAAGCTCTCAGGTACAGCAGGTTGTACCTGAGCATCAGAATCCCAAAGGGCATGAGTATAGAACAGCCCAATATGCAGCTGGCACTGACAGACCATAATGCCAGGCTAGTGAATGAGAATATGCATTTGCAAAAGGTTTAGAGGCACTTAGGTGGTCATTCCGACCCTGGCGGTAAATACCGCCAGGGCCGGGGACCGCAGGAGCACCGCCAACAGGCTGGCGGTGCTCCCTTGGGCATTCTGACCACGGCAGTTCGACCGCGGTCAGAAGAGGAAAACCGGCGGTCTCCCGCCGGTTTTCCGCTGCCCTGGGAATCCCCCATGGCGGCGCATGGAGGATTCCGACCCCCTCACCGCCATCCTGTTCCTGGCGGTTCCGCCCGCCAGGAACAGGATGGCGGTGAGGGGTGTCGTGGGGGCCCCTGCAGTGCCCATGCCATTGGCATGGGCACTGCAGGGGCCCCCGTAAGAGGGCCCCACTTTGTATTTCAGTGTCTGCATTGCAGACACTGAAATACGCGACGGGTGCCACTGCACCCGTCGCACACCCTCCACTCCGCCGGCTCCATTCGGAGCCGGCATCCTCATGGAGGGCTGTTTCCCACTGGGCTGGCGGGCGGCCTTTTGGCGGTCGCCCGCCAGCCCAGTGGGAAACCCAGAATGACCGCCGCGGTCTTTTGACCGCGGTACGGTCTTCTGGCGGTTCCCTCCAGGCGGGGGGCTCCCGCCGTCCGCCGGGGTCAGAATGACCCCCTTAGTCTCTCTATCCAATGGAATGGTAGGTAACACATTTGGATTGACCCTTCTTGTAGACACTTGTACCACCAAGCTTTCAGGAGTTAGATGCTGCCTTAGGAAAGCCGGGTTACCTTGGCAGGGTGGTGGTGAGTAGCTATTTGCTTGTTTACCAGCGGACCAGAACATGGCTTTGCCAATGTCCCAAGACGGGTGTCTGTGAGAACCTTATTGAAAGGCAGCAGGTGCTCAGTAGTAGTTTCCAGGTTGGAGGACTTCAGTGTGAATATAGGTTTTCACCTCCACATTGGGCAAGTGACGGGCAAGTACGTCAGCCACCTTTGCAACACCACTACAAAGGAGGCGCTATCTTCATTAACTGGCCCAGGTGAAGATATCACACCACTGTCTGGAGAACCATCCAGTTAATTGGCATCCTGTAGCTCAACAAACCAGTTGTCCTCAAATTTATGGTTGAGCAAATTCATCCCTTCAACTTAACGGTCCTTATCGAAATCTCTGCCCCAAAATTGTGAATGGTTTGGGCCCTTCTGTGAGGCAAGGGCAAAGTATCAGAGTCTAATGGGTAACCGTATGGATACGGCCCAGTAGGATCAGGGCCCTGGTCGAAGGCAACATGGAGTCAGCTTGCAGTCAGTGAGCATTAGTGGTTGCACTTCATCGTCCAGTGGCATTTCTATGGGCATCAAGGCTTTGACATCTGGCGTGGGTTATAGCAGCAAAATTGGTGTCAACAATGAAGCGCGTGCGTGGCCCATTACAAGTCCAGAAGTTCCAGCTGAAGCCAAGGGCAGACACGTCAGCAGAGTTCCAGATGAACATTCTCGTAGTTCCTAGGGGCACCACAGCGTGCTGGCACTGGAGTCAGTGAGGGACTTACCTTTGACATACAGCTTTGTCTCGAGGTCCCAAATAGACTACAAATTTATCAAAGTGCAGTCACTACAGTGCCTGTCAGGTAAGGAATCTGCAGTTTAACTTATTTATCAGAAATCTATGTTGAACCCCTGGATGAACTTTTAAATGATCCTTCCTTCTCCTTTTACCACTAAAGGGTTTGACACTTAGGCCTGTCTAAAACCATACTCACCTGATTCTGTCTCCAAATTAAACTCTTTACTTCTAAGCATCAATAAATTGATGATAAAAAGTACCTCAAATATAATGTGCTCAAGACCAAATTTCTCCTCCTCACAACCAAAACGGTTGTATGAAGGAACCACGCATGCCGGAACAATGCATGCCTTAACAACACAGTCGGAACCACAACCGCGTTGTTTCCATGCATGCCTTTACAACAAATTTTGTTGTAAAAGCATGCCTAGTAAAGGCATATGTGGAAACGGCATGCGAAATGGCATGCGTTCCCCTCCACCCGCCCTGAACCCTAAAAAAAAATATCCTGACCTCCGCCCCATAAAACTAAACTATGCCGACACCCACCACCCTCCCTGAGCCCTAAAAAAACCCCAACTATCCTGACCCCCCGCAACTGCCCCTAAACCTCCCCTAAAATCCCACCCTGAGCCTTAAAAAAATTACTAGAACGCCAGGGATTTTTTTAATATGCTTATTTATGTGGGGGGGCATCCCCTTGGGCATTGAACTGTTGGCCATTTCTGCCCCCCTTGTGGGCAGATGGGCCTATTTTGTTTTTATGCCCATCTGCCTCCAAGGGGAGCAGAAGCCACTTAGACACCAGGGATAATGTGTGTGTGTTAGTGGGGGGGGGGGTGGGGGGGGGGGGGCGGCCCCTTTGGGGGCACGTGTACCAAGGCCATTTCTGCCCTCCTTGGGGACAGATCAGCCTATTATTTCCCCAAAGCAGAGTCAGCCTAAAGATGTATAAAAGAAGAATATGTCCTTATCAACTTGCTGTGCTATCCCCTCTATCTCTACAAGTTTTTGGCCTTATTCTGTTGCAGGCACCTGGCCCACCCACACAAGTGAGGTATCATTTTTATCAGGAGACTTGGGGGAAGGAAATTTGTGGCTCCTCTCAGATTCCAGAATCTACAGGTAGGCACTTTGCAAAAAACACCTCTGTTTTCTGTCAAAAAATGGGATGTGTCCACGTTGTGTTTTGGGGCATTCCCTGTCGCGGGCGCTAGGCCTACCCACACAAGTGAGGTATCATTTTTATCGGGAGACTTGGGGGAACATAGAATAGCAAAACAAGTGTTATTGCCCCTTGTCTATTTGAGAAATGCCCTGTAATTCACATGCTAGTATGGGCACCCCGGAATTCAGAGATGTCCCAGTAAAATGCCAAAATTGTGTTGAAAAATTGGGTTTTCTGATTCAAGTCTGCCTGTTCCTCAAAGCTAGGAAGCCGGTGATTTTAGCACCTCAAACCCTTTGTTGATGCCATTGTCAGGGAAAAAAAACACAAGCCTTCTTCTGCAGCCCCTTTTTCCCATTATTTAAAAAAAAAAACGAAATTTGCACTGTATTTTGTCTAATTTCTTGGCCTCCTTCGGGAGAACCGACAAAGTCTGTGTACCTCTAGAATCCCTAGGATGTTGGAAAAAAAGGATGCAAATTTGGGGTGGGTAGCCTATGTGAACAAAAAGTTATGAGGGCCTAAGCGCGAACTGCCCCAAATAGCCAAAGAAAGGCTTGGCACAAGAGGGGGAAAAGGCCTGGCAGCGAAGGGGTTATGGACATTTCCCAACTAAAATTGACCAGTTATTGACCTTTTCTGACTTGAATCACTAAAATTGGCACACATCATCACAAAACTGGCCATCTCTTCTAAATCCTTGGGTATCCTGCTGGACTGTAATCATAGGCCTATCTCAAACCACATTTCCATTAATTTATCTTCAAATTAAAATCCTCACTTCCGAACATCCATAAATCGATGAAGTAAAAGCACTTCAAATGTAATGTACAATACCCAATTTCTACTCCTCACAACCAAAACTGACCTTTTTCTCACTTTTTCTGGCTTGAATCCCTAAAACTGACAAACATCACCACAAAGCTGCCGAACTCCTTAGGTTTTCCACTGGACTCTAATCATTACCTTAAAAGTCACATCCACTCCGTGGCTATGTCAGAGAAGTTCCAAGATGGTTAAACTCAGTCTCTGACTCTGATCTGAAGTTGGAAGTGGAAGCTACCATGCTTACTAACTTAACAAAAAATGACAAGCGCCACGAAGCAGTGTCACATGCTGTGGCTACATTTCTTGCAAAACACAAAAAGGAACATTGCCCCACACTTGCAGAACTTAAATGGCTCCCAATCGAAGCATACTGAAGGCCTCATTTACAAGAATCTGATGCATCAGCTCAGACGAGTCAGATTTCTTGTGCTGCCCTACAACCCCCTAACGACACAATAGATGCGCTGTATTTACAATATAGAACTCCATGGCACACATTTTCACAGATGCATCAGAAATTCTGATGCATCTGTGGCACTAAATTTACGCATTGCTGGAATAGCGTAAAAAAAATGAAGCTACTCCAGCAGTGCCAGGAGGCCCCTATTGAGAAAAGCCCTGCGTCATTTTTACGCCTGCTCTGAGCAGGCAATAAAATTCAGACACAGTGAAGTTGCAGAATAACGCAGTGAAATGTAAATTTCACTGCGTCAGTTCTGCATGTTTTTTTCACGTGGGAAAGCCTTCCTTGCATACATTATACCTGGAGCAGGTATAATGAAACGCAAGGCTTTATAAACTGACACATTGGGCCCAATGCGTCAGTTTATAAATGTGGAGCAGTGTAGAGCACTGCTTGCGCCAGCATTGCGTCAAAAAAGTGATGCAATGGTAGCGCAAAGGCCTTGTAAGTGAGGCCTTACGTATTTAACACACTTAGAACTGCACATCTCACCCAGAAAATGTTTTCTATAGGCACTGAATTCCTCCACTGCAAAGAAAGATGATCTCTCCATTCTACGTTTCAGAATCAATGCTTTGCATTCTCTGGCAATGCTTCAAGACTATGAAAGACACTAATTTTTCACATCAGAAATGTCCCCCCTACAAAAGCCTTAAGTACCTCCTCAAGAACTTGCTCTTTGAGGAACACCTACATCTGTTTAACATCACCTTGTAAACTCCTCCATCTACTGCAAACTACCATCTTTGCATCCTGCTTCTAATATAGTGTGCTGATACCCAAATGGACTCTGTGCACTTGTTCTAAATGCAAAATAAATCCAATAGATTTCTTGCACCCTTCACATACATTGCAATGTCCTCTATCACTGTAATTCGTGATCAATGCTGTGCCTTAATCAAGCTATTCAGCTACTCTACCACTACACCTCCTTCAACTTCCAGCAACCACTCTTCCTGTGCTGGTTTCTTACACCTTAACCTAAGGCACTGAGTCTTTTGCGTTTTTAATTGCTCAATGAATATTGCTTGTATGACCACCATGCTACATCGTATCCAACACTCTGCTATGGATGTTTGCTTAACAATGCGAAATGCCCCTTATGTCTGTTAGAACCCTTGTTATCTCTGAGTGTATATGAAGTGACGTCCGTTGTTTTTTGGAAAATTTCATGAAGATTCATCGAAACGGCACCAAAGTTATTAGTAAAAAGAAAAATGCTTTTTCTATAGAAACTAGGGCCTAACTATAACTACCTAGTGGCAATCACCACTAGGTATATATATATATATATAGAGAGAGAGAGAGAGAGAGAGAGAGAGCTCTATAGACACACCTTGTATTGTTATGCTCCAGAACACCTGACCAATGTTGTACTATAAATAATCAGTTTTACTATGACATCAACACATGCTTGATTTTGTCTGACCTTCCCACATCTCATGCTTTGACAAAAAAATAAATTAAAGTAAATATTTTAGGTGTTGACCCTAATTGTTAGAGATTACTGATTTTAATATGTTTATCGGTTTCTACACCTAAAACATGGCCTCTGCAGCTCATGGATGGAGCAATTCCAGAATGAGTCATTTCTTAAATTTCAAGAGAGATGGTATGACTCAAAATCATGCAAAAGACCTGCTGTCAGCCTCTTTGGACAGTCATTACAAGTCCCTCCCAGGGCCTAGGACAGTCATTACAACCCTCACGGTAAATGCCGCCTACCGCCGTGCTGACGGCCGCCAACATACCGTGACTGCGGCGGTCATCCGCCACGGGTATGATGACCCACACTGAGAATACCGCTACAATACAGACACCGACACAAGTCCGCCAGACCAAAGGTCAGTGATAAACTGGCGATAGCAAAACCCACTCCGTTACGCCAACAGGAATACGCTGACAGTATCACGACCCATGAATCAACACGGCGGTCTTTCAACTGCGGTAAACCATTGGTGGTACACACAGCTGCGCTCAAAATTCACACACACTTACAAAACTACACCACATTGGACAATTCAAAATACACACACCTGACACACATACTCACACCACACCCACACACACACACACACCACTATAAAAAACAACCCACACTACCCACAACCCCTTACAATGAAAAAGATAGCTAACTGAGAGAGACAAGCCAGGAGCACACACTCAATCAGAGCCACAGAACACCATCACCCATACACCATCCACGCACATCACAGCACACACCCCAAGACATCACCCCACACATCCTCACACATACCACTCACACCATACCTATGGCACCCCAAAGACACCCCATGTATTCAGAGGAGGAGCTAAGGGTCATGGTGGAGGAAATCATCTGGGTAGAGCCATCGCTATTCGGATCACAGGTGCAGCAGACGTCCATTGCTAGGAAGATGGAGCTATGGTGGAGTATCGTGGACAGGGTCAGCGCCGTGAGACAGCACCCAAGAACCAGGGATGACATCAGGAAGAGGTGGAACGACCTACGGGGAAAGGTGCATTCCGTGGTTTCAAGACACCAGATTGCTGTACAGAGGACTGGCGGTGGACCCCCGCCTCCTCCCCCACAACTAACAACATGGAAGGAGCAAGTCTTGGCAATAATGCATCCTGAGGGCCTTGCAGGAGTAGGAGGACTGGACTCTGGTAAGGCAAATCTTTAATACTATATCCCCCACCATACCTGCATGCCATCACTAACTCCTACCCCTAACCTCACACCCATCACTCCACCAACTCACATATACCCCACCAGCACAACCCACCCATCCCAATACGAAGCCCTGCATGCAACAATAATGCATGGATACCCATCACAGACCTGCATGGGCACCCATCACCCCAGCATGCCCAATAGAGAGACTCACCCAGCCCACAAAATCACCACTCACACAAGGCCAAGCCGACAGGGAAAGCACAATCATACAGGGAAACACACCCATGCACAAAATGGCACACGCAGATACATTAACAATACATTTGCATCCAAACAGGACCCCTACCCAACGTCACCGGAGAGGAGGTGCCAGCTACATCCAGTCCCCCCACGAAGAGGCCCACAGTGATGACAGCAGCTCTGCACGCCTGGATCAGGATGACCAACATGGCCCATCAGGGACCTCTGGACAGTCAGTTACCCTGCCACAGTCCCAAACCACCACAGAGCTTCCCCCCAGGCAACACCACCACAGCACCCACCCAGCAGGCCCATACCTCTGTCCCCAGGACACATCAATCAGCAGTGTGTCCACCACTACAGGGACCCCAGGCAACCCCACAAGCCCAAGACAATCAGGGACCTGGGGTCAGTGGCAGTGGGCACACGGTTCAGGGATCAGAGGCACAGGACAACAGGGAAGCTGGGAGGACTGCTGTGCGACAGAGGGAGGACAGGCCCAGGGAACCGACCCCCCCCATGAGGCACTCTCAAACATCATGGGAGCATACCACTTTTCCCAGGAGGCCACGTGCTAGGTACTGGCCAGGTTACAGGAGACCCAGCAGCTGCAGGAGGGACAGCACTTTGGGATCAGGGAGGACCTAACTAAAATATACACCACCCTGGTCACCACTGCAGGGGTGCTGGCTGATACGGGCAAGACCACGAGGGAGGCAGTGGCACAACAAAGGGCGACTGACACTAGCCAAACCGAGAAACAGCCTTCCACCTCCGCCGGCGCTAGTGGACAGGAGGCCCCACCACAGGAACAACAGGCCACCAGCACCCCACCCCCTGCAGAAGGAGAACCACCACGCAAACGGTCCCTGCGATCCAGGCAGAAGATAGAGAGCATTGCCAAGACCCCCACCAGGAAATAAGACTCTCCTGATTGTCACACTTCTGTCCCACTCTGTCACCCCGTCCACCTTTGACTGCCATTAATCCCCTTCCTATGGCCCATTGGACAATGCACCTGTGATACCAATAGACTGGACTCTAACTGGAAATTCCTCCACCATCACCCCAGCCACTTGCACATACCCCCAGACTTATTTGCACAAAAATGAACACCCTTGAAACATATACAATACTGGAGTCAGTGTAATGATTTGAAAAATGTATTATTACAACATTATCAAAGCACTGCAACGTATATGTTCAGTGAAATATACTACAGGATGACCTTTGGTGGGCAGCAGTACATATAGCAGGAGCCAGAATGGGGCACACAGATCTGAAAATAGAGACTCCAAAGGGAACAGTCAGTGTCCATAGACAGAGGTTAAGAGCCTGCAATGTACAGTGTCCAACAGATTACTGGAATGTAGAGTTGAATTACAGTCTCTTACCTGTGTGTCACTGGAAGTACTGCTGTATAATGTTTGTTCTGTTGCTTACATCTTCTTCCTCTGCCTCCTCTTCCTCACCGTCCACAGGCACCACCGCTGCCACAAGACAATCTCCAGGCTCATCCTCCTGCAGAAAAGGCACCTGGCGTCTCAAGGCCAGGTTCTGCAATATACAGCATGCCACGATGATCTGGCACACCTTCTTGGGTGAGTAGTACAGGGATCCACCAGTCAGATGGAGGCACCAGAACCTGGCCTTCAGGAGGCCATAGGTTCTCTCAATAATCGTCCTTTTACGCCCATGTGCCTCATTGTAACTTTCCTCTGCCCTTGTCCTGGGATTCCTCACTGGGGTCAGTAGCCATGAGAGGTTGAGGTAACCAGAGTCATCTGCAAATATCGAGGGACAACTGTTAGACACACACTAACCCTTAGGGACAACCCCATACTCAGACCCCAACTTATACTGGGTGGGGACCTTGGGCTCACCTATTAGCTACACCCGGTGCCTCTGGAGTTGCCCCATCACATAAGGGATGCTGCTATTCCTCAAGATACAGGCATCATGCACAGACCCAGGATATTTGGCATTCACATGGGAGATGTACTGGTCCGCCAAACACACCATTTGCACATTCATCGAGTGATAGCTTTTTCTATTCCTGTAAACCTGTTCATTTCTTCGGCGGGGACAAATACCACATGTGTACCATCGATGGCACCAATGATGTTGGGGATATGTCCCAGGACATAGAAGTCAGCTTTCACTGTGGCCAAATCATCCACCTGGGGGAACACGATGTAGCTGTGCATGTGCTTCAGCAGGGCAGACAACACTCTGGCCAACACGTTGGAGAACATTGGCTGAGACATTCCTGATGCCATGGCCACTGTAGTTTGAAATTAACCACTTGCCAGGAAATGCAGCACTGACAGAACCTGCACTAGAGGGGGGATTCCTGTGGGCTGACGGATAGATGACATCAGGTCTGGCTCTAATTGGGCACAGAGTTCTTGGATTGTGGCATGATCAAGTCTGTATGTGATGATAATGTGTCTGTCCTGCATTGTCGACAGGTCCACAAGGGTCTGTACACCGGGGGATGCCGCCATCTCATCATCTGCCTCAGCGGTGGTAGCCTATGGAGGAGAACGGTGAGCAGAAGGTCATATTTCCACATAGATGGCACAACTGTTGTTGAATTTACGTCACAGAAGCAGTGTGTGAAGTTGAGAGTCGAGTTGATGTGCCAATGTCTGCTGTGACGCAGTTAGGTGGCATGCCATGTGCCCCCCTGAAATGGCGGCTGCCTGACCTGTGAGGAGGGACAAGGGAAAATGAGGTAAATGCGTTGGTGTTGTGCTCCGTTGCGGTAGGCGGTCGATGACCGCTGCGCAACTTCGCATTGGTTATCATTGGGCCCTATGGGTTCCAGGAGCCAATGGAGATGTACGCAGGCGGTGACGTACGCACCGCCGCGGACGTCACTGCCATTTTCTAGCTATTCCCTCACTTGCTACCTGACCGTCAGCAGGAGAGGACCTACACTGCAAGTGCTGCTGTGGCCTAAGTCTGGAAACGACAATGGCTAGAGTGTCTGGGGAAAGGGCCCCTGCCTTCATTGCATAGAATTTGGAGAAACTGGTGGATGGGGTCCTACCCCAGTACACGTTGCTCTACAGTCCTCCAGACAAACAGGTGAGTACACTGTGAGCATGATGTGTGGGCAAGGCATGTTTGGAGTGGTGTGGATGTAAGCCACACGTTCGGGGGTGCTAAGGCGTCTTAGCCTGAGTGCTGCATGAGAGGTGGTCAGTGTATGTGCGTCAGGGCATGGGTGGGAACTGGTGGGCAATGAGTATGACGGTCCGGACGGGTGAGTAATTTCTTTTTTCCGCTGTCTCTTCCCTCTAGGTCAGCGCCCACCAGAAAAAGGGTGTTTGGCGGGCCATCGCCAAGGAGGTGAGGACCCTGGGGGTCTATCACAGGCAGAGCACCCAGTGCTGCAAGAGATGGGAGGACCTGCGCCGCTGGACCAAGAAAACGGCCGAGGCCCAGCTGGGGCTGGCCTCCCAACGGCCGTCGCACGATGATCCCCCTGATGTTCCGCATCCTGGCGGTGGCCTATCCGGAGTTGGATGGGCGCTTGAGGGCATCACAGCAGCCACAAGGGGGTGAGTACAGATTCTGAATCCTGACTTTGCGCGCTTTAGGAGCTAGCTGGGTGGGGGATGTGGGCTGTGGGTGCCCCTAGGCCAGAGCAATCATGGCAGGGTAGGTCCCTTGTGTGCAGGCGCTGAAGCACTCCTACCCCAATGGTACAAGTGGGCAACACCTACTGGGCAGGGTCCTGTGGGTGTCAGGTGTGCAGATGCTGGCATTAGGCATTGTACCCCATGGCTGGTGACTATCTTAGTGACTGGTTGGGCATGGCATAGGGCATAGGGATGCTCCCTGTGTGTTGTGTACGCCAACGGTAGTGGTGTTGCTGGCACTGACCAAGTGTATCCTCTGTCTCTCCCCCCCTTTTTGTTTTGTCACCCTGACCTTGTGTGTATTAGCATCATCTGGTGGAGGAGCAGAGGCACCGGCGACGGAGGGAGCTACATCCCACATGGGCCTGGAGGCTGAATCCACCGAGGGTAAAAGGCACCAGTGGGACGGAGGACGAGGGGAGCTCCACGACAGGGACAGGAGGGGAGACCAGTGACAGCGACTCCTCCTCCAATGGAAGCTGCCTGGCGGTGGTGGACACCTCTGTGCCCACCCCAACAACAGGTACAGCCGCCACTCCCCCTACCAGCACCGCCCTCCCAGCAGCCCCTCAGCGTGTTTCCTGTCCCCGCTCACCCAGGAGGGTGGGCATCTCCTTCGCCCCAGGCACCTTTGGCCCTGCCCCAGTGAGCCCTGCTGCCCTCAGTGAGGAGGCTATTGACCTCCTGAGATCCCTCACTGTTGGGCAGTCAACTATTCTGAATGCAATCCTGGGTGTCGAGAGGCATTTGCAACAAACAAATGCATACTTGGAGGGCATTCATTCTGGCATGGAGGACCAACGGAGAGCATTTCAGGCTCCGGCCTCAGCACTGATGGAAGTCATTGTCCCTGTATCCAGCGTCCCCCCTCCAACTTCCACTACCCAGACCCAATCCCCTCTACCTCACCCTATCCCAAGCACACCTTCAGACCAGCATGCACACAAATCAACACCCAAAAAAGGCTCAGGAAAACATAAGTGTAGGAGGCTGGCCTGGCTTATAGTGGGTACCTGATGGTACTTACACCTTGTGCCAGGTCCAGTTATCCCTTATTGGTAGAGTAGTAGTGTTCTAGCAACTTAAGCTGATAGAGGTAGCTATAGCAGGGCAGCTTAGGCTGAACTAGGAGACATGCAAAGCTCCTACTATACCACTTATATCATATAGTACTATATCATAAGAAACACAATACTCAGAGTTACTCAAAATAAAGGTACTTTATTTTAGTGACAATATGCCAAAAGTATCTCAGAGGATATACTCCATTAGGAGGTAAGTAAAATCCACAAAATAAACACACAAACCAAAATCAGGTAAGTAAACAGTTAGAAAAATTGTGCAAACACTGTATAATACAATAGGATGCAACAGGAGACAATAGGCCCAGGGGCAACACAAACCATATACTCCAAAAGTGGAATGCGAACCACGAATGGACCCCAGGCCTAGTGTAGTATGTAGAGGGTCGCTGGGAGTGTAAGAAAACACTAAGGGTGTCCAAGATACCCCACCCCAAGACCCTGAAAAGTAGAAGTAAAGTTACCCTACTACCCCAGAAAGAGAGTAAAGTCGAGATAGGGGATTCTGCAAAGGCAACTGACTTCAAAGCACTAAAGGCAGATTTCTGGACCTGAGGACCTGCAAAGGAAGGGAACCAAGTTCAAAAGTCACGCAAGTGTCCAGGGGGGCAGGAGCCCATTAAACCCCGGATGAAGGTACAAAAGGGCTGCCTCTGGGTGGGAGAAGCCGAAGGTTCTGCAACAACGGAAGGTGCCAGGAACTTCTCCTTTGGTCAGAAGATGTCCCACAGTGTGCTGCAGGATGCAGAGTTGTTTCCACTCAGAAAGACCGCAAACAAGCCTTGCTAGCTGCAAGAGTCGCGGTTGAAGATAATGGGTGATGTCCGGGCCCAGGAAGGACCAGGAGGTAGCCCCTTGGAGGAGGAGACAGAGGGGGCGCTCAACAATAGATAGAGCCCACGCGGAAGGAGGCAGCACCCGCATAAGCACTGGAACAGGCATTCAAGAAATCTGAGCACAGCGGTTGTCTCAACACAACAAATGAGGGTCCCACGAAGCCGGTGGTCAACTCAGCGAGTTGAGCAATGCAGGACGGAGTGCTGGGGACCTGGGCTGTGCTGTGCAAGAAGGAATCCTTGCAAAAGTACACAGAATCCCTAGCATCTGCAGATCACGCAGTACACAGGATTACTGTCTGGCGTGGGGAGGCAAGGACTTACCTCCACCAAATTTGGACAGAAGGACCACTGGACTGTCGGGGGTCACTTGGATCTAGCTACTGTGTTCAAAGGACCACCCTCATCAAGATGAGAGGGGACCCAGAGGACCGGTGATTCAGAAGTTTGGTGCCCGCATTAGCAGGGGGAAGATTCCGTCGACCCACAAGAGATTTCTTCTTGGCTTCCAGTGCAGGGTGAAGGCAGACAGCCCTCAGAGCATGCACCTCCAGGAAACAGTCGAGAAAGCTGGCAGGATTAGGCACTGCAATGTTGCTGGTAGTCGTCTTGCTACTTTGTTGTGGTTTTGCAGGCGTCCTGGAGCAGTCAGCGGTCGCTCCTTGGCAGAAGTCGAAGAGGGAGATGTAGATAAACTCTGGTGAGCTCTTGCATTCGTTATCTGAAGAGGAACACACAGGAGAGACCCTAAATAGCCCTCAGGATTGGCTACCTAACCAGGTAAGAGCCTATCAGGAGGGGTCTCTGACGTCACCTGCTAGCACTGGCCACTCAGAGGTCTCCATTGTGCCCTCACACCTCTGCATTCAAGATGGCAGAGGTCTGACACACTGGAGGAGCTCTGGGCACCACCCCTGGGGTGGTGATGGACAGGGGATGGTCACTCCCCTTTCCTTTGTCCAGTTTCGCACCGGAGCAGGGGCTGGGGGCTTCCTGAACCAGTGTAGACTGGCTTAAGCAAGGAGGGCACCATCTATGCCCTTCAAAGCATTTCCAGAGGCTGGGGGAGGCTACTCCTCCCCAGCACTTAACACCTATTTCCAAAGGGAGAGGGTGTAACACCCTCTCTCAGAGGAAATCCTTTGTTCTGCCTTCCTGGGACTGGGCTGCCCAGACCCCAGGAGGGCAGAAACCTGTCTGAGAGTTGGCAGCAGCGTTAGCTGTAGAGAAAACCCCACAGAGCTAGTTTGGCTGTACCCGGGGTCCATGCTGGAGCCCTGGGGATGCATGGGATTGGCACCCCAATACCAGATTTGGCTTGGGGGGGCAATTCCATGATCTTAGACATGTTACATGGCCATGATCGGAGTTACCATTGTGAAGCTACATATAGATATTGACTTATATGAAGTGCACATGTGTAATGGTGTCCCAGCACTCACAAAGTCCGAGGAAAGTGCCCTGAACAATGTGGGGGCACCTTGGCTAGTGCCAGGGTGCCCTCACACTTAGTAACTTTGCACCTAACCTTCACTAAGTGAGGGTTAGACATATAGGTGACTTATAAGTTACTTAAGTGCAGTGTAAAATGGCTGTGAAATAAAGTGGACATTATTTCACTCAGGCTGCAGTGGCAGTCCTGTGTAAGAATTGTCTGAGCTCCCTATGGGTGGCAAAAGAAATGCTGCAGCCCATAGGGTTCTCCTGGAACCCCAATACCCTGGGTACCTCAGTACCATATACTAGGGAATTATAAGGGTGTTCCAGTGTGCCAATTAGAATTGGTGAAAATGGTCACTAGCCTGCAGTGACAATTTAAAAAGCAGAGAGAAAATAAACACTGAGGTTCTGGTTAGCAAAGCCTCAGTGATACAGTTAGGCACCACACAGGGAACACATATAGGCCACAAACTATGAGCACTGGGGTCCTGGCTAGCAGGCTTCAAGTGACACAGGCAAAACAAACTGACACACAAGTAAAAATGGGGGTAACATGCCAGGCAAGATGGTACTTTGCTACAATAAGCACCACACTTCATCTCACAGGCACTCACACAAGCACCATACCCATGTAAACATACCAACATCCACTGCCTCTACTGTGTCCCCCTCCTCCTCTTTGTCCACCTCCCTCCCAGTAGTGTCTCCACTCACACCTGCATGCACTACATCATCATCCACTACCTCCATCACCAGCACGCCCATCACAACACACCCCTCACAGGCAGTCACCACCCCCACAACCATGCACACATCCCCTGTTTCCTCTCCTAGTGTGTCTGTGACCCCTCCTCCCAAAGTACACAAACGCAAGCACACACCCACCCAACAGCCATCCACCTCACAACAGCATCCAGCGCATGCACCTTCACCCAAACTCAGCAGACGTACACCTCCTACAACCACTCCCTCTTCCTCCACTCCCAAACTCCCTCAATCTTCCCATCCCAGTGTGTCTAAAAAACTTTTCCTGGCTAACATTGACCTCTTCCCTACGCCTCCCCCCCGTCCTTCCCCTAGGGCAAGGGTGTCAAGATCCCAGGCCAGCACCTCAGCCACCAACTCGGCGTCCACTGTGGTACCTGCAAGTCCCTGGGGATGAAAGGGGGCACCCGTCAGGGCTGGCAATGGGCCACCGACCACTGCAAAGGATCAACCGATTACACCTGCCAAGGTGAAGAAGGGGCCTGCATGCAGCACTGCCAAGAAGCACGACCCACCCAGCAAGGGCTCCTCAAAAACACAAGCTGCCAGTGCCAAGGTCCCAGCTGCATCTGCCAAGGTGGTGAAGTGGAAGAAAACCCAAAGCAGGGCACTTCAGGCCTCGGAGGCTCCAGGTGAGGGACTAGTGCCCACCATCAGTACCGACAGCCTTGCAATCTGTACCGCGGACAGCACCGCCCCAGGCATGCCACCTGCACCGCCATCTGCCACGCCACCTGCACCGCCCCCTGCCCAGCCGCTGCCACAACAACTGTCAGCAGCATCATCCCCAGTGGGCAGCCGTCCGAGGCTGCAGGAGATGGGCTGGTGTCTCCCTCCACCACCACCAGCACCTGCACCACGGCCAGCACTGGCAGAATCTCTGCTGCAAGCACCGCCACCTGCACCGCCATCTGCACCACCACATGCCCAGCCGGTGCCACTACATCTGCCTGCAGCAGCATCCCCAGTGGGCAGCCGTCCGGGGATGCAGGAGGTGGCCTGGACCCTCACCCAACCACATGAAGCACCCCGACCAGCACTACCAGCAGTTTGCAGCCTTAGTCGCCGCAAGATGGAGTCTGGATCTGCCTTCATGGAGTATCATGCTACCTGTTCCCTGAAAATCTCGTGCCTCAGACACACAGGTGAGGGAATGGGAACTGCCACACCCCAGGTGCAGCATCACTGGGCACAAGGCCCCCTCCAGAACCAGTGGAAAGATGCTTCCACTACCACTTTCCTTGGCAGGATGAAGCAGACTGGGCACTAGGTCCCCTCCAGAACCAGTGGAGAGATGCATCCACTATCACTTTCCTTGGAAGGATGAAGCAGACTGGGCACAAGGCCCCCTCCAGAACCGGTGGGCAAACCCCCCACTTGAGAGACTGTGGGCCTCATTACAACCCTGGCGGTCAAAGACCGCCAGGGCTGTTTTGGAGATTGTACCGCCAACAGGCTGGTGGTACAATCTTGCGGATTACGACTGCGGCGAAAGCGCCGCAGTCGCACCGCCAGGGCCGGCAGTTTACCGCTATGGTTGTCCCGGCGGTTTTAATCCGCCAGGGCAGCGCTGCTTGCAGTGCTGCCCAGGGGATTACAAGTCCCCTTCCCGCCAGCCTGTCCATGGTGGTAGAGACCGCCATGGAAAGGCTGGCGGGAAGGGGAGTCGCGGGGCCCCTGCACTGCCCATGCCCTTGGCATGGGCAGTGCAAGGGCCCCCAAGCACAGCCCCACACTGCTTTTCAATGTCTGCACGGCTGCAACACCGCCGGCTCCATTAGGAACCGCCTCCCATGTTGTGGCTGAAATCCCTGTTGGCCCAGCAGGGATGTCAAGATGGGGCCGGCGGGAGTGCAGCCGCATTGGCGGCCGCACTGCGGTTAAACCTTGGCGGGCGTCGGAGGCCACCCACCAAGGTTGTAATGAGGGACTGTGTCTTTTAACTCCCCAGGACCAAGCAGTGGGCAAACAACCCACTTGAGAGACACTTGAGAGACTGTGGCTTTGCCCTCCCCAGGACCAAGCAGTGGGCAACCCCCCACTTGAGAGACTGTGGCTTTTAACTCCCCAGGAAGAAGCAGTGGGCAAACCACCCACTTGAGAGACTGTGGCTTTGTCCTCCCCAGGACCAAGCAGCAGGCATACCACCCACTTGAGAGACTGTGGCTTTGTCCTCCCCAGGAACAAGCAGTGGGCAAACCACCCACTTGAGAGACTGTGACTTTTAACTCCTAAGGACCATGCAGTGGGCAAACCACCCACTTGAGAGACTGTGGCTTTGCACTCCCCAGGACATCGCTGTGGGCATGTTGCCCCCTCCAGGAGCAGTGGCGTAGTACCGTCTTCCGGCTGCGGTGCCCCCCCTCCCCTTCCCTCTGAGGTGCCTGTGTGTTTTTGACCTGATGCCCCTGCAGTGTTCTCTCCGTTTTGAGGCAGGAGTCAAGTGTGGGCTTCATCCATGATTTTTTGGCCCACTGGGTCATGAACATTTGCTAAGGACAGTGCACGGCCTTCTATACATATTGTAAATATTTGATTATACTGTTTTTTCCAATTGTTTATTTTATCTGAATATTTCAACAATAACACGATTTAACTCAATTCCTTTTGTCCTTGCGTTCCTCCAGGGTGTTACGGGGTGTATATGTAATATGGTGCATGTGTTTGTGTGTATTGTGTTGTGGGTGAGGGTGGGGGCGGGGGTGGGGGTGTTGTGTGTGTGTGTCACTCTTTTTTTCCTCCCCCCTCCCCTGTGTGCTAGGTGCAGTACTCACTGTGGTCGTCGCCGCCGACGTCTTTGGTGCTCCTGGTGTATAAGCAGATACACCCGCATCAGCAGGACCTGCAGCTCGTGCTCTATGGCGTCCTGGTTCTTCGTTGGGTGTCAAGAGGTGAGTGGTTTCTCTTCCAAAGACTGTTTCCGCCGTGCTTTTGATGGTGTTGGTACTGCCCCAGCAAAGCTGGCGGATTGGCTGGTTGTGATAAGGTGGGAGGTACATTGTCTTCCGCCTGTCTGTTGGCAGTGACCGCTGCGGTGTTGATTGCTACCACCGTGGCAGTCGGAGTGTTAAAGTGGCTGTCTATGATGGCGGTTTCCGCCGTGGTCGTGATCCCATTTTTTTTACTGCTGGTCTGTTGCCGGTATTACTGCAGCTTTAACACCAACCGCCAGGGTTGTAATGAGGGCCCAAGTGATCCTATGCAGAGAAATGCAACCAATACATTCCGTATTCTATCAAAGCATATTAGAACATTAAAATGAGAGCCAAGGATTGGGAATGTAAACGTTTGAATTACAAATGAAAATGTATTTTCAGTCACTATTAAGCTTAAGCACCCAATAACGTTTCTTGCATGGAGTCTAAGACTCCTCCTTGCATTTGTAGTGTTTTACATTTTTATGTGACACAGCTTAACCACAGTGGTGTCAGCCTGCTTTACAAATACATCAACACACACTAAAGGGGTGAGAGGAAGAAAATCCTTGTCCAACCTCTCAATAAATGAACAAATCACACAAAAAGGACAAGAAATAAACAAAGAGATACTGACAGAGATCTCACCAGCTAGAGATACAGCATATTATGTTAGAAAAAACTGCCCTCACCCACTTGTAGTGGCATGCTTCATCATAGGGCTATGCTGACACATTTCCATACTAGCCAACATAAGGAATAGAGCAATAGGGTGGGGAAACAGAAACACACGACTGACAAACGAGGACCACAAACATAAAGAGCACCTCATTCAATGGTTAAAACTACCTTGAGTGAAATCCATATTCAACCTTTATTCCAGGTTTCACTGGATAGGATTAAAAAGGTGGTGATATGGGGAAACAATCATCCCTTCACCCCAGAAATACTGTACAAAGTCAACATGTTTAGGCAGTTACCATCGCCCACAAGGGTCGTTCGGCCTTCATTAGGACCGAATATTCCCTTAACATTCGAAGCCCTACCTGTCACATCCTTAGTTAATGACCAGTAATACGTACGGGTTCAATATACCCTTTCTTCCAGTACACACTCTCAGAATTACCTATAAGGGAATATAGAGACAAATGCACAATTAACAAACAAACTCCTTCGTCCCCATATTGTCTCATGTTCACTCATGAAATATTGTCTGTACCCATGTACCTAAAGCCCCATCGTTGTACATGCACTCCATGCTTATGTTTCTCCCATAGCGGGACTATTTCGATAAAATAGACGCTTAGTGCAAACCTCTTAAAAACATCCACCATCACCCAAGGCAGTTATGTGAATGCAATTCCACTTACCAAGTATTCATTATAAATCTCCAAAACTGGAGGACAGTGGGAGCACCTCCCTGTAGTCACACACTAAGTGTAAATATAAACACAAGTCAATGTAAACAAACATTCTATGAAAACCATGCATCACAACTCTCCTGAGTTGTGAGTTGCTTACTCTTTCCATGATGTTGACTTTAAACAGGAAGCCAAGGTACTTGAACAAAAACTGGTGGGCTGTGATTACCCGTTGGCCATTGTACAAAGGGCAAAGAAGAGACTGTCATAGTGATGAAGCTTGATCTTTCTAATTTGTCCACTTGAGCATTCATTGTTAACTTGGAGTCCGTGGTAATTCTTAGGTTTATAACTTCCTTAGATACTTTAAGAGGTGGTCCCAGATCATCAGGCCAGGCCCAGCATGGGTCATAGTTTTTCCAAAAAACATATGTGAGTATTTCTCTTTTGGAAGCATTCAGTTTGAGATGGCTCCATGTCATCCACTGATCAACGGCTCTGAGGCAATTGAAGATTTGTGAGTTTCCAATGTCTTTGGGGCATTCCAGTTTAAGGAGTATTTGTATGTCAACTGCATAGTTGTAGCATGTGAGTTGAAATTCATTGATCATAGCCGATAATCACATCATGTAGATGTTGAAAAGCATGGGTGAGATGATTGAGCCTTGAGAGACCCCTGCTTTTGTGAAGTAGGGTTTGGATGAGAGAGGGGGAGTATGAATTACATTTGTTCTGTTTTGAAGGTAGGATGTAATCCAGTCGAGAGCAGCCCCCTTTATGCTGACTTCATAGAGTCTTTGTATTAGGGTGTCATGGTCAACTGTGTCAAAGGCAGCTGAGGGGTCTAGGAGAAGTAGTGCAGCAACTCCATTGTGGTCTATTGTGTTTTCAAGATCATCCCAGATGGCGATGAGGGCAGAGTCAGTGACTCTTCCTGGGCGGAATCCAGTTTGGTAGTCTGAAAGTATGGATTTATCTTCAATCAACTGTGACATCCTGGCTAAAGCTGCACTTTCTATCAGTTTGCCCAGGAAAGGTCAGTTTGTACTTCGTCTGTAGTTGTTGGGGTCATGCAGGTCCATGTTGTTTTTTTAATATGCCTTTTTAAGGTCTCCAGGAAAGATTTCTGTAGTGAAAGAATTATTGATAATTCTTCTTACTGGTGTGACAGCAAAGATACGTAAAAGAATATTCTTGAAGATGTTTGGTGGACAAGGGTCAGAGGGCAGCCAGAAGGTCTGCTTTCTTTGACCAGATCCTAAATGCACATTGTGATATTTATTTGAAGGACTGCAGAGGCTGGGTTGGCTTACTTTTGGAGGGGATTTTTGGAAACAGGTTAGTGCTGGTGGTTTTCCTTTGTTTTTAAATAGGAGTCCAATGTGTCTGCCTTGGTTGTGTAATTATTTGCCAGCTTGTCTGTGAATTCTTGAGTAATGGGATGTGTCCCATCCATGCATTTAGGTTTTCGAAATTTGTTGAGAATTTTATACAGTTCTTTGTTTGCAGATATAGCATTTTGAATTCTGTCCGAGTAGTACCTTTTTTAGCTTTTTTGATTGATGATTTGTATATTTTGTTACGTTTGCATAGGTAAATTTTGTCTTGAATGTTGTTTGTTTTGAGACAGGTTTGTTGCAGCTTTCTGATTTGTTGTTTTATCTTTTTTAGTTATGTATTTCTCCAAGGTGCTTGTTTTTTTGTCCTGTTTTGTTTTTATAAGTGGTATTACAATATCAAAAGCTTCCTGTAACGACTTGTAAAGTTTTTTTAACATAACCTATTGTGTCTAGATCTGTGTTGGCTGTTAGCTGTGTTTCTACGTATTCAAAATTGAGTTTATTCCATGGTCGATAGGTGGGTGTATGTAAGGTGGTGTTGGGAGTGTTGATTTGTAGTGTTTTATGTTGGAAAGCTACCAAATGGTGGTCTGACCATGTGACTGGTATGATGCTTTGAACTGTGACTAGTTCTGGGCTTGCAAAAATAATATCTAGGATGTGTCCAGCAATGTGTGTGGGATTGTGTACAATCTGATGTAGGTCTAATGTGACTAGCTAGGTCAGTAAGCTTGATAATGAGCTTGTTAGACCTGACATCCTTGGCATAGTATTCCCTCATATGTTTTGCCTTCACCTTTCCTGTTCTGCTGAATTTATTTTTGTTGGCTTTAGGACTCTAGCACTTTACCGCTGATACCCAGTGCTAAGGTGCTTGTGCTCCCTGCATCAAACAGAGTAGAATTGCTCTACACCTAATTTGCACATTTAATTTACTTGTAAGTCACTAGTAGATGGGACTGCATGTTCACAGAGCATTTAAATTAAATTCTACTAGTGAGCCAGCAGCACTCATTGTGCCACCCACTAAAGTAGTCCTTCTAAAACAAGTCTCAGGCCTACCACTGCAGTCTGTGATGCAGTTTTAAACTTCCCTTTTGACCTGGCCAAACAAACCTTTTGCCAGACCTAAACCTTCCTTTTTCATATTTATAAGTCACCCCAAAGTCAGGTTCTGGCCTCTCAGAGGGCAGTGTGCATTGTATTTAAAAAGTAGGACATGTGTACTTAGGTTTTACATATCCTGGAAGTGAAACTCCTAAAGTCATTATTCACTGTTGTGAGGCCTACCTCTTCCATTGACTAACACTGTATTACCTTACCACATGCAATAAGTGATAACATTAGATTGGTAGCAGGTAGAAATATACTGTTTACACTCAAATGAATTGTAATTTAAAATACTCTTTAACGGTGAAGTTGGATTTTAAGTGAAAATTCAGAAAATGCTACTTTTAGAAACTTGTCATTTTCTTGTCCCAACCATTTGAGTCTTCTGCCAGTATCCTGGGGCACATGGCTGTGAACGGGTCTTCTGTTGGGGCTTTGTGTATTCCTTTCAGATAGTGGCACAAAGGGGGCTTAGGTTTGGACGGGATGGCGATCTTGCCAGGATGACTGGGGAGGGGTGTATACCCAGACTCACTTACACTTCAAAAGGTTTTACCTCCTGCACACATAAATGAACTTGACACCAGACCTGCCCGCCTTTTGTCACCACCAGTTTGGAGCCTTGACAGAGGAAGAACTTACGAGAACCAGAGGTGGTAGAACAGGGAGTCCACCCACACAAAGGTTGCCCCAGGTATAACTATTGTACCTCCAAAGAAACTCATTAGAATGGTCCTGGACCTGTGGAAGATACAGAAGCAGGACTGCCCTGTTGCTAGATAACTGGCTTGTAGTCTGAGAAGGAAGACTAGACCAGATGCTTTCAACCCAGGCTAACCAGAGTGACTCCAAGGGTGAGCTGGCTTACCTCCTGTTGTGTGAGCTACATAGACACAACACGCTTCAGAGGCCTGCCTGCAACTGCCCAGCTGACCTGCTACAACTAGACCTGCCTGGACCTACAACTGGACCTGCCTGGACATGCAAATGAACCTGTCTGAGCCCTGCAGGCCTCTGCTGGTGTGAGTCCCTGATTCTCAAGAAGTGCCTCCCCAGGACTTCGACCCTTAGCTGGCATCAGTATGCACTCCTTCACACGAAAAGATGAAAATCCTGAAGCTTTGGCTCCTTGCAACCACAAACGTGCCAATTCATGTCAAGACTCTGCCGCCCATGATGACCACCAATGCAAAGATCTGGTGAGAACTACTGTCCATGTCGACAGCAACCGCCAGTGACAACAAGCAAATCAAGACCCATACTTCGCGCTAAAGCAACAGCAGCCCATGACGACTGCCAAAACATAGCTAGAGCAATGACCATTCACGACTTTTGACCGGCTCTTCGCACTACAGAGACGTCTGTCCGTGACATTGCCCTGCTGCAGGATGGTATTTTTTGTGTCATACAACAAAATGAACTGTGCACATTCAGCAGTTATGACAGCAAAAATGAAACACATTTTTTGTAGTTCTGAAGCATGATAGAACCAAAGATTTTAAAAGGATGAAAACAAATCAAGACACCTTATTTGGTAATGCACAAATTATACATATTCTCTGAAATCCAATGTCCACACATTATTATTTGTGTGCAATACAGTTTTATCACTAAAACTGTATGTCTGAGCAAATTGAGTGGTCTTTTCAGTGGAAAATGTGTTGTCTGTAAATGACAGTGCTCTGCCATGTGATGCTTTAGTTATTTAAAAAAAAAAATACCTGCCTCATATCCATTAAAGCTGGGTGGGTCATGAAAGTGTGTTGTTCTATAAGGGGGTTTTGGTTCTAGAACATTTGGGAAGCACTGCTCTAAGTTAAGTCTGACTGCTTTGTGCCAAGTTACCAGAGGGTTAAGTACGGGTTAATTTAGTGACAATCGTGGTTCACTTTGACAAGGATGGTGGTTGTGCCTGAGTAGTTCTTCCACCCTCCTCAAGCAATAACCCAATTTCCTAAGAAATCATTGAATTTATGCCAAAAACACTGAAATTTGGAAGTAAATTACTAAAATAGATAAGCCCACATCTTTGGAATACCTTAAAATCTTTACTGAAAGGTCAAGAAGACCAATTCCAATTCAGCAAATGCTTGAAAATCATAACGTTAACCTAAGTGCTCTACACACCACCCCTGAAATGATCCTCCTCTGCTCCCCATTATTTCCTACTCTTATAGTGCATTAAAGCTGAAAGTTTAGCAATACGGAAGCACTAAATAGGAAGCAAAGAGCATTAGCATTACCGGTATTGGTGTTACTATCATTAATGAAGCAAGTTCAGCAGCAGAGGGGACCAGGAGTGTGAGAAGGTCACTCCACTCCACTCACATGTACCAATGATGGAGTAACAGGCCCAAACATTTTCTAGAGTTTTAAGATATACCTAAGGAAACGTTGTTTACAGAGTTATTACCACAAAACGTCTGGCAGTAAAAATGTTACAGGTACTGCCGAAAATGTTTGTAACGATGTAGAAGAGGAAATACATTTTCGTTCTACACCAGAATCACTGCTGAATTTTGAGCTAATTGTAATTTACAGATCAAGTTGAGGGGAGGACCTATGTATACAAGCTTGGAATAGTCTAATCAATACGTAATGAAAGTGTGCACCAATATTTTCCTGGCTGCCTGTGGGAGGAACATTATCAACTTTCTGAGTATTTTTATGGTACGAAAACATGATGCAGTTACTGTGATTATTTGTTACTTAAAAGATAACTGATCATCAAATTTTACTCCGAGATTTCTGACTACTTTGCCCAGATTAAGGGAAGGATCAAGTTTGGTGGGCCATCAGGGGCGTTCCAGAATTATATATTTTTGCTGAAGTTGAGCTTTTTTCGGGTTTCTCAGAATTTAATTTTAAGTAATTATCATTCATCTAGGATGAAATAAAAATCATACATTGCTTGAACCTCTTTTGACATAAACCTTGCTCGTTGGAAAGTGAAACAATAAGCTGCATATCGTCAGCGTACAATAATGCCTTGAATCCAAAACTATGAATCATGGCACCAGGGGGATTATATAGATATTTAAAAGCATAATGCTCAAAGATGATCCCTGTGGAACTCTATGTTTGAGAGGGATTGGTTTTGAGGAGAATGAAGGGAGACAGACAGATTCGGTTCTGCAGGCCGGAAAGCTAGTGGTCAGGAGAGGTCTAGTCCTGTGATTCATATCTCAGCTAACACCTGATTTACAAATGTATGTGATATGGTGTTGAATACTGCCAATGGGACAATGGCAACTACTAATCCATTATCTAATATGGTTCTTTAATGTTCAGCCATTGTGACGAGAATATATTCTTTGCTTTGACTCACAAAGAAGCCAAATTGAGAAACTTCTTGAATGTTATTAGCTTGGAGATAAGTGGATAGCTAATGAGTTACACATTTTCAAACATTTTCACCAGGGTACCTGGAAGCAATGATTGGACTGGTAATTAGCTAGTATGGTGGGATAAGCATTGTTTCTTCTTCTTCTCCTTTTTTTTTTTTTAGAGGTGTGACCTGCATTTGCTTACAGGATTCTGGGATGGCAGTGGTGTCAACAGATGGATTATTTTGCAAAGAATTGAAACAAAGCACCTAGTTTAAGTATAGACGGAAGGCAGGGGTCTCAAGGAGACCCAGGCTGCCAAGAGTGATCAAATTTAATATTTTGTGTGGGAAGATGGGTGTAAACTCAATGAGACTCAATGAGACCAAGATAGTGACTGGAGACAGAATGAAGAAAGTGTGCACCCTGCCACCAGGAGCAACTAAGTGTTTGTGTATGCATATTATTTTATCATTGAAAAAGGTGGGTAAGCAGAAGCAACTGTTTGTCAGTGATACCCTGACTCACTGCTGCTAGAGGTGTCATAGATTTGACGACCCAGAACATCTTTAAAATAATAAGCCAACAAACAAAAAATATGCAGTAAGCTCATCAGCAACGCACTATCCCTATTGATACCCCCTAGTATAGGAATATAAGTAGAGAACACAAACGCTATTATTAAGTTACAAAAGAGTGTGCAACTACACCATAGTTCCTACTGCAATAAAGAACTCAAAGGGCTGAGAACAGCTCCACTAAAAGATACTCCAAAAGGTGGTGCACTGCGAGCTGTGTAAGAGACAGTATACAGAAGGACAAACCAGTATGATGATGATGTTGATGTTGTTGTGACCACAGATTGTACAGAACAAAAGCATTTTATCCTTGCAATTGCTGCAATTTCACGGACAAGTGATATGTTCGCGATGGATAGCTGATGGATAGCCAATGCGTTTCGCCCAACAAAGGGTTTCTTCAGGGCTGTAACTTAACCAAAAACAACATATGTGTTCTATACTATAATACAAGAAGTGTAGTTAGATGTGTAAGTACAAAAGTGCCATAGACAAAAAATTAAAATAGAAATAAAAATGAATGTGAATGGGAAAAATCCGATAGTGTACCAACACATTAATAATAGTGGTGAACCCGTGCGCATCGTGTTCTTGATCATGCACTCGCATATTGTACAGCGTGTATCAGTAATAAAGAAATAGGTAGGAATGTGTATGAAGTGAGACCAATCCCATAAGTGTGTGTGTAATAACTGATAATAGATGTAATAAGAGGTAAGATCCCAAAAGTCTAAAAAGGGACTAGGTATCAGGTTGTGCAAGGGAAACAAACTCCAGAAACACGTACCCTGAATGGTATCCAGTCAGTTATAATAACTCACCATTGTCTTTCTTATGCCAACCCACCGTCCTCCCTCCCACTGACATCGCCCGTACCCCGATCGCAATTAAATCTCCACATAAACATGAAGTTCATTGTAGACAGCATTTCAGCAGGGGTGGTTTCTCCATTAGGGCTCTAGGGCTGCGCCCCCTCTGAAATCCCCACGTTTAACTTGAAAATATTAAATCGGTTGATTTATTTAGACATACTTTTATATCCCTAAACAAATCGATGTATTTATGTCTGGGCTGTCTGTCCTAGGTAGATGTGATGGAGATGTGAGCAAGTGAATTTAGGGGAAAGTGAAAAAAGGGTGCTAAAGAGGAAAGAGATGAGGTTGAAGATGTGCAGATGAACGAGATGTGGAGAGAAAAAGGGCATACATCTCTAACATAAAGAATACATAACTGAAGGCAATGCTCCTTCCACAGACCTTAATATTTAATGAATAATCTCAAAATTTCAGAATTTAAACATTTCCGGTGTTCATTAATTCTAACACATGAGTGTTCCTTATTCATTCACCTTAAACAGAACACAACCGTTGACAAAGCCAATAGTACTGGCAAGTTTTAGGTGTATGTCAATTGTTGTGTTATACATCTGGATACAATAACATCTCAGAGAGGAACCAAAATACTGGTTGATTGGCACGCTATGGGAATCACAGAAATTAATTTTACACGTTCCCTTTTATAGAGCCATTACTTTTTTCATCCCACATAAAGATCTGTCTGTACATATTTCTATATGATTGATTGCAGCCAGCAGCTGTGGGTGCTTCCTGAAGCCTGGTTAGAGCATTTTCATCCAAAGTTGATGCTGCATGTATTGCAAGACACTGGGCAAGAAAACACTTTAAAGGGCCTAAAGGTGTTGTGCTGTACAATGTGTGCACTACAGTAACTGCTGAACATATTAATGCAGTAGAATGTGTTTAATATTTCAAGACTATACATTTACAAGACATTTTTGTCTCTGGAGGAACACCTCTACACCCTCCCTCCCAACCCCACATTTGTCTATTAAGCTTGATTGCTACATAAAAGTCATACCCAACTTTTACGCCCCACCACTTTCAAATGTCACCAACTGCCACTGCATTTCAGCCCCGAAAACTCTGAAATTGTGCTGAGCCTTTTGTGACAAGCTCTCCCACACTGATCCATGCTCAGAAGGCAGAGTTCTGACCCCGAGCACTGATCAAACTGAAAGCAGTTGGTGCATAATAGCAATGACAGCTTTTAGTTTCAATTGTGTGACTGTCACAAATCCCATAAAAAACTGCAGAAGTGAGGGAAGCTCTTTCCTCACATACCAACTTTCTTTTTTAATAAGAAAATGCATCTATCACGTGCACCAGAAGCTTTTTCTTCTTTAATATGGAGGGCCACTACTGGGTAATGCAGTGAAAGTCAATGTGTTGCACACCGCATGAAATAGGTTTAGCAGGGGGGCGCCAGAGTGCCTGGCTCCAAGATAGCTGCATCTCAGTGAGGCTCCTTGTCTCGAGTGACTCACCCAACATCATCCGGCTGCCGGAAGCACAAAATATAAACTCCACAGGCCAGAATTGCTACCACAATCACTTGAGTCCAGACTACCATTGAACTTTGAAGATGAGAAGGCAAGCGCACAAACAAACAGTGCAGAGGTCAGTGCCACTGCTTATGCCAACATTGCGGTCACTTAGCAAGGAAGCAGCTGCCAAGAGTAGAAGTGCATTGGGACCTACCAAGGCTTTCACGGTGGTGAAGAGAAGGGAGGCAGAGAGATGGCGGCCTTACAGGCCTTTGGTAGTTAGAGCTGATGGCCTAGAGGACACACAACAACTAGTGAGGCCACCATGGTGAGACTGCAGTGCGTGATATGCAGCTGTAACCACATATGAGCCTGAGGCTGCACGGTGAGCTGGGACTACAGAGGAGAATGCATTAGCTCCCCATTGGAGACAGCATACTGGTGGTGGAGAGTAGCCTTCAAAAGTGAGAGCTTGATGCCCTGAGGCGAGGGACCTAAAGATCAATCTTTATCTGCAGCATTGCTGAGGGTGGTAGGCCTGCAGTTGTCAGCCCCCTGGTGGCAAGGTGGGGCTGGCAGCTCCCTGTGGAGGAGAGAGGTTCAGGTGCACTGCAGGGCTTGGCCTTTGTGGGTGGCCATGTTGGAGCTGGGGGCCTTTGGACTGGTTTCTATATAGCGGTTCACTTTCCGAACACTGCTAGACCAACAATCATCCTCATTACAGAGAAGATATAAGTGAGAGTAAGATCCTTGCAATTTGCACCAGGGCGCACAGCTAGCACTGCACTGTTTTGGCAACATGGGGAAGGAGAACATGAAGCAGACTAACTTCACTTTGAATCACAAAAGCCCAGTAGAGCCGACAGAATCCCTGTGTCTGTTGAGCGAGTGCAGGATGTGGAGGAAAGGGATATTAAGACACTCCTGCTATAGATTAAAAAAAGCCTTATGCCCATTGTTGGTAAGTTGGACACACTCATTAACAGAGTGAATAAAATAGATACTACCCCAAACATGAGAAACATATCTCAGCCATTGAAACCCGCATTTGCGCCATACAGGATGGCACAGTCAGACATGGGGGAGAAATCCTCAACAATGCAAAGGTTTTGGATGTCATTAAGGCCAAAAAAGAGGACTTAGAAGTGTGATCCTGGGGCAATAACTTGAGGATCTTAATGGTTCTCAAAAACAGCAATCTTGGCAATATGACAGAATATCATTGCTGTTTCGATCGGAGAGCTTCTACCTTCAGACACAGGTGGGAATTCCCTATGCCATGCTTTACTCAGGGCATCTCAAGATTACACATAGGGATGGGATAAACCTCCTGTTTGTTAATCTGCATTGCACCTCGCAGTTTACGAAACAACACGTCTTTGCCTTTATAACAAACTCGGTCAAGTAAAGGATTGGGACAGTTGGGAGCTTTAGTGATGTGAAATAATGGTGCGGCACAGACGGATCAATGCTTGTTATAGATAGCCTACACCACAGAAATTGTGATAAACACTTCAAGACTGCAGAGGATTATCTTACAAACCTAAAACTGCGAAATAATCCTGTGCTGACCCAGAACAGTGGAAGGGAATATCATGGGGGCTCCGTGAATGAGGGCTTGCTAGTAGAACCAGCGATCATGGACAATTTGAAGAAAGCTAGCTGCTGACCTTAAGACTATCAGTCCCAGCAGACACCCCTTAGTTAGGCGGTGTTGGACAGCTGGCACTCAGGTCTACTCCAGGGATGATCGCCTCATGCTCTGTTATATTAATGACCTGCAGCCTAGGTCTGATTTGTTTATGTTGTTTCAGTTAGTATGGGGTAATGTGCTCACCGGTATTGGATAGGGAGGGATACTAGATTCATATGAGCGAGAGCAGTGGAACAACCCTGTTTAACAAACTTACACATGACGAGTTTGCTGTCAAACAGAATCACCACATATCTACTGTCAGAAGGGGACAAGCTCCATACACATAACCAGCAATGCACAAATACACTAACCACCACATCAATTAGATTTTAAACAAGGAATGTTTGAGGATTAAATAACCTCCTCAAGGCATGTTTTGTACTGGCACATCTAGATAGACACAAGATTGATATAGCTTTACTGCAGGAGACGCACCTGGATATGAGGGGGAGGGCCCATTTGCCATTAATGGAACGAACACAGATCATTTTAAAACTACTCTATCTATTCCAGAGGGAATGCAAAACTGGTTAGGCAGGGAACTATCTTGCAACTTCTAAATGAGTCACATGCTACACTGGCAGCAATAATCTTATCCAAACGCTAATGGGTGGAAGACTTGTGACTCTTACCAACAGTTATAGCCCTAACACCAATAAGTCCGACTTCCTGAGGAAACTATGAGCTGAGTGTGATCTGCTTTTCCCTAAAATGATATTATTGGGAGGAGATTTTAATCTAGTGTCAGAGAGCTTAACTGCTCCAATGTCGAAACTCGTGCACACTACATGGAGGCCACTGTGCTAAAGGGTATCTTGGGGGATGGGAGTATGGTGGAGATCAGAAGGCAGAGGAACACATTTCTCCACTGCGCATGGACCATGTCACACCAAGACTACTGGGTGTGTGGGTGCACATGACATTTGCAGGTGGGCAGTTGGGGTTCATCACTTCCAATACACTCTTGCAGACCACTTGCCTGTGCATCTGGAGATAGAGCTCCCTGCACCCAGACACTGGGCCTTCACATAACACTTAACTCCCTCATCCCTGTTAGACATTGTCTTTAAGGAGGAAGTCAGATCAGATGTAGAGGATTTGTTCAAAACTAACGAGCAATCCATGTCCTTGGTAGGTACTTTATGGGAAGCCATCAAAGAATACATGAGAGGCATATACATACCTAAGTAACTTGGAGTTTGCCGAGCCCTATGACAGCGAATGGGTAAGATCGAACAAGACCTACACACGATCTAAACTGTATACATGAGCCAGCAGATATTGCAGTATCTTGCACAGATGAGAGACCTGCTCACTGAGTTTGTGGAGACAGCAGAACAAGAGGCCAAATGCTTACATAAGTATGCCCATGCCAGAGCATATGGAGAGACAGAAAGACTGAACAGAATGCTGGCCTTGATGTACCTACCTGAGGGCCCCCCACAAGAAGTCACTGTCTTGATCAGGAATGATGGCATACGTAAGTATGATTCTTTGGAAATAATGACTGAATTTGTAGCCTATTACACACATAAAAACGCATCCTGCACACACACTTCTCAAGTACACCTTAATGCATTCTTCAATCGTATAGCGCTGGTCTGGTTGGAGGACTGCCGCAGACAGCTTCTGGAGGCACCGCTAACTATTGACAAGATCACCACAGCAATATCCACTGTTCCCACGAATAAAGCCCCAGGGAATGGCAGATTCTTTGCTGAATTCTATCAAACATACTCACCACTACTCACCCGTAGACCCCAACAAACATACAACAAGGCACTGGCCCAGGGCACGTTAGCATCCTCATTAGAGAAACCATTTTGGTCATGTTGCTAAAGCCAGATAAACCTCCTACGCACTGCGAATAATATCGGCCAGTGACCCTTATAAATACACATGTTAAGATACTGGCCAAAGTCCTAACTAACTGTCTAATTCTCCTTTTACTAGACCTGGTGCTTCCAGATCAAGTGGTATTTATACCATGAAGGTCCACCACTTATAATCTGAGGACTATTTTTGCTCTCCTTCACCAACTAAGGCCAGATATGGAGGCAGTGGCTGTATAAGACATTCAACTCCTTAGAGTGGGAGTTCCTCTTTGCCGTCCTAAAGAGAATGTGCAAGCCTGCAACCTTCTTACAATGGATATGGTTACTCCAGCCAGGCCCTACCACCAGAATTTGTATAAATGGGCTCCTGTCCAATAGCCTATATGAAGGGGACCCTGCCATAAATGCACACCCTCTCCACTGTTGTGAGTGTTTGCAACGGAACCATTTGCTTACATAATCTGGTACCTACATTGCCAAAGGGGCCACAAATTCTCCAGTAGAAACCATACAATTTCCTTTACATGGATGATATTACACTGTATTTGAGAGACCAGGCCCTAAACCAGAGTCCAGTAATACGAAAATTCTCCATATTTACAGCACTAGCAGAAATAGTGATCGAATGGAATAAATCCACAATATTCCTCATGATGCAGGCTAAACAAGCGCAGAAGGTGGAGTTACCCCAGCTGAGACAGGAATGAGGTGATCACTGAGAACTACTGAAGAATCATGACACACACTGAAGATCAGGTGAAGAGATGGTTACATCTCCCACTGTCCCTTATGGAAAAAATAGTCCTGATGAAAATGGTGGTTTTGCCTAAACTCTTCTACCTATTCATCAACATCCCTAAAATACTAAATAAATAATTTTTGCAGACACTCACATCACATATGGTCACCCTAGCCTGGGCCAGTAAGGGATCCAGAGTACTCAGGGACATCTTTATCGAGCTGGGAGGTATAGCTGTACCATATGTTGAATTATATTACCACTTGGCCCAGGCTCACTTCGCCCACTTATGGCTGCAACCACCTATATATATGGTGCACATTAGGTTGGAACATGGCACAGCTCAGCCAAATCTCATTGCGAGTCAGACATCTACACGCAGTTGCTCTGAAATAAACACTGTCTTGAGCATGCAGTGGGCATGGACTGGATTTGCTAAAAGCTTAAAAGTTCAATCATCTATGCACTGGAACGATTACTAACACACTACCCACTAATAAACTTGAAAAATAAAAAGTAAATGGGGTAGGCATTAGGAAAATGGGATATCCACCAGATAGGAGGCATCTTCACAAACTCCAAATTTTTAGAGCTAACGGGCCCTCAGAAGGCATGGAGCCTACTGTACTGGAGGTCTTCCATTATCATTGTCTTAAAGCCCACTTCAAAAGTCACTACCCAACATTCCCGCAGGAGCCACCCTCTAGCTTGGCTCTGCCTATCAATCAGCAGATACTGGACGAAGATGTTTGATACACTTACTGAAATGATTGGGGAGACACTGTCGTGGACCTGGCCCTTTTTGCAGGGTTATCCCTAAACTTTTTGACTTCTTTCTCCTATTTGCTCTGACCTGTTTTTGTTGGCTTTAGGACTCTGGGCACTCTACCACTGCTAACCAGTGCTAAAGTGCATATGCTCTCTGTTTAAACTGTATTTGTTAGAAATGGGGTCATTGGTTGGCAGTCAGGTTACCCCCTGTCCAAGCAAGGACCCTCATTCTAGTCAGGGTAAGTCACACACACTCCAAATTATCTTTTGCCTGCCCTCTGGTACCTTGGCACTGAGCAGTCAGGCTTAACATAGAAGGCAATGTGAAAAGTATTTGTGCAATAAATCATACAATACCACAATATAGCACCACAAAAATACACCACACAGTGTTTAGAAAAATATATAATATTTATCTGGATAAATGCAAGTCAAAACGATCAAAGATGCAATAAGTAAATGTAGAGATATCACTAAAAAGTGATATAAAGTGTCTTAAGTCTTTAAAAAGCAAACAAAGTCTCTTTCAAGCACAAAGTATCTGGTTTGCGTGAAAAATCTCCACAAAAGGCCGCGGAGGAAGAGATGCGTGGAAACAAAAAGTTGAGCGTCAATATCTCAGGCCGCACACGTCGAAGCATCGTTCAGTTTTCCCGCAGGGACGACTGTGTGTCGGATTCCGGTGCTTGGTCGTGGATCCCCCTTGGGTTGGGGGGATTTTCAGACACCCCGGGGCTGATAAGTGGATTTCCGGCACTGCTGGGACGAAGTAGCAGGAGCTGCGCCGATCTGGTAGGCATTGCGTCTAATTTCAACCGCACAGCAGGCGCTGCATCAATTCCTCTCTGGAAGTCGGACTACATCGTTCCGGCTCAGTTGTGTGTCGATCCAGTGAGGCTGTGCGTCGAATTTCTGGTCGCTATGCTGGTGCTGCGTCGATATTCTCGTTGTGAAGTCAGGCTGAGTCGTTCCGGTTCAGCGTGCGGTGAAATTTTCACCGCGGTGCAGGCTGTGCGTCGTTTCTGGTAGGCTGTGCGTCGATTATCGCCACACAAGGAGTCCTTCTTGCAGAGATGAAGTCTTTTTGGTCCTGAGACTTCAGGGAACAGGAGGCAAGCTCTATCCAAGCCCTTGGAGAGCACTTCTTCACCACAGCCAGAGAGCAGCAAGGCAGCAGAGTAACATCAATGCAGCAGTCCTTCACAGAAAGCAGACAGGTGAGTCCTTTGAGCAGCCAGGCAGGTTCTCTTCTCCAGGAAGTGTCTGAGTTGGTAGGGGCAGAGGCCCTGTTTATATACCCAAATGTGCCTTTGAAGTGGGGGAGACTTCAAGGAGTGGCTTAGAAGAGCACAAGATCCCCTTTCAGGTCAATCCTTTCTGCCAGGGTCCCAGTAGGGGGTGTGGCAGTCCTTTGTGTGAGAGCAGGCCCTCCACCCTCCCAGCCCAGGAAGACCCATTCAAAATGCAGATGTATGCAAGTGAGGCTGAGTATCCTGTGTTTGGGGTGTGTCTAAGTGAATGCACAAGGGAACAACCCAACAACTATAGGCCTATCAGTCTTATTGATGTTAGCCAAAAGATCTTTACCAAGCAAGTGCTGAACAGACTACAGACATGGATAGAGGATTCCCAAATTCTCTCCGAATTTCAGGGAGGCTTTAGAAGAGGAGTGAGCACAATAGACCAGGCATTTAGATTTAACCTCCTTTGTTGGAAATACCTGTCACTCAATAAAAACCAACTGTATGTAGCTTTTATCGATTTAAAAGCTGCCTTTGACATGGTACCTCGGGACACATTATGGGAAGTTATGGAGAGTTATCATCCCAATAGCGAACTACTAAGACTGATTAGATATCTACATGAAGGGACTTATGCTCACGTACGTTGGTCAGATAGTGGCGACCTAACGGAAGCCATACCCGTCAATAGAGGGGTTAGGCAGGGTTGCATCTTGGCACCAACATTGTTTAATCTCTACATAAACGGTGCTGCGGACCAATTGTTACACTGTAATCACGATGCCCCAAGATTAGCTGGAACCCCGATCCCTATTTTAATGTTTGCCGATGACACTTTACTAATCTCAAGAACACCTATGGGCTTGCAAAATGAATTGGACACTTTTTATAATTCCTGCTCCAACAGAGGCCTTGAAATTAATCCAACAAAATCTAAGTTCATGGCTTTTAACCCACATAAACTATTCAGGGGAAAAATGACGATAGCAGGCCAACCAGTGGAGAGAGTCAGACAATTTGATTATTTGGGGATTAGGCTAAGTGACGACCAACTCTGGTCGGCACAGATTAAGAAGAGTCTGACAGCACTTAGGCACAGGTCTATAGTGATAGCTAGAAAAATAGCTAATACTTGTGAAGGGGAGATAACACCTGCAATCACCGTCTACAAAGCAGTGGCAGTAACGGCCTCAATTTATGGTGCTGAGCTTTGGGGACACACCAACTCTAGGTGTCTGACTACGGTAGAAAACCGGTTTATTCGGAACTTCCTGAAGTTGCCGATGAGCACCCCTCTCACTCCGCTCAGATTTGACTTAGCCCTAAACGAAATACACAATGAAATTGCATTAAGACCTATAATGTATTGGATTCGTCTTTGGACCTCAGAGGGCCGGTCCACTCTTCATACAGCACTAGATGAATTTCTCGCAAATGATAGCGTACTAAAGATCCCTTGGTTCAGACACATCAGAGACACGTGCAAACTTCTCAAAATGGAGGAGGTGTGGAGTGCTCCCCATAATTTGGCAAAGGAAATAAAGGAACGTGTAAAAAGGCGCTACTGAGAGATCATTCTGACTCAAATTTGGTTAAAAAATCATGGTAGTCTGACTTTGCAGTTCTTAGACCACAAATGTAGCCCCAAGTTTGAGACCTACATGGATAATGTAAATCCTCCCTACATTAAAACACTATTTATTAAGTTCAGACTAGGGACCCTTCCGCTCAAGACATTTACAGCACAATGGAGATCGGAGGACTGTAATTCAACATACTGCCATCATTGTCAAAAGACAAAAGAGTCACTCGCGCACTTTATGTTTTTCTGCCCTAGATATCTGGTACCTAGGAAAAAGTGGATTGCTCCATTATGTAGGGCAATCGGGATAAGGGAATGGAATACGGCATTACGACTTTTAACAACTGACACAAATGATAAAATAGTTTTTTCTGTTGTGGGATACCTGCGAAGTGCATGGACAATAAGAACAAAAGAATCATCATAAACGTGTAATCCCAACACATTGTTTTTAGACTATATTCATTTAATATATCAGTTTTTAACCGGATGAAGTTAAAGCCTCAAGGGTCTGGATTTGTAGATTTAAAGAATAATGAAGAACTGTATGTTTTTATAACCCTGTGACCGCACTATTTATCTAGGGTTCTTAAAAAGTAAATTATGTAATTTTCTCTTTTTATACCAGATAACTGAGATAAATGACAAAATTGGTTCCCCAGTGGTGAGGTTCTTAAAAAAAAAAAAAAAAATAGGAGATATGAACTAGAATTCTTATAATCGACTGTTCTTAATAACTTGGTTTTAAGATTATATTTATTTAGTTTGATAAATTTTAATTGATTGAAGCCAAATTTTAACGATCTAATATTTCTATACGCCGTGAGATTTTGTAAAAACAAAAATGTTTAAAAACAATGCTGTTTATATTCTTATAATTTTTAAAGTGTCATGTTTCCTAATCATGCTATGTCTTGTATTGTCAACTTTTATGGCTTATAGCCGAAATAAAGTTATAAAAGAAAAAAAAAAAGAAAGAATGCACAAGGAGCTGTCACTAAACCCAGCCTGACGTGGATTGTAAGGCACAGAAATATTTAGTGCAGAGAAATGCTCACTTTCTAAATGTGGCATTTTTAAAATAGTAATATTAAATCCAACTTCACCAGTCAGCAGGATTTTGTATTACCATCCTGGCCATACTAAATATGACCTTCCTACTCCTTTCAGATCAGCAGCTACCACTCAAACAATGTATGAGGGCAGCCCCAATGTTAGCCTATGAAGGGAGCAGGCCTCACAGCAGGGTAAAAACTAATTTAGGAGTTTTACACTACCAGGACATGTAAACTACATAGGTACATGTCCTGCCTTTTGCCTACACAGCACCCTGCCCTAGGGGATACCCAGGGCATACCTTAGGGGTGACATATGTAGAAAAGGGAGAGTTTTAGGCTTGGCAAGTACTTTTAAATGCCAAGTCGAATTGGCAGTGAAACTGCACACAGATGCCTTGCAATGGCAGGCCCAAGACTAGGTTAAGGGGCTACTGAATTGGGTGGCACAATCAGTGCTGCAGGCCCACCAGTAGCATTTACTCTACAGTCCCTGGGCACATCTAGTGCACTCTACTGGGGACTTATAAATAAATTAAATAGCCAAATTGGGTATGTTCCAATGTTACCATGTTTAAAGGGAGAGAGCATATGCACTTTAGCACTGGTTAGCAGTGGTAAAGTGTGCAGAGTCTTACAACCAGCAAAAACAGTATCTAAAAAGTGGAGGGAGGGAGGCAGGCAAAAAAGTTAAGGGTGACCACCCTAAGGCTGTCAGGTCTAACAGTATTGGTGATTGTTTTCTCCATGATTTGCATATTTGATTTATTAGTAAGCCCCTAGTATAGTGCACCAGGTATGCCCAAGGCCTGTAAATCAAATGCTGCTAGTGGGCCTGCAGCACTGAATGTGTCACACACATGAGTTGCCCTGCAAACATGTTTCAGACCTGCCACTGCAGTGCCTGTGCGTGCAGTTTGAACTGCCATTTTCATCCCTAAGGTAGGCCCAAGGCAGCCCCAAGGGCAGGTTACAATGTATTTAAAAGGTAAGACATGTACTGGTGTGGTTTGCATGTCCTGACAGTGAAATACTGCTAAATTTGATTTTCACTATTGCAAGGACTATCTCTCCCATAGGTATTATGGAAATTGCCTTGAAATATCTCTTTAGTGTAATTTCCTATTGGGAGCAGATAGAGATATGGAGTTTGGGGTCTCTGAGCTCATAATTTAAAAATACAAGTTTTGGCGAAGTTGTTTTTTTATTTGTAAGTTTGAAAATTGCACTTTTAGAAAGTGGTCATTTTCTTGATTAACCATTCTGTTTTTCTGCCTGTATGTGGAATACACGTCTGAGTCAGTATGTCAGTTGGGCTGTTTGTAAATTCACTCTAGACAGTCACACAAAGGGAGCTGAGGTGTGCCCTGCATTTCCTGGTGGGTCTTCCTGACTTAGAGAGGTGGGAGGAGCTGACACTTGTATGTGAATAGGGCTGTGCCTGTCCTCACACAAAGCAGTCTCCAACCCCCTTAAATCTGGGGCCAGGGCAGGGAAAGGCAGGGTCTTGTGCACTACAAAAACTTCCAGTTGAAATTTGCCTACTTCAAAGAAAGAAATGGGTATAAGCATTGGACCTCTGACACCACAAAGTTAGAACACTTCTCGACAGTGGACACTCTGCCAGGAAGAGTTGGATGCTGTAGAAGAGACTGTAACTCTGCCTGTTGCTTTGTTGTGTTGGCCTGCTGCTTGGTGCTTCTGTCCTGGGAGTGAAAGTACCGGACTTTGCTTTCTACATGGTGTGTTCCACAGTACTCCAATGGCTTGAACTGAGATTGCCTCCTGTTAAGAAGTCTCAGGGACATCAAACACTTCATCTGCCAGTGCCTGGGCTCTTCTGCTGAGAATCCTGACTTGCCAAGTGGTGCCAACTGCAGTCCCTGGGAGGTGTAAGCTTCTAACCTGAAAGAGAAAAATCAATGAACTGATGCGCTGCAACCGAAAAAAAGATGCAGCACCTGTCCCGCAGCTGAAGAATCGTCACAGTGCTGGTCTTGTGACTGCAGAGTCGAAGCAGCACCTGTTTCATCCAGGCTCTATCCACACAGCACGTCTGGATTTTCCATGCATCGTTTTTGGGTGTCAATTCTTCATCGACTATGCACTGCAGTAAGGAACCAAGGCTGCGTGTTTTGAACTCAGCGCATCGCCTTTTCTGCGTGGAAAGAATTGATGTAACACCGCCCCTGCACAGTAAGGACCTGAAGCATCGCTTTGCTTTTTCGGCACCTCACGTCTCCTGCGACCCTCATCATCTTTACTTTTGAGGCATCCCAGGTACTTTGTGCTAAAAAGATACAACTATTGATTCCTATGGACTAAGACTCATTTAAACCTTTAGAAAGGGATAACTTTACCTGGGTTTATTGGATTTTTGACGTTTTGGTCTTGTTTTACTCAGATAAATATTGATTACTTTTCTAAACTGGTGTGGAGTACTTTTGTGGAGTTTTCACTGTGTTACTGTGTGTGTGTGTGTGTGTGTACAAATACTTTACACATTGCCTCTGAGATAAGCCTGACTGCTTGTGCCAAGCTACCATGGGGATGAGCAGGGATTATTTCAGCTGTGGGGCTCCCTTACTCTGCCAAGTAGAGACCCCATTTCTAAGACCCTGACACCGTCCCCGAAGGTGACACTGTTAGGACATGCCAGAGAGATTCCGGTGACAATGTGGAGACTTATTTCTGGGGCTTTGCTGATGGCTAAAAGGAGAGTGACCTATGACCAGCCCTGACTTAAACAATGGGTGGAAGACCTAGTTTTCTGCAATGAATGACTGGATCTCTACAGATTGTCCTACCAATGGCAGAGAGACCCAGGGACATCTGGGGCCCTAACAGGCCTACTTAAATCAGGACACGTCAAAAACTGCCACAGATAGAGAGCAGCCAGACCATCAGGCTGCTGAAATAGATATAGAGCTCTAAGTCTTGACATTTTCAAGAAGAACATATCACGGCAGTGCACAATTGTGATGCACGCTTTCCATTAGACCACACATCTTGGTCACACGAAAGGAATGAGGGATCGGGGTTTGTTTTTTATCGTTATGCTTTTGCGTGAAATGCTGTTGCAGTAACACTGTAACTAGAAAACTACCAATAAATAAAAAAAGAGATTTAGTACTGCACTACCACCATCCATTAAAACTTGACAACAGCAAGATGATTTGTCCTTTTAGGAACAGCAGAACATCATGCTATTTCTCATACTAGAGAGCAGTGCAGCACACGGTTCTGTAGTTTTCCAGGTCCTTTCATGAGCAGCTCATCCAGTCTTCGCTTTTGCTTTCTGGGAAATGGAGTCCTGTTTATCTCATAAAAACAGGACTTACAGTACCATAACACATAGCCAAAACAGGGACTGGATAAGCTACACACAAACCCTGAAGACAACAATATATTTTTTCTAAAAACATTTTATTTATTTTATCTATTGGGTTGAAATATCCTCCATGCAATTTCTCTTGTGTCAAGAAGTCAGAATGCAAGTGGCATAGCTGCTGCGTAGTCGGAAGTCACATGAGACACTTTCAGTCAGTCCTGGCCTTTAAACAAAAGCACTTTGCACACTTGGATTGTTAGTCAATATTTACAATTTAAATACAGACGTTTTAAGTGCCAGACTGCAATATGTGGATAGCTAAAAAGCAGGAGCTGTAATCCCTCGGATGAGTGGCACTTAACTGCTGCAGGGCTACACTTGGATAGGATATTTTTGGCTAAGAAATATCACTTTTGAGAATTTTTTAAAAGGAATACTAGCTTGTAAGTCTGTTGCAACTTACGCTTTCCCTTGAACAGTTCTTTATAATCCCACATTCATGGCAGATTTCATGAGAAATATCCCTGCCAAACTGTGATTTTTGGATAGTCAAGCATAGTACATTTGTAGGTCTCATCTACAAACACAATACCAATCCTACAGTGGGCTTTGGGTTAGCCTATAGCTTACCCCTTATTCTGCATTCTTGTCTATCTCATTTGCTTACATCTTATGAAATGGCTTTTCATCCTCTTCTTGTGTTTGATCCTCCCCTGGACCATAGCTTCTTTACCATCCTTTTTATCTTGACTTGTATCCTTCCACAGCTCCCCATCATAGAAATACTTGTTAAGTCTTAAGTTACCCAAGACCTTTTGATTATACTAAAATTATATGCATAATATACTCACAAAAAGGGGGTTTCAATCACCTCTATCCATCCATTAGTCGGTTCTTGTATAATTCACATTTTGCTTCAGCCCACTAAAGCATACAGCATGGGACAATGGGTCAGCCTACTTCAGCCACTAGATAACTTCACTTTGAGTGACTGCATGCAGCCCTTTCACAAGGAGCACATCCATACACAAGGTACTTCCCTTCAGTGCCAGTGGTTTTGTTTTTACTTTATTATTATAGTGTTGCCTTTGTTAGAAGTGCCTGATATGATTACAGGACATTTTCTTCTAGATGAGAGCACAGGGCACATTCCAGCTTTATCATGTCCTGTCTCCAGCCAATGCTATTGTAAATTCGTTTTGAAGTGGCCTTTGTCTGTTTGATCTGATTGCTGCTTTTTCACCCCATACCAGCAGCCATGAATCTCAAATATAAATTCATGAGGGCGCTCTAGCTTTGTGACTCTTTCTGTCATTCCTTCTTTTCTTCTTTCTTCCTTTTTTCTTCCAATCTTGCCTTCCGCTTTCTTTCATCTTTCTTTTTTCTTCCCTTCTTTGCTTTTTTCTTTCCTTTCTTTTACCTTTCCTATTTCTTTCTTTCTTTCTACCTTTTTCATAGAAAATACAGCCACTAACTGGGCGGAAACCAGACGCTCCAAGGAAGGGAGACACGACAACCAATGTGTGAATTGAGGGCAGGAGTCACCCTAAACAGGATCAGACAGTGAAAACCGCCCCCCTTGGAAAATCGCAGAGCCACGGGCTTCGAATTGAAGAGAAGCGCTTTGGGGCGATCTGCTAGTCCACGCTGGGTGAGGATTCCCAAACCTGCACTGGGGCAGAGTAGACAGCCAGAGGGTCTGTCGGTTACAGCCCCTCCCCAGGCTGGGGAGCGAGGGGCAGAAGCAACCAAACCAACCGTGCACGAGGATTGGGGGGTGTATGTCTGGCTTCCCCGCAGCTCCAACAGAGACAGTGTGTGAGGCGAGAAGCGAGAAGCGAGAGGCGTTTCCGGTTCCGGGTCCCAGGTCAGCAGCGCGGAGCCAGCGCGCCGGAGGCAGCGCCGAAGCGCTGAAGCAGAGCGGAGCCGCACACAGCTCGCCACCCGCACCGGTGAGCCTCCCAGTGCTCCTGGTGCTCCTCCGGCCTTCGGATCACGGGATCGCCCTGTCCACAGCTCGCCTGTGAGCTGAGCTGCCATCGGTGCCCCCAGCATCCTGACAGCATGCGCAGAAGACAGCGCCCTCCCTCCCCTCCCCCCCTCTGCGGACCCCCGCGGAAGCGGCCTGATCGCGGGTGCGGCTTGCGGGGGGCATAGGGGCACCTTTTCCTATAAATCTTTGGGTGGCAAGAAAGGACCCCTCAAGGACGGCACACCGGGCATCAGGCTTCAGGACACAGGCTACCAGCCCTCTGCTCCAGGTGCTCCAGGTGCTGCCCGTGACGAGACCCCCAGCAAGAGGCAAGTGAGCAACAGAGGGCCAAGGGGCAAAGGGGCCAAGGGGCCAAGGAGGGCAAGGAGGGCAACAGGGCGGAGGGAAGCTGATCCAGGTTCTGGTATTGGTCCCACTGCCAGGGCGCGCAGCACCCCCCACCCGACCCACCCTGGTAGATCCACCAGGCAGTTCGTGGCCTCACCCCCCCCCCCTTTGCCCTGCTCCTCCACCCACCCTTGCACCTTGCCCAGGGCAGCAAGGGCCAGGAGCGGAACGGACCAACACGGCCCAATAAGGACTGGCACGGTCCAGCATCTCCGGACTCCAGGACCCAGGCCCTCAACAGCTCCAAATTCCCCTGAGGGTGATCGTACACTCAGATATCAACATCCGTTTAGAGCCTCTTTTAGGAGGACGGCACTCCTAACTGCCTCAAAACAACAAAAGGCACAACAAGGCTCAACAAGGCCCAACAAGGCCCTTCTCCCTCACTCCAACAGCCCGCCCAAAATCATCCTGCTCTAAGGCAGCAAAACATACCGATCATGAGATCAGGCAAAGCACGAGGCAGTACTACCAACCGTCCAGCAAAACAAGGAAAGAGAAAAAGGAAGGGAGACCTGGTTCTGGATGAAGCAACCCCAAAAAAGGAGAGCAAGCAGCGAACAGGATCTCCCCCACCCCTTCCCATGCAGGAGGCAAAACCTAACAAAGGGCACACGCGGGGGAGGCGACCAAAATTCCAGCATGGAAGAAACGATCTGGGGAGAGCCCGGCTTTTGGAAACCGGCGACCCCGCCGGAGGGGGTTCCAGAGACCGTAGCCTCTCCCAAGCATCACAGGATAACCGATTATTTCCCTACTGCTGGTACCATCGCCACCAGAAAAAGGATCGACTCCCTGGCTCCAACCCAAACAAGTTTTGGGGAAATAACCTCACCCAGCCAAGACCGGCAACAGCAAGGAAGCAGCAAAAAGAAACTCAGAATGAATTCTCCTCCTCCCCCCCCCCCTATCGCCAACAGTAGTGATCAGGAAAAATCACCCTACAAAAGTAGACGCATCAAGTATAGTTCAGGACAATGCGATGCCAGCTGCCCCTTCACCAGGATCCCTCTACAATCCTAGGCAAGACTTAACTCTATGTAATAAACCCCTAGACGCCACTAAGCACCAATGGACATCTAGTCCAGCGAAACTTCCCATCCTGGACTAAGAACTGGTAGCAATCGCAGAACATTTAGAACAAGAATCTCAGGAAGGTGGCCCATTCTGTCAAAGTCCAAAACTTCACTCATTCCCAATGTATAACTGTGAAAAAGAAGAACAGGACCTCTGGGGTATAGAACAGTCCATCACAAATGGGCCAGTAAAAGCAGAAATAGTGACAGCCGCACAGAAAGTCCCCCATAAAACAACAATAAACAAAGTACTATCAAGTGGTAACCAAGAGCCCGACTTAAAGTCACAAGCCCCTGTGGCAGTCAGGTCAGAAGAAATGTGGGCTGCAATCCTAAATTCAATGCAAGCAACGGTCATGGCGCTGCAATTTCATTCAAATAAAATGGACATTCAAGTTGACTTGCTAAACACCCTGGCAGTATTTGTCTCCGGGATTGACAGTAAGTTGGAAAAATTTAATGCACTTATAACAAGGGCGCAAGTCACTCACTCTAATGACTATACAATTTGTTCCTGTAAAGAGGTAGTAGAAAAGATATCTCAACTGCCGCAAATCTTAGAGGGAATACTTCAAGAAATCCGCTCCACCCGGAAGGATGAACATACATGGCCTAAACCACTCGCCACCATGCTAAAATCTACTCCGAGGGAGCAGAAACAAAAAGAGCAGCAGCCCCTTTCCTCCCTAGCGCCCGCCTCATCGATTTTTAGTGAGGAGAGAATATTGGCTGACAGCCGCCAACTAGCAAGTGCCCATAGGGAACCCATGGTGAATCATCCTCCGCTACAGTTCATCAATAAGCCTGGGAACCCTGAGTTTCCCACAACCCGGACCCTCTCTAAAAGAGAATGACAGCGGGCAAGGAAGGGAAGGAAGTCCGCCCAACCCCATAAACTCAACTCATCAAAGGATCCATCTAAAGACCAGGCGACGTCAAATGGAGGGTATAATAGAGACATTACTACCCACAAAAGTACAAGCTCTAACACAATAATAGATGTGACAACACTCCCCGCCACATCAGACATCACCCACTCAACAAGGTCCCCCCTGAGACCTCCCGAAGCGATTGGCACTATAATGAACTTAAGACCAAGCCCCACAAGGGACCAGCAGAGCACAAAACCAAAACCCATTACGCTTGCGCTGCCTCCCCAACTAACACTGGTCAATATGGACAGCAAGTCTGCCATTAGTCAGAGGGAAGATGGCTATATGGAGCAAGACCCGCGCATAGAGCAAAATCAGTCACGTATAACAGACACGTATACCCTCCAGTTACTCTGGATTCCAGAATTCACCTCCAGGTCCCCCACAGATGTTCTTAATCGCTCTTCGATCTTAAGAATCATAAAAGCCTTACCGGATCTTCAGTTTGTAGCCTCGGAGGACCTGGCAGCTATAAAATTTATCCAAGCAAGAGGCAACCAATACACAGATCCAACACTCACCATCTTCTCTGCACCAGATATCCCAAAGCGGATCTTGAAAAGAAAGGACCTATTGAAAGCCTGGGGCATTGAGGTAACCACCTACAAAGGAGACCGCTATCCAACTCTGTTACTAGCCTCACAATACCTGGGAACTCCCAAAGGCACATGTTCGGTTCTGAAAGGAGTACATCAGGCCGGCAGACCCATAGAAGAAAGGTGTAGTGACGAGAATCCACCTAAGCACCCGCTGACAGTCCAAGTATGGAGAGAAGAAGGGAGGGAAAGAGTGGTCTTGGGGCAACAAAAGTATCCAGAAAGGGAACGGGTAGCGACGGTTTTACCTCCAAGACCGATGGGCAACAACTGAATTGGTAAGGATCAACCCGCAAACGGCATTTTATCCATTTGCTCCTGGAACGTCGGTGGCCTACGGTCAAAACTGGAGGATCCTGCAGTAATACATTTGTTCAGCTCCTTCGACATTTTACTCATACAGGAATCCTGGGCAATGGAATCAATACCGATAATCGGATTCATAGAATATCTTAGCCCAGCAACGAAAACAAATAGGCCTGGAAGGCCAAAGGGAGGCCTTGCCATTTACGTTAGCACCAGCCTTTTGGTAAAAATCTCTGAGTATAAGGAGGAAGACCAACCTTTCCAATTTCTCCAGCTAGACGATTGGGGGGAAAACACACAGGAGCCATTGATTCTGGTCAACACATACATCAATCCTAAAAATAAAAAAATTGAAGCAAACAAACTTTTAACTCAACTATTAAGGATAAAAGGTACAATAAAATCAGCATTCTGGTTAATGTCCGGCGATTTCAATCTCGGCTTATTTCACAACCCCAGTGAGGATCACATCCAAACAGTTGTAAGAATGCCCAGCCAAACCCTCCCCAAAAAACTTAGGAAAGACAAAATAGGGGAGAGTTTCATACGCACCTGTGAATTAGTAGGCCTCTTCGCGCTAAACGGACGGAAGTGCCCGGATATTCAACCGGCATGGACAAGATTCTCCGGGAAGTCGGTCTCCTCTCTAGACTACACTTTGGTGTCCCCTGCTTTATATAAGTTAGTAAACACCTTTACCATCATGGACCGCACGGAAAGCGAACAAAAACCACAGGTATTTGGGATCTGTGCATCACCGCAAAAACCGGAGAAAGTGGCAGCTCTAAACGGGACACTAGGCACCGAAAATCTAAAGCGACTCAAATGGTCCTCTGACACCATTGAAAGGCAGGCAGAAGAGGCCCTACGGAAGCTAGAATCAACTATCACAAGTGGGGCAAAGTTGACAACAGTCTGGGAGAACTTTGCCCTCAACCTCATAAAAAAAGATTCCTTAAGTAACACGAGAAAGGGAGCACAATTGAATCACCGCCAAAGTTCACTTTTACCGCTGCCAGTGCGCAAAAGGAAAGCAGCAGTAGGAAAATTATTAAGGTCACTGCGTAAATGCCCAGATAATGGATCAATATTGACCGCCCTTAGAGAGCAAAAGGAAATTGTATAAAAGGGATCTATGGACCTTTAAAAAAGGCCAACAGGAGGTCCTGTGGGCCAAACTACATTTTGCGACCAAAACATCTGACTCCAAAAGATTCTGGAAAATCATCAATACAATAGACAATGGTGCAAAAGCAGGCAATAATGCAAACATAACAGAGGAAGTATGGGTATCCCATTTAAAGTCACATCTAAAAGAATTGACCATCGAAGAAGGCCCCCAAATGCAGTCACATATGATTGGTGGGGATCCCAACATCCCTGAACCTTTGAAATTTACGGCACCAGAACTATTAAAAATCATTGGAAAGTCACGAATGGACTGTGCCCCTGGCCCCAATGGCTTACCGCAAGCACTATTTAAACAAGACACGGAAACATAGGCCAATTTCCTGGCAGCAATGTTTAATGACGTGATCACAACAGGCATTGTCCCGGCATCCTGGAAAGGCTCAATAATCCACCCTATATATAAGGGTGGGAGCGCGCTCTCCCCAAGCAACTACAGACTAATTGCTCTTTTAGACGTTGACCTCAAGTACTTTTCCTGCTGTGTGCTAAAACATCTAGAAGCCTGGATTACAGAGAACAATATTCTACCCTTTAATCAAACCAGGTTCACCAAGCACCAAGGAACATTAACAAATCTTATGGGGCTAGGCTTGATCATAAACAGAGAAAAAGCAAAGGGGACTCCAACTTATTTATGTTTTGTTGACTTTAAAGCTGCTTTTGACTGTGTCTCCCGTGGCAAAATGTGGGCCAAATTACTACAGTGGGGGCTGCCACACTCTATTTTAAATGCCATCAAAATGATATACTCTGATACTTGGGTAAAGGTTGAATTGGGGGAAGGCTCTCACCTATCCAGGGCAGTCAAAACAACAGTGGGGGTGAAGCAAGGCTGTGTATTGGCTCCAACACTCTTCAACCTGTACATAGCAGATATCCCCGCCAAGTTAAATGGTCACTCATCCCACTCTCCATCACTGGGCGGTCAACAAGTATCCAACCTACTATATGCAGATGACCTACTACTAATCAGTAATACCAGAATAGGCATGCAGAAATTGTTAAAGGCATTAGAAGAATACTCAGGTTCTAATGATTTAGATATTAATCATAAAAAATCTAAAATGATTACCTTAAACCGCAGGCCAACCACCCAGGGTAAATGGCATATGAATGGGAAAACCCTAGAGGAAGTAACATCATACAGATACCTAGGATTGGTGGTGGATGCTAGAGGTAATTACATGCCACAAAAAGAGACTATAAAAAACAAGACGCAGGCCCTTACTTACGCCTTTTGCAAGCTAGCAAATTCAATCTGTGGTCATGCTCTGAACCCATTAACAGCAGTAATGAGAGCGAAGCTATTTCCAACTATCACCTATGGGACCGAAATAATGAGGGGGATGGAAGTAGGTCTTCTGGATAAGCTTCTGATAAAAACATATAAGCGCGTTTTTCGGCTGCCCGGACGTGCATCGCCAGCCCAAGTCAGACTGGAATTTATGCTGGTCAAACAGTCGTTAGCCCGACCGGCAGCATACATTAAATGCTGCTACAAACTGAGCCGCGCTTCAAAAGGGTCTTTAGCCAATCTAGTCTGGCAGGAAATTATCCTAGAAAGAGGGAACCCCAACTACATAAGGTATCTAGAAAAAAGTAAGAATCTTTTGAGCTTAGATGAGGTATGGAACCGGTCTCTACCCATCCCCGTTTTCAATAAAGCAGTGAATAAAGCAAGTAAATTACAGAGCTTGTTAGAAGATAAGATCTCATTGGCCAAAAGGGAGCATAGTTGGTTGATCCTTAACTCCTACAAAACATTTAATGAATCACCACTGATGGCTGGCTCCTACTCACGGAAAATCAAGCAATCCTTTCTCACTTAGGCTGGGTGAAGTCCTTACTTTAGACCTCATGCCAAAATGGAAGAAGGAGCGGCAAGTAGGCTCCCGGGAGTGCAGTCTCTGTCATCTAGCAGATGAAAACTTGATGCATGTGGTCTGCATTTGCCCAGCCCTGGCGGCCGAAAGGAGACTCTTACTAAAAAAAGAATTTAACGATTTAACAATTAGATCATGCAGACAAGCATTAATTGCAGCCTTTAATCCTCGAAATACAATATTGAACATTAGGCTGGTTCAATGTTTGGAAATTTTCACTCTAAAAACCACAGTCTCTCGAAATAACCAACTCAGAGGGAGGGCGGAAACAATAGCGAAATCCCTATAACCCACTTTGAACATCTTAAAGAAGGGAAGGCTCCTAGGTAGTCCATTGGGTTGTTTAGCTTGTGTCATAATAAAGTCTGGTACCAACAACCAGACTTAAGTAGGGGTAAATAAAATCGATAGAAGGCCTCTTCCCACTTTGCCCCATTTTTACCAATACCTCATTGGGCTGTTACTGTTTTCTTTATATTTCTTTGTGGAAGGAAACTTTATATATCATTTCATTTTAAACACAAGATTTTATTTGGCGTTGTATTTTTCTTACCTTCAATAAGTTTGTTCTGTTGCCCTATTATTAATGCCTTATAGCACTAGTATGTTTTTTTCTTAAAATTTTTATGTGGAAGTAAATTTTACTTACCATTTCACCCTAAGCCAAAGAACTGTAATTGTCTTTTTGCACTAAAATTGTTCTGTTAAATGTTTACGTGGAAGGAAAAGTTTTATGGTTTTAATTAACTAATAAACTTGTTTTTTTACTACTTTTACTACTACTTTTTCATCCTCTTTCCTTTATTTACTTCCTACTTTCTTTCTTCTTTCCCCTTCCTTTCTCTCTTCCTTCCCTATTTCCTTACTTTGCCTTTCTATGTTACCTTCCTCTTTTATCCTTCCTTTCCTTCTTTTTCCTTTCTTGCCTTTTTCCTTCCTGCCTTTTTCCTTCTTTATGCATTTTTCCTTCTTGACTTCCTTTCTGTCCTTCTCTCTTTCATGGCTTCCCGTTTCCTTTCTTGCCTCCTTTTTCTTTCTGACCTTTCTCTTTCTTTCGGTCATTGTTTCTTGCCTTCTTTCCCAAAGGCAAGAGACAGCAGCCAACACCACACCAATTGGCTTTTTCAAGTTTGTGTTAGCCAAGACCTGTAATTTTACAAAAATTCTATGTATAACATAGTTACCCATAGCTAGAGCTGAGCATTTAGACGAAAGAGGAATGCAGATTTTTTTTAGAGAAGCAGAGATAAGTGACTTGCCTAGAATTACAGGATGTTGCAAGCAACGTCGTCCCCACTTGTCATCCTTGTTGTTTAAACTATGTCTTTAATTTACATTGATATAAGGCAATAGTTCCTTACAATAAGAATCATGGATACCTTTGGTGTGAATTAAAACTAGAAAGTGAATAAACTGCCAACAAAGCCTCCGACGTACCATGATGTGCATAGACTATAGATGATGTAACCTTAGAACCTCTGGTTTGGGGAATTCTATCGGTGGCGGTTGGAGTAGAGGAAGCTGGTGGGAAGGATCCTCTGCATGTACGATGTGTCTGGGGCTGCTAAATAAAGAACCTACATCAAAGTATACTGCAGTGGTTACTGCAGAAATTGGCGACGAATGTGACGCAGCCCGGGCATGATGAATAAGATTGCGACGATGGAGAGGCAGTGACACTACTCTGCCAGTCGCAATGATGGTGTGGGCACTACCGTAATCAAGCTTTGCAGGAGAATTAGACGCAGTACAGGATTGAGGAGGACCAAGGAAACTGTTAATTAATGACCCACAGAATACTTGTTCGTTCCCACACGCGTCCTCTAAACATACAAGGAATGTACTTCGACAGTCTCGGAGTACGGATTCAGCTGTGGCAAGTATGGGCTTAATTCAGCACGAACGTGAGTAAATTTAAAATACATTACCTACTTTATGCATTTCCCAGACAGCCTTTAACTGCCGGATCTCGAGGATCGTGTGCACACGCGCATATCCTCATTTCGATATTATATAACAGTCTTGTGGGTTTACCCTCAGAGTCTCTTCGTGGCAGCCATATTTCAGGTACATTTGCTGTTCCACACCGCTTGTTTGTTAAATGACAGCATTACAAAGATTTGCTGATCAGCACAGCTTACATTGTTGACAGATTAGTCAATCATCCTCCCCTGATCATCACAGCTGATTACGAACCAGAATGTTCGAACATTTGACTGTGGAATCAATTTGGAGAGTTTAATACAATTAAAATGTTATACAACTTCGCCACCTACTGGGTTTTTATGTAATAACAGCATTTTACACAACTGTATTATTACAATCAACTGTTCACATGTTGGTTGATCTCTATTACTAATACATTTTGATCTTTTTGATCTTTTATTTAGCTTTTTGCTGTTTATTATCAAATTTAACCGATATATTGTGCACTTGTGTTGTTTCCTTTGTTTTCTGCCATCTCATTACAAGCAGTGAAACGTGTGCATTACATTAATTGAACTTAACCAATCCTCAACCATTTATTCCTGCGAAAGGAGAGCCCACTATGCTTTGGAAGGAATGGAAAGAGAACTTTCGTAATTATATAGAGACTTTTGATGAAGAGGATTTTTCACCAGAAAAAAAGGTACTGCTGTATTGCTTAGGTCCAGAAGGGCTTAAAACATACAATCAGATTGAAAAGAAACCCAGAGAAGGAGGAAATGTATTTACGCATGCTTTGGGGGATCTTGATGCACATTTCTCAACTATTGTGTGTGTTGTGGTAGATAAGTATACATTTTTCCAGAGGAAACAAGGAAAAACTGAGAATGTTGACAACTACGTTGCTGCACTGCATGCTCTGGCGTTAACATGTCGTTTTGGTCCACTCCACAAAGAACTTATTTGTGATCAAATTATTATGCTTGAGAGCAACCCAAATATTCAGGATAAACTGTGGGTCAACAGTGAAGCACCCTAAAGGAAGTGACTTCTCTGGTAAAGAAAGCAGAACTTACTGGTAGATGTGTCAAAGCGGTGATGGATGAAGTAAAAGAAATAAAATAAGTTAACAAAATATCTAATACAAAACACTGGAAAGGCGGTGAAGCTAAAAAAAAGTTTCAAGAAACAAAGGATTATAATTGTAAACCTATAAGTGTGGAACAAAAGAAGTGTTACAGGTGTGAGAGCGCTGACCACTTATCATTTTTCAAAAAATGCCCTGCAAGAAATCAAAAGTGGTTCTCATTGTGGTGTTGTGGGTCACTATGCAAAGGTTTGCAGGAGGAAATCTATTAACTCAAAAGTGAATGTTAAATACGTTAGAGAGGACAGTTGACACCAGTTCCGATGATTTGGAGAATATAAATGTTCATCAGGTGTTTTTCATAGATTACGACATTTTAGGAGTAGATCAAGTTAAAAGGATGAAACCATGGTGTGAATTGACGGTGGGAAGGGTGATGATTAAGGTGATTGCAGATTCAGGTTCGCCCTTTACCATAGTGAATGAAGATGTATGGAAGGATAAATTGGTGGAAAAATTAGGCACACATCTTGACAAATCTGAGGTTGTTGCCAAGAGTTATACTGGAGACAAAATTGAATTTGTGGGTTTCCGGGAGTTAGAATTTCAGTTTAAAGAAAGGAAAGCACAGTGCAAATTGTACGTTTCCAAAAAGGGACCCTTAGTCTTAGGGTGGACGGACCAGGGTGAATTAGGAATAATTTTGAACCCCAACAGTCCAGAGCCAGTATTGACAATTAAAGAAAATCGTGAGGGAAAGGAAGAAATATTAGATTCTTATCCAGAAATATTTTCTGGTAACGTGGGTTTGTTGAATGATTTTCAGCACAAAATAGAATTAAAATCATCAGCAATTCCATGTGTTCATAAGGTTAGACACATATCTATCTCTATTAAGGAGGAAGTTCATGATGAATTGAAAAAACTGGTGGAGGATGGCATTATTGAGCAAGTTGAGTCATCAGAATCGGTTTCTCCATTATTAGTAGTAAGGCAATCCAATGGTAAAGTAAGACCTTAGGGAGCTGAATAAAAACATCTTAGTTGACCAGTATCCGTTACCATGCATAAATGAAATGCTTTCCGCCACAAAGGATATGTGTTGGTTTTCAACTATTGATCTAAAATCTGCTTACCATCAGGTGCCGTTACACCAGAATAGTAAGAAAAACACAACATTCATAATGCCTTTTGGATGCTATCAATATACCTGAGTGCCTTTTGGACTAGCATCAGCTGCAGCGATGTTTTAACAGATTATGGGTAATATATTTAGTGGAATCTCTGGGGTGATGTTTTTCCAAGATAACATCCTAGTCATGGGTAAAAATAGAGAGAAACATGACAATAGGTTGAAACAGGTTCTAGAAATCCTTAAGAGGAAAGGTTTGACAATAGAGTATAGTACATATAAATTAGCTCGAGAGGGAGTGGTATACTTGGGTCAAAGTATCAGCAAGTATGGCATTAAACTGAAACAGGCTTTAGTGAAAGCCATCAAAGAGGCTCCTTGTCCTGCTGGGAAAGAGGATGTGAGAGCGTTTCTAAGTTTAATTGAATTTTATTCCAAGTTCATTAGGAACTTGTCTGAAAAAACATATCATAGACCACAATTACTCAAGAACAAATCCAAATTTATTTGGTCAAATGAGTGTCAAAGGGCGTTTCAGGATTTAAAAATTGAACTTTGTAAGGCACCATTTCTAAAGGGATTTGATCCCAAATGCAAATCCATTGTGACAAAGGATGCAAGTAATAAAGGGTTGGGGGTGGCACTAACACAGTGTGATGTTGAGCACAATGAATGGGTTGTTGTCTTTGCATCAGGGTCTTTGACTCCAGTTAAAGAGAGATACTCAGTCATAGAGCGAGAAACATTAGCCTGTGTGTGGGCATTGAACCATTTTCATCAATTTGTGTGGGGACTTCATGTCTTTTTGTGGTCTGATCATAAACCTTTAACAAAGGTTTTAACTACTGCTGGATTACAAAATGCATCTCCGAGATGGAGCAAGAGGTCGGTAAAAATTGTTGGATTTTAATTATGATGTACAGTATTGACCTGGAGTCAAGAACAAAGTAGCTGATTTTCTAAGTAGAATGTCATTACCAATTAAAGATTTTGATGAACTAATGTGTGAGGAGAGTTGTATTCTGGATTATTTGATCAGGGAATAGAAGGTATTGATATTACTGAATGGAAGGAAGGATGGAATAAAAAGTTTTAAAAGAATAGCTGGTTACATAAATGGAGGATGGCCTGAGAAAAAAAATCATGGGGCAGATGGAAACATTTCCTGGGAGGTGAGAAATGAACTTTATTTAGAAAACAACATGATGTACAGAGGTGGAAGTGCTGTACCTCCAGTTTCTCTTAGGAGAAAGATCCTAGATGTATGTCATGAAGGTCATCTTGGAATATCCAAAACTAAACAAGGAGTCAAAAGCAGGTATTGGTGGCCTGGTCTTGATAAGCAAACCGGAAACAAAATAAGAGATTGCATGGAACGCAATAGTTCTGATAAGTGCCAGAAAACATTTAAACCACCTTTATTACCCATTGCATGCCCCAATATGTCCTGGGAAAAGATAGGTTTAGATGTGGTGGGACCGGTGGAATGCAATAATGGTGAATACAAATATATTCAGGTCGCAAAGCACCATTTTTGAAAATGGCCAGAGATTGAAATAGTTCATAAGGCAAAATGTGAAAGAGTTATTACATTTTTAGACCAAATCTTTACAAGAGAAGGTCTACCTAAAACTATGATAACTGACAATGATCCCCAATTTGTGGCTGAGAAATTAAAACCATTTTTTAAAAGACATGGTGTAATCCATAACACTACCTTACTATATCATCCAGAAGGAAACAGTTTAGTGGAACGATTCAACAGGGTCATTAAAGGGAGTATCCAGTTGGCCAAGAGTAGTGGTTTGAATTGAGAAAGTGAGCTATGTAAGTTACTTTGGGCTTACAGAGTTTCTCCCAGTAGTGTCACTGAAGAATGTCCATTTTCCTTGATGAGAGGTTGTGTTCCTATCAGCAAGAATCTTGGTTGGTTATCGTCTGGTAAGCGAGTTGAATTGTCACCTGATCAAGTAAGATTGAAAATCAACAAGGTTCAACAAGCATATAAGGAGTGGTATGGCAAGAAAATCGGAACAAGAGAATCCAAAGTAAAATGTGGAGACTGGGTTAAAGTGAGAAAAGAGAGAAAAGTCCAAAAAGGAGAAAGCAGATATTCAGAGCCTCTGAAAGTATGTGAAGTATTCCGTAACGCAGTTAAATTAAGTGATGGGAAAGTGTAGCATTTGCGCAGGGTTTGCAAGTTTAGGTATGTTAAACAAGCTGAAACGGAGAATGTCAAGAGTTATGATTGATTGGAAACCGATGAAAAGGCGAGTAGTGAAGAGGCAAATTTATACTGTAGATTGGTGAGGAGTGACAGCGAAAACGTGCTCTTGAAGCACCAATGCATGGTAGTATTCAGCATTCACTGCGTGATAATGAAAACTTACAAAACAGTACGAACAATGACAGCCAAATAAACACTGGAAGGTTTCGTAGGATTATTTCCAAACCAAAGAGGTTTGATGCCTTTGTATGTGTTAATACAGTTTAATGGAAAAAAGTAATGTTTGCTTCTGTTAGATTTTTTTTTAATTTTGTTTCATCAACCTGTATGTATTTTTTTTTAAATGTGTAACTTGCTTGTAGTGTATTTATGTGATATGATATAAGTGTATGGAAGTTCTACTATTATTTTAGTTTTTTTTTTTTAAATATAAAAGTGGAAAATGTGTTGTAATGTAGGTAGTGTATGTAATTCTTTACACATATGTAAATTGATTGGTTAGCACAGCCTTGTGCTATGATGTAACCTTAGAACCTTTGGTGTGGGGAATTCTATGGGTGGCGGTCGAAGTGGAAGAACCTGGTGGTGAAGGATCCTCTGCCTGTACGATCTGTCTGGGGCTTCTAAATAAAGAACCTACATCAAAGTAATACTGCAGTGGTTACCACAAGCTGGTGTTTGCAAGTTGAGAGAAGTCCCTGTTTTGAAGATTCTCCCCTGCTCCTATGTTAACTTCCTTTCGCAGGGAGGGAGCAGTTCTGTGTCCTGAATGAAGGAAGATGCCCTTGTTATGGCCAGCCCATCTATATAAGGGATTAGTGCAAGAAGATTCCACGCAGGTTGGGTACGATGAGGTGAATTGCATCTGTGATGAACCCCTGCCCTGCTTACTGTTGGGCAAGCTGTCATTGTCTGCAGCTTGTTGTAATTTGAAGGCAGGAAATGCATGTAATTTGAAGAGGCTTGTTCCGGAAAAAATATTTTTCCATCTAGTGCATTACAGAAGCAGCAAATATTTAAGTGGCAATGTGCGCCCCTCTGCAGCTGTTACAATGATCGAGTTTTGATCAGCCTTTGCCTGATATATGGGTAGGAAAGCAGCATGGCTAAAAGTTATTAAAAAAAACATGATAAGCGCTTTTTTTTACCTTCCTGCCTCATAGTGCTTTTTCACTAACTTTTTTAGTGATTTTTAAATAACTTTTAACCATTCTGCACAGCAGTTACGATGCTCCACAACATGGATAAACAACATTGGCAAAGCCAATAGCTATCACATAGATGAGACCTATTGGTTTTGCCAATGCTTGTCTTTCTGTGTTGGAGGCCCTGGTAGTTGTATTTTGCAAATTGGCACTCTTTTAGTTTAAAAAAAAAAGTGCTTTGGAGCATTTTTTAAATGTAATCTTCCAAGATGGGCATTCACCATATTACCACAGTGAATCAGAACCAAACCTAAACTGCAGTGGTGTAACATAAGACCCCGCAGCCCCTGCGGTGCGAGTAGGGGTGAGCTCCAGGGGTCCCTCCTCAGCAAAAGTGGTGGGCCAGGGAGCGGTGGCCCTTACATGTACTTTGCAGGGGGGCCTCCTTAAGTTTCGTTACGCTACAGCTACATTGCAGCTGCATCATAATGAATGCACACACACATGAGTGTGACACCAGTGCACATATTCAATTCATCATCAATTTTTTTACAGATGCTGTTCCGGACCAGCAAACAGCCATTTTTGTTTATTTTAGCAGATGCGCCACAGCATTGAAAAAAAGCACCACCAAAGCCCCAACTGATTGTAGTAATACTTGTCCTATTGGCGTGAGCACCCGTGCTTGGAATGTCCCTCCTGCTGTTCTAATGGAAGCTGTAGGCCTACACAGGAAGACTGACCTTGTGTCAAAACTGCAAACACTCTTTTTCTTGAATGCAACTTTAAATCTGGTCTGCATTGACCTGCAAAAGGTTCTTAGTGTTCTTCCAGGATTCCAGTGCAGCTCTTAATGAACTTCGAGGTAAACTAGATAATTTAACAAGCTATTCAGCAGTGTCCACTCTTACCCTCAAAGAATATCTTCATTTGGTCGCACAAGAGATTCAGCAAGTTACTTGCTCATTTAAGTAGGAGAAGCAATAACAGAGGTGATGCCCTTGTCAAGCCGTGTGGTAACAGGCTGCCAAAGTGTTTAAGCTGCAGTCAGACCAGCTGAGTACAAAAACCTGGTTATAATGAAGTACAAGTATCACCAACACGCCATTCATCCATCAGAAGTGGGGGGCAACCGAACAACCAATAACGTATGTCGTAGATCATAAAAGACAATAAATATTTTTACAATTGTTGGTAAACTCGAAACATCTGATCTTTGTTGGGACGTACACCAGCAGCAATAGCCAGAACAGTTTATGTCTCACAACCTGTTGCTTTATTGTTCATAATAATGATGAATCTACATACTGAAGGATTCTTTGCTTACCTCGCCGATCCCCAGAGATGGTAAACTGATATGGCTTCTGGCCGGTCCATATTCCAATATATCCAACAAACGTAGTGCCCGTGTACGCTACCTGAAAATCAGAGAGGCATAGCTTCAGCTGCAGAATATGTAAGTGCTTCAACTATAGAACAAGAATTAATCCACAACATATACAGCACCCGCGATGAAAGTAAACTCAGCACATTCCCTCCTTACATTACCAACCGAACAAACAAAACCAAAACAATAATAACTCTAAAGTGGTGATGACAAAAGAAATATAAGCAGAACATATGACTCAAAATAAAGCGTGAAACGGGCATAACATTTCATGCATGCAGGACATAATCTCTATAACACAGGAAGAATGATTGTTAACCCACACTGCACACTTCTGTTTTTTTTAGACTTGATATCACAGGCCCACACTTGCATTTTCACTTAAACCTGGATCCTCAAGTTATGAATGAACTAGGAATGTTGGCATGGTCCCAACAGACCTGAATACTTCACTGCCTGGTTTTTCTCTTCGATGGGCAAGATCATGATAACGGGAGCCACAACCAGACACTTCTTCTTCCAACCACGGCACCTGATCAACAAGTCTTGCTCCAGATTCACATCACCCATGCACCTTGACAATATGCTTAGATACCACATCATTTCATTCAGCTTTGCCAAATTAGATTGCAATGTAACTATTTTCAAAGGTTATTAACACCCTTGCTGGACTAGGTATATTCTTCACACATACAGACACAGGGCTTCTAGTTCCACCATCTTAGCAGCATCCTAGCATTCATAACACTACTTCTACACTTCTTGAACTTGTATATTTCTTAAATGTTCATCATGTTCTTCTCAACTTTTTGCTATGACCAAGATGTTATCTTAAAAACACACATGATACCCTTGCAAATATTAGACAACTGGTAGCTTACCTTCTGGAATACTGTGTGAACTGAGGTCAATCCAAATGGCACACAGACACATTGATAGCACCCAATGGGTGTGATGAACACAGACCCTCACTCTTAATACGGGAGAAAAGGAGCGACTAATTGAACCCAGGACATGAGGGTTTGGGAGTGAGGTCTTACTTATCTCACTGAGTTCCCAGAGCTCTCGTCAGAATGAATGGTAGTGTTGTTTGGTCTCACTAAATCGGGTTCCACGGCTGACCCATGTCTGGCAAAGCTGTTTCACAAACCAGCCACTCATATCACCCATCCCCTAGCCACTCTTTTTAACAACATCTTGGCCACAGGCTTCTTTCCTCTGGATTGGAAAAAGACATCTATTTCACCACTTTTGAAAAAACACCTTAGATCCTTGGGTTGAAAAAATACAGGTCTATTTCTTGACTACCTTTTTTAACGAAAGTTCTGGAAAGACAGTGAAGTATTGCCCTAACCAAATACTTGGAGCATAACAACATCTTAGCTCAGGCTCAATTTGGTTTCTGCAAAGCTCAAAGTATGGAAACGGCGCTTCTCTCGGTGTCGGAAGAAGTCAGAGATATCATGGACAAAGGTGGGAAGACAGCAGTGGTGCTATTGGACCTATCTGCTGCTTTCGATACAGTTAATCATGCGATCTTATAGCAGCGACTAAGAGAAACTGGGCTTGCAGGCCCAGCCCTGATTTTATTAAGCTCTTTCCTAGATGACAGAGAGCTGATGGTTACCATGGGAACTTATACTTCCAAGCCCTTCACTCTTCCTTGCAGAGTCCCACAGGGATCCTCATTGAGCCCCACTCTATTTAATATCTACATATCCCCTCTTTTAAGCCTCATTAGGGTGTTTGACTTTGTGGCCATCTCATATGGTGATGATACTCAAATTATTGCACCAATTAACAGCTGCATGTCAGCTATTATTAGGTGGATGAGTGAGCATCCACCTAAAATTGAATCCGGATAAAACTGAGATCTTGCTCTTTGGCTTTGATGAAAAGTCTTGGGGAGCAAATTGGAGGCCCCACTGTTTAGGGCCACCTCCCACCCCAGGCAGTAAAGTTAGGAATTTTGGTGTTTTGTTTTTGACTCCATGCTCACCTTCGCTGAGCATAGTATTCAGCTGACTTCCTCTTGCTTTTTCACCCTTAAAATTATGAGTCGTATCCGTTAACAAACTCCACAAAATTCAAAATGCGGCAGTTCGCCTGCTAAAGCATTTTAAAAAACATGAGTCAGTCTCCAAAGCCAGGGAGGAACTCCACTGGCTTCCACTCTGTAAAATAATGGCTTTTAAAACCCTCTGTATCACCCACAAACTTCTTTACTCAGCTAGTCCATTTCCTTTGAAAAATAAAATTGGTTGGTATGTTCCTACGCGGGCCCCTAGACCCTCGATGGCCAATCTGCTAGTTACTCCCAGAATTTTCAAAACCTCCTGGGGTGGCAGAAGTTTCACCCACTTTACTGCTCATCTGTGAAACTCCTTGCTTGGACATCTTACAAGTCAGCCTAATTTGACAACTTTCAGAAAAATGTTAAAAACCTTGCTTTCTAGTCAGCCTTAGCTGCTGTTCTAGTATCTATGTTTGATGTTTTTTCCCCCTCTTTTGCGCAGATTACTGATCACCTCATATTTCCATTTCTGTTCTTTTTCTCAGCTTTCTGCTACATCTTGAACTTGATTGATGGTTCTCCTCACCACATCATGCAACCATTCTCTCTTTCTATCCACACAACTTAACACAAGTTTTCCTTGGTGATAGGATCCCTTCCTCTCAACATTTTGAAAGGACTGAACCCAGTTACGGTAGATGTCACCTGCTATGCCAAAATCGCTTTTCCCCTCCAGTTCCCCACATTTCTTATATTTTTTGGCCATCTCTAAAATTCCCATATTCACCAGGTTGAAGTGCTCAAGTAAGCCGTTTCCAACAGGATGATAAAGTGAGGCGTTTCTGTGAACAATACCATTCCATGAGGCTTTTACTAAGGTGTGAGCCCCAAGGTAACTCTTAGCCCGCTCATCATTTAAAATAACAACAGACTCATAGAAATCCACAGTGGCCGTAATGTATTTCTCTCAATCAGTCTGTCTACATTTTCTCGAAGTCATAGATGCCATCCTTAGGAAATCTACGACCTTGTTCTTAATGCCTGAAACATATTCCACTCTGTATCTCGAATCAGTCTCATTGGCACCCTGATAATATGGGGAAAGGCTTTCAATAGACCACTCAAAAGTCAAAACCTTGGTAACCGGTTTACAGCTTATTCTAAGAACCATCTCTGAACCCCAAACATACTGCCTAAAATTATCCATCCCCCCCCCCACAGTGCACGCTAGCATTTCTCATTCGATGTCAGAGTTGTGTTCTTCAATAAAAGAGAACATGAGGCCACTGTGACTTCCTTTCCATCCGGTTCAATTTGGGACCACACAGCTTCAAAACTGCTCCACTACTATCACTGTTCAATATACTCCTGACATTGGGGTCAAATCCCTGTGCAACAAAGATTTCTTGAAGTATCTCGTGCCACTGAAATTTGTGTTTGACTTTAACAATTGTCTCAAGTCATTACTAGCAAGGTCTTGTACTAATTTTGAATAAAACACTGATAACCCTACAAAGGACCTTACGTAATTTTTGCATATTGGAAATGGGACACCTTCGATTGCTTCTACTAATTCCTTCTTGGGCATAAAGACCTACTCTCTCCCTTCATACCCCAAGTATCACAGATTGCATGGCAAAACTATAATTCTAAAAATCAGCTGTGAGACTTTTTTTCCAACACATTCAGTGTATTTCTTAAATGTTCAGGATGTTGTTCTTTACTTCTTACTATGACCAGGGTGTCACCTATAGGAGCATGCTAGTGGATGACTCAATGAAAGTGTTTTGGTTCATAAACTACTGCTTGAATTCCTATATAGCCCTGAAGAAGTCAATTTTAGTAAAGATGTGTTGGCTGTATAGGTTATACCTATTGTGTATGTCTATATATGTTATACCTATGATATCAACATTTCATGTGTGACCAATCTAAACACATACTAAAGCCTTTGGAAGTTCACTGTACCTGGCTTGCATGTAAGACAAATATTTTCCTGTGCTGCTAGACTGGCTATATTGCATATTCAGCTATATTTTAGTACATTGAGGACCTGATTTAAATGTTGGCGGTAACAGTCCTGCCATCAGTTTTCTGACTGAAAACCCACCCACCACCAAAATAGTCCGTCCACAGTATTTAGATGTTGGCAGCCCATAGACGTTAACCTGCATCAATCCTGCCGATTACAGCAAGGAATTCCATCTGCAGCCACGGTGCCATACGAAAGAGTGGCTGAATGCGCTACTTCAGCCACACGTACCGCCAAGCAGATTTGGATGTGCCATACCACCAAGCAAAAAGTGGTGGTCCAATCTCCAGTTCTAACTTGGTGGATTGGGACGGACGGGAGTGAAAACACACCTTTTCTCCTGATTCTACTTCTGTTTCCAGCTGGACACGAAAAGGCAGGACCCTCTATTGCTGCTGCGATGGGTCCTCAGAGAAAACCCAGCCCCCTGTTGCTGGTCACGAAGGTAGGAAAACTGCATTGGCTGTGTCGTGGAGAAGGGGACGGGGTCATGGTGCAGGTGCACGGGACCACTGCAGACACACACAAGTTACAGTAATTGATTTAAGTTACTGTGGCATGCATATGTTGCAGGCACAGGTGGGCCAGACATGGGTGGGGACACACTGGTACACAACAAATATCGAACACACACAACTGTCATTATGGCGTCACTATTTATTGCCAAATGAATGCTGGCACCAGAATGATGGTACATTCAACTGTGCTGATGTGTGCACATTGCAAGGAGACATGTAACTGTCATGTAGTGCCTGAGTTGTGTGAGTCAGAACATGTATATGTGTGTGGGATGTGAATGGCTGGGTGAGGTGTAGTGGGTGATGTGGTTGTGTCAGCATGTGTGCCACTTGCATATGGCATGGATGTTGTGTATGTTGTGTTGTGTTGCTGCATACAGAACTCAGATGAGTTTTGTTGTGTGACTGTCACTGTTGTGGTGTGCAGTGCTTTTGTGTGCGTGTATTTGTGTAGATGAGTGTGTTGGTTGCTGTGGTTGTGTCGTGCGTGGGTGCAGTCACTAGTGTGTGTATGTTGTGTGATGGATGTACATGTATGTGAGTTTGTGGCATGTAGGTGTAATAGCAGTGGTTAATGGTGTGTATGTGGTGTGTTGTGTGTGATGTAGGGGGACTCATATGTGAAGGGTATAGTGTGTGTGTGACTTACCTCTTTTCCATGGCCACTGGCATTGTCCATTGGGTCCAGTGATATCCTCCCTCCACCAGCAAACCGCTGCCAGTACACCACGTGTCCAACTAAGACATCCTAGCACTCTGTCCTGGAAGTCTTAAGCTCAGCCGCAGTACATCTAAATACAGTAGGGGAAGACATCAACTTGGCGGTCTTCTTGGGTCCATCGCCAACGGGCATGGCGGTGAGACCACCAAGACCTAAATCAGGCCCTGCGTTTTATGACTATTCTTTTTTTTTAATACATTTTACAAATCAGCAAATTCTATGTGATACACTGTTGATATATTGTTGTTTTGTTCTGAAGACAAATTTGGATTTTCATATTTCGGATTGATTTGGAATTACCTTATATACAATTTTTGGTAGCAGGAGGGTTGTCTATGTAGCTCCATTCCCAATTAGGCTACATTTAATACTGACTACATTATTTGGGGTTTGAGTGGCTGTCTTGGTTCCACTGCTACCTTTGTGATAGTCCCTAAATCATAAACTATTCTTTACATTCTGGCTGTTTCGTGATTGGTTCACCCGGAACAGCAAGTTAAGATAAGGGTTGTGTTAAAATGTAGGACTGTTCAAAACTCATTGTTAAATAAGAACAAGCAGAAATGTTCAAGAAAATTGGAAGAATTTGTTTAGAGTGAGGAAAGTATGGAACAATATTCCTCATGATTCACACAACAAAAATTATTACAACATATATGAAAAGTTAGTAGGCAGAAGAGGTCGCTGATCATAAGGGAGATTCTTCTTATGTTCTTTTTTTTATTATTATCCTGCAAGTTTCTTCACAAGGTAATTAATGGACATGATCAGCATGAGGTGGAAGCGAAAATGAGCAACAAACTCCAGCACTGTGGCCCACATCGCCACTTCCTTTCCTTCCAGGGGGTGACGATGATGGATCCCACGTGTGAAAAAGTGCTAAAAACTATCCTGACATTGCCTTTTATGTTTCTTGGTGAGACAACATTGGGTCTATGGTATGTGTGAGACCTCTCCGAGTCAGTGTGTACCTGAAGGCAGGAGCTGAGCATGTGAGAGGACCGTTTAAGTGAGTAACTTGTGTATAGTTCACACAACACACATGCTTGATAACTGTTGCCTCAGGTCAGAACTGTTGCGCTTGCCGTACCAGTGTTGATAATGAGGCACTCCCCAAGCCTCTAGAGGAGGGGTTGTGGTTGTGTTAAACTAAGAGCTGCTGTCAACAAGTCTTAAAACAATTCCTAGCTAGCTTCAGTGATCCCTAACTCTTCCTTCTTCTTCGCATCATAGAAACAAATCACCAGATTGCTGTGTTACAAGTACAGACAAATGACAGGTGCTCTTACTTTGCTTGTACTTAATTGTTTTGACACGGATAAAGCATCTGCACTCCATGGGTCCCCAAGGTATCTGCCATCCCTAGACAGGATTTTAGACACTGCAGTTCTAGAACTAGCATTAACCCCTGACATATACAGCACAAGCATGGATGTCTTCCAGGGACCATCAGGGCTTGCAGCTGATACCCTCAGCCCTCCTTTGTCCACATTTTGGTAGTATACAAATGGCCAACTGTGTTGCCATTTGTTCGGAAGTGGGTTACTGAAAAGTAAAAACTATATATATATATATACTGGAAGATGCAGGATCACAAGAAAACAACAGCCAGCCAGGGCAAAAATCTGGATCCCAAAGGATACAAAGAGCCACAAGATCATCTGTTTGAGTCACTTCTTTCTTGGATATATATATATATATATATATATATATATATATATATATATATCTCCAAGGGCAAATCTATATATTTAAAATAGGAGCACAGCAATTCGTTCCATCTGTGATAGAGATGCAGAGATGCCAATTTGCTAAATTAAGCATTCAATATTTAAAAGGACCAGTCATTCTACAAAGCAGCAGTTTATAGAAACAGGGATTGCCAACATTCTAAGCAGTGGAGAATATTAACTATCATTCCCAACCGCACTGGGCGATCATTCTGGGCACTGCTACTAACTAGAAGATAGGATCTACTGTGCCCCAAGAAGCTGAACAAGGTACATATAAAGCAGAACTTGTGAGTTTGTTTCATCTAGAGAATGAGAAAAAGCGAGCAGTTCTCAGAAACAAGGAGGAAAGTGAATTTCTTACCAGCAGTGTGTTGGATCCATTTAAAATGGCATGGTTAGCATGTAAATGCCTCCAAAAACTTGGCACGCCCTAGTTGACGTTCAAGGTATCCCCGTCAGCAGTTAGATCAAAGCCTGCAGTCTACTGACTTCTGCCTAGTAAAGGTATACTGGAATTCCGAATTTCCACTAAAGCAGGGCTTGTGCCATTGCTCAGCTGGCACAAATTTGGAACAATCTCCCAGTCACCCGTAGGACCTCCTTTTCCTTAATGCATTAAACGAAACACAACTGAAGACGGAGTTATCCCTCTAATTCCTCTAGGATGCCCTGGCTACAGCACCCAGAATGCCTTTTATATTATAGGGCTGAAAACAACTGTAAGTCAGTAATTTAACTGCAACATAAACTACTAGTAAGGGTAGCTGACATCACACTGGAGCTCTAGCCTTGTCCTTCAATCGGCTCTGGTGCTCAGCGCTTGGAAAATAATTACTGATTCAATGAGATACAATGTAAATATCAAATGTAGCCATTACCCATTTTATTCCAAAATACTTACCAGTAAGTGGTGCCAGGTCAAAATATGAGCTGGTTTATTTGTACTCCTAAATTAAACTATAAGCCTTCAAACAGCAGTCGGGGGTCTTTGGCAGACAAAGTGCACTAAAACGTCACAGCAACCTGATACCCAAGGCAAACAATTTGGATGAGGGCATGCATGCGGTAAGAAGCAAAACAGAGTAGCTGACGAACTTTCGCTAAAGCAGGCTAAGTACTAATAACATCACCAAAAACAAAAGAGATTAACTGAAAAAGTCAAAATCATCATCGAAACTTGAGATTCTGCTCTTCCTCACAGTTGCTGCCATGTACATGTAAACCATGCTGGATTTACAAAGGTCTCTAAGGATGTCACTGACAAGCGCACGTTTACGCTGACATACCTTCCCACTCTTCACGAAGTGCACGTCAACTGTCATATTCTTCAATATGTCTTGAAAGGAGAAATCCAGGTTCCGTCCATGATAAATGCGCCCTTTACAGTCCTGAGCAATAATACTCGTACAAAACCTAAATACACAAAAAACACACGCCATAAAATCAAGTGCTTCAACCAATAACCGCATAAAATAATCTGAACCTGACTGCCATCCATAACTCTTAAAGCACTTCTTAGAGTCCATCCTGACAATCCTTCCCAAAGAAATGAGAAAGTTAGAAGACCTAGCATAGTAAAGATACTCATTATCAGAGATTCAAAAAAAATCACAAAGCCTTCAAGCAGAAATCCATGAAAGGAGCAGATTGCTTACGCTCTTGGAACAATATACAAAGAAAGAAAAAAATCTGCATCCGGAGGCTCACTACCATTAGTGCAGATTCAGAATTTCGTGAATTCACAAAGCTTTCCAGAAGTATGGCTGGAACGCTGCAACCCTACCATTTTTCCAGGGATACTTCAAGAAAACATTTCAGAATTCATGAGGTACAATAATGCATGGTGAAATGGCATAGTATTTGTAAAATCATATTTTCTTTTATTTTCCAATGTTAAAATATGCTTCCCCAATGAGAACCCCTTTTCTCTGCGGAAATGAGAGGAGTTTCAAAATATCAATATTCTCAAGAGTTTGTGGTTGTTACCGACGTTCTGCCCTGAGAATCTCAACCCCCACCTCTTGCTTGAGACTTACTGACAAGCACACCACTGTAGGACTATACTCCACAATTATCCCAGTCTTTTTCCAATGCGTCCATATTTGTTGTGACATCACTCACCCAGAGTTTAGCTTGAACTTTTTATTTCGTTTAAAAAGTAATTTGCCAATCACTACTCATGCTGCCTCTGCTATTCACGGTGCCAATCTTTGTGTGAGTGAAAAACAAAAATCAGATTTGTCCAAGTGACACTGCGGGTCATAAAGATCTTGGTGGTTAACACTCTCAGCAGTGCGATTCCTTGGGAATCATAATGAAAATGGGTGGGGAAAAGGTGCTTCTGCAGTCCATCCACTCCACAAATGCTTCAATTGTTTGCAACTGCTCTGGCAGTCGTGTAGCAGTGAAATGTTATTGACTGTCCTTACCAGTCGGTTACCACTGGCACCAGGATAGCTGTTCCTGAGGGGCAGCTTTCAGTTTGCCAATGGCAGCTTTGTGCATTTTACAGCCTAAAAAAGAGTTCATCTTAGGTAATGAAATGAAATGAACTAGTCACTTTAACTCTTCTCAATGAGTAAGTTCGACAGAATGACACAAGGGTGTGGATCTCAATATCACATCTATGTTGTCATTCTATGTCAGGACCGGAGGCTCAGATTATGCTATCTCTCTCTTTACTGATCCAAACAGCAGACAATCAAATTACAATAAATGAAAAAACTACACATCCCAGGATGCCTATCATCCAGTCACATGCTACAATCCCCAACTCCGACCTTTGTCCATAAATATCCTGACCAACGATGTCCTCTTTCTTTGCTGCTCCGCAGCAGATAAGTACCTTTTCTTCTTCTTCTCTATGGCATAATATGTACATGTATTTTTATTTAACTTGTTTAGATTTTATTAGCAACGCGATTCCGCTCGCTTAGTGTGTATTCGACTGGCGCGCCTCGCGCTGTGTTATTTCAGCTTTGGCTGTTTTTTTCTGCCCTTTTTTATTGTGGAGCGGGAGCTGACTACATGCTGTGCACGTAGTCCATCTTCTTTTTCTACTCTTCGCACCCTCGCACGTCAGACACAGCCGATTTTCTCAGTTTTTCCCTTCTTCTGAGAGATAAGCTCGTGTTTCCAGACTCGCGCTGGCCTGGAGACCTGTTTTTTGCTACCCTCATTGCTCCCTGACACCCAGTTATAATAAAATAACGTGGGCTGTAAAACGAAAAGATGCTTTGCCTAGAGTGCTTCACAGGCAGCTCCCTCCACACTCTATTGGGCTCCATTATTGCCTGTTAGGGGTTTCTGCACTCCCCCTAATGTTCTAAACAGATTTATACAGTAATATTTTACTTTTTCTCTGTTTTCTTACATTATCATGGCTCAGTGGAGTGATCAAGATGCAGGGTATTACCCTGAAGAGATAGGTAACCAATTGGAGGTTAACCTTGTGGAAGCCCTTGATACTAGGGTTCAACAATCTGTTAATGATGCCCTGGTGAGAACCTTAGGACCTTTTTCAGGTCAGCTTTTTGACTACGCCTGTTCCCAGGGTTGGCTTCAGGGACAACAATCGCAACCCGAGGTGACAAAAGTAAAAGCAAAATCAAAACCAAAAAATTTAGAAGGCTCTAACACAGGTGCTGGTGATCTACACGCAGACGCCTTTGACAAATTGTGCAAAAAACGTGGGGCTGAACACAACTATAGTTAAAAAAAAGGATACTTCCTTTTCCCAGACCTCCTCGGATAAAGATTCATCCTCCAATGATTCAGGTGATTCGGATGCTTCGGGTCCCAGCAAAAAAAACAAGAAGGTGGTTCCACCTTTTCAAGTGTTAGATTTTGATCCTACAGAAATTGTGCACCCCAGAGCTGCCAACTGGATACATTCTCCTGAGGTGGCATAATATGTCCAGTCTAATATTAGAAAAAGCTTTGACAAAGAGGTAAGGTCACGCCTTTAGGCAGAATGCCCCAGACCAGATCGAGAGGGTAAGGTCTCCGATACCCTGAGATTGATCACACTATGGTCATGTTCATGAAAAAATTTGCAAAAGACCCAAAAAAGGTTTGCATAGGTCATGGCATAATTGCCAGGACAAGCTTCTGGACTTGACTGGTCCTCTAACAAAAATTCTTGAGATGGCCTTTTTTGCTAAGGGGTCAGAAACCCCTGTGGACACGGACGTACTGATTGGCTGGGCCCAGAGAGCCATTTGCCAACTTGGCAACACTAACTGCGCTATTTCATCAGAATGCAGGAAGTCTTTTCTGATGCACATTGACCCTAAACTGTCTGATTTGGTTTCTTATGAAGCAGGCCCTTCTGCCAATGGTCTTCTTTTTTGGGTCTTCTTTTATTAAAGAGTTGGCCAAGTTTTGCTCCACCTTTTCTTCTTTGGACAATGCTCAAATGTCCCTTAAGAAGGTGTTCAGACGGGGCCTTTTTGTCAGGGTATGTCGTTATGGAGGAAGCATGCCTGGCCGAGGAACTTTCAATGGTCCTCAGAACTACTACCCCAGAGGGAGAGGGGGTTGCTATGGAGAACAAGATTCCACCTTCTCCCCTACGCGCTCCAGAGGAGGCCGTCCGAGTTTCCGCAGAGGTCCCCGCAGGGGACAACAAGGATCAATACAAGACACAAGTTACTCAGGTGAGCATTATCTCATTCTCTCAGGTGATTCTTGGGGGCAGAGTGGGATTGTTTTTAGAAAATTGGAAAAAGATTTCTGAAGACCCTTGGATTCTCCAGACTGTTTTGGCCTTTCGACTGGAGTTTATCGGTACTCCCAAACAACTAAGTCCTTCTCTTCCGATGTGTTTTTCCCTTGCAAATCAAGATTTTATAGACAAAGAGGTTCAAGCATTACTGGACAAAGATGCGGTTCAGTTTTCATCCCCTCATCCTTCCGGTTTCCTCAGCCCCATATTTATAGTAGACAAAAAAGGGGGAGGTCATCGTCTAGTCTTGAATCTAAAGGATTTAAACTATTGGATTCTGTATAGACACTTCAAGATGGAAGGGATTCACATGTTAAGGGGTATTCTATAAGAAGGAGATTGGATGGTACATTGGACCTGACAGACACATATCTTTCAATTCCAATTTTCCATCCATACAGGAGATTTCTGCAAATCCTGTGGAAAGGCCATTGTCTAGAGTTTCTTGCTCTTCCGTTTGGCTTCTCGTCAGCCCCCTGGTGCGTCACGAAGCTATTGAGACCAGTGATGGAATGGCTGAGAGCCAAGGGTGTCAGATTGATCATATATCTGGACGATATTTTACTGATGGCTCAGACTCCCCAATCCCTTCTAATTCATTTAACCTGGACCATCAACCTTTTTGCAGGAATTTAGGTTTGCTGATAAATGTGCAGAAGTCATTATTGAAACCGACTCAGGTAATAGAATTCCTGGGATTCCAGATAGACTCAGTCCTATGCCAACTAAATCTCCCCTCTCAGAAAATTTGCAGCATCAAGAGGGAACTGAGGTCTGTCCTGGCCAGCCCGACTGTATCTTTAAGGACCACTGCCAGAATAGTGGGACTACTAGCCTTGTCTATTCAGGCAATCTTCTCAGCCCCTTTACACTATCGTGCTCTGCAGAGACTCAAAATCAGACATCTTCAACAGGACCTGAGTTATTCGGAACAGATTCCATTAACTGTCGAAGTGAAGTCGGAGATTCAGTGGTGGCTCCAGCACATGGAAGCCTGGAACGGCAGAGCTATTTTCGGTTCTCAACCATAAGTGGTGATCGAGTCCGATGCCAGTCGTTGGGGATGGGGAGCCCGTTGCAACTCTCTAGTGACAGGGGGTCGATAGTTAGAATGGGAACAGACTCTACACATCAACTGTCTGGAACTGCTAGCGGGCTCTTTTGCCATAAAGAGTCTTTCCCCGCAGAAGACAGATTGCTGCATTTTGTTACGGATGGACAATATCTCAGCAGTGAGATATGTCAACAAGTTAGGGGGGACGAAGTCCAGGATTTTGGTGGAAATTGCCAAGGCTTTTTTGCATTATTGTCTGACTCATCGCCTGGTTGTCCTGGTGGAGTACCTCCCGGGAGACCAGAACACAATAGCGGATTGGAATTCCAGGTATCTGACAGATTCCAGCGACTGGAAACTGGATCCAGTGATTTTCTCTCAGATAATCAGGGAGTGGGGCGCTTGCAAAGTAGATCTATTTGCTTCTCGTCTCAACTTCCAGATTCCAAAATTGTACAGTTGGCGTCCAGACCCTTTGGCACTGAAGACAGACGCTTTTCTCCAAGATTGGTCTAAGTTTCGAGGGTATGCATTTCCTCATTTTCTGATGATTGCCAGGGTACTGTCCCAGGTGCGGAGACAGAAGGCAGAGGTTGTTCTGGTGATGACATTTTGGAGAGCTCAACCTTGTTCCCAATAGCTCTACAGTTAGCTTGTGCCCCTCTGCTTCTCATTCCTCCTCGTCGGAATCTTCTGTTGAATTCGGAGGGCCTTCAACATCCAATGATCTTATCAGGGAAGTTGACTCTGTTGGCCTGGATGATTTCAGGTCAAGATGGAGTACCCCAGGCACTTCGCAGCAAGCTGCGGACTTCATTAAACAAGCTTGAGCCTGTAGCACTCACAAAGGATATTCCTCAGCCTGGCGCCGATGGAATTGTTGGTGTGATGGAAGAGGTGTCAATCCAGTGGAAGCACATATTGATCTGATTGTTAATTTCTTAGCGGAATTAGCAGGTTCAGGTTTGGCTTATCGGACAATCAATAATTTAAGATCAGCCATTTTGGCAGGCCATATACATATAGATGGTAAACCTGTTGAGGAACATCCTTTAATCTGTAAATTGTTGAGGGGTATCTGTTTATCCAAGCCACCTCAAGCAAAGTACTCAGTGTTGTGGAATGTTAACATTATTTTGAAATTTTTAGATTCTTGGCCTGTCAATAGATATTTGTCTCGCAAACAGATTTCATCCAAGCCAACCATGTTATTATGTCTGATTTCTTGTAAGAGGGTTTCAGATGTTAAAGCTTTGGACTTAGCTGGTAGGGTGTATTCCCCAGAAGGAGTTACTTTTTCTATTACCAGAAGGACAAAAACGAATTGCAGATCAGTATCATATCCAATGTATCCAGATAATTCGAAAATATGTGTAGTTCAATGTTTAAAGGAGTATGAAGTGGTTACAGAAGAATTTAGACAAGATATTAATGGTCAATTATTGATTTCTTTGCAAAAACCTTTCAAACCAGTTCCGTCAGCCACTTTATCTAGATGGATAAGATGGTTAATGAATGAAGCGGGTATAGATACCAATCAATTTGGGGCTCATTCTGCTAGAGGGGCCATGGCCTCCAAGTCATATGCTTTAGGATCTCGTCTAGAAGACATTATGAAGGCTGCTGATTGTTCTTCGGAGTTTACTTTTCGTAAGTTCTACCACAAGCCTGTGGTAGACGTGGCTACTGTGGTAATGGAACAGCTTTAAACAAGCATAATCGGAGCCTCCGGTCCTGACATAGAATAAAAAAAATTCTAGCTTACGCGTCAAGAATTTTCAATTCTATTAAGGACACAGAGGCGAGGATTATCCCGCCCATGGGAAGGTAGTGTATTCTTTGCTCAAAAGATTTGTTGTAATTTGATTGTATTTGGTTAATATATGTTACCCACCTGGGTTGCTTATATTAAATGATTATCAGTATTATGGACTGTGTTCAATCAGCAGGGTATTATCTACCTTTTTTCTGTTATTAAATTTATAGGTCCTGATCAGAATACTTCCTGAATTTCATCTCTTCTTGAGGATGAGGATTCCTTTATGCGATTTCCTATCCTTGGAGTTTTTTCTCTGCAAGTTAGGGCTTCTGTTGAGCTCTATTGACGTTTCATTTGGATTTTCCAGGCTCATTGATCCTACGACTCTGTAAGAAGTTTCGTTTCGTATATTGGCATTATCTGACTTGATCAAAGAAAGAGGAAGTGACATCATGGGTCAGGATATTTACGGACAAAGGTCGGATTTGGGGATTGGACCATGTGACTGGGTGATAGGCATCCTGGGATGTGTAGTGTTTTCATTTATTGTAATTTGATTGGCTGCTGTTTGGATCAGTAAAGAGAGAGATAGCATAATCCTCGCCTCTGTGTCCTTAATAGAATTGAAAATTCTTGACGCGTAAGCTAGAATATTTTTTATTCTCCACTCTACCGTCACTCTTCTTCTCGTGCTTACTTTTATTAGCTGAACGAGATGTGGTTGTCGCTTCCTTGCAGGGTTAGAGGCCCCTGTTGCAGCACGCTGTAACATTTGATATTAAAAAACTAGAAAATCAGAATGTACTAAGGAAAGCACCGAAGTCAGTTCTATGTTGTTCGCTTCAGATTCCCTCTTTATTCTGGAATACTTGGTGTATAGTGCCAGAAAGTCTTCTGGTGTTCCTTGCGATCTATACGTTTGTTTCAGCTTCATTTCCATTCACATCAATTCAGAGTGTTTTCTTTGGGCGCTGAGGTAGACTGACACCAAAGGAGGAATGTTTTCATTTTCTGAAATGTTACATCATTATTACAGGATGATACCAGCATTAGGGTCAAATTAGCTTGTGGGCACTGTTTATAGTTGTGTGCCACGTATATACTCCCCTTGCTCTGATTTACTGAAGACCTTTCACCATCCTATCCCAAGGCCCTGGAAAGGCCGCAACGTGACAAACTGGCTTGATACAAAAAGAGTCACAGCCCTGCCATGCGATTCCCCTTTACAGGTAATCCTTACTGTACACAAGGGAAAACATGCTTTTCTGCTTGAATCTGTGACAACAGTATCCAAACTCTGGCAGCGTCACCACTGATTATAGACAATGGCTTGCCACACACGCACACCCTGAGCCCCAAAAGTGTGCGTGAAGTGTTGGGAGGTCCAGGGCTTTCAATGGAATGAAAAAGCTGGAGGGTCTCTCAAAGAGGCATGATGAATATAATTAAGGGCGTGGCTTAAAAACATGTAAGCTAAAAATCTGTATTAATCACAGTGTGCCGCTCGATTGGTATTTTACTGCTTCTTTCTGTCATTGCATACAGATATAGACACAAGTTAACATTACAACTACAACAAACTAGAACTATGTCAATGGCTGTTAGTTGCATAAGATAAATAAGCAACAACAATGGCTTCCTTGTATAAAATATTGAAAATGCTTCAGTTCTGAAATGTTAAGACTATGAAAGAACTGTAACAAGTCTCTTTGAAATTACATCAGAGGCAGAGCAGGGTCGTACTGCTCCAGAGTTAATAATTATTTTTTCACCCTGAGGGTGACGGCAAAACGAAGAGTCCAGTAGGGACCTGCCTCAGCATCTGCTTTTTAGAACTGCAGCAGGAACCTGCCCTGCTCTGGGGAGGTCATTGTTGGCTCATGGCTTCGTTTCTGAAGGTCCACAGTGTACTCCTTCAACTGATCTCTTATGCAAACTAACACAGATTTTGTTAACTTTTAATTAATTATGAGTTTTGTGAACAATTAAACCTTGAGACTATAGAGGAATGCTTACCAGTGGTTAGGAAGATGCCAAACATGAGGCGTGTAGCCCTACATGATGTTCCTTGCTCGTTACATTTGTTGTTGTGGTTCCCCACTGTAAAGCAAGCCTGTCACTTCCCTTTCAAGAGCCTCCAGCATCACAGTTGGGTATCACCAGCCTCCAAGATGAAGTTTAGTTCAATCTAGAATCTTGTCAATATCCTCCAAATGATTTTATAGTCCAGCAGTTACTGGGAGGTGCTTACTGTGCCTCGTCCCAGCAAGCACAATTACCACTATAAAATGCCCACTTTATAGCACAACAAACACAATAAGAGGCTATCTTAGTGGAGGAGATAAAACAGCCAGAAATCAAGGGAGCTAGGAAATGCAATTAATTACAGTCTGTTACATCTGGCATCCTTGGCGTGGTCTCCCTTAACTTTGTTTTACCTCTGACCTCCGGTTTTTCTGACTTATTTTTGCTGGCCTTTAGGGATCTGTGCACTTTACCACTGCTGACCAGTACTAAAGAGGTGTCCTCTAAAACATGGTAACATTGGCTCCTCCACAATTGGCATATTTAATTTACTTGTAATTCCCTAGTAAATTGCACTATATGTGCTTAGGGCCTGTGAATTAAATGCTACTAGTGGGCTTGCAGCACTGATTGTGCCACCCACTACAGTAGCCTCTCAAACAAGATTCAGGTCTGCCACTGCAGATCCTGTGTGTGCAGTTTAAACTCGATGTTGACCTGACAATTGTACCCACTTGCCAGGCCAAAGCTTTCTTTTTTTATCACATATAAGCCATCCCTAAGGTAGGCTCTTGTTAGCCCCAATGGCAGTGTGCAGTGTATATAAAGATTTGGACATGTGCTTTTAAGTTTAACCTTTCCAGGTAGGGAAAAACTCCTAAATTCGTTCTTCACTATTGCAAGACCTACCACTCCTATAGATTAGTATTTATGTTGCCTTTAAACACCTTTTAAGTTTAGCATCCCAATGGGAAGAAAATAAATATAGAGTTTAGTGTCCCTGGAATCACAATTTACAATCACAACTTATTGTGCAGTTGGATTTTAAATTATAAGTCAGAAAATGCCACTTTTCAGAAAGTTGGCATTTTCTTTCTTTACCATTCTGTGCCTCTGCCTGACTCTGAATACACGTCTGGGGTAGATGACAGAGGGGCTTGGTGAATTCCCACTAAAGGTAGCCTGGGTGTGGCATTTGGATACTGATGGCCCATCACTAGGCTGACACTTACTTCTGAATGGGGCTGTGCCTCTCCTCACACAAAGGGCTGCATAACCCACTGCGCAGTGTCTGGAGCTGGGGAGGGCAGGAAACAGACCCTGGGGCCTTCAAAGGAAGGTAGGAAGGTCAAAACGTTTCCCCAACCTTCCAGAACCTGGGTAGCAAATTATAAATGCTGGACCCCAAAGCCCACCAAATAAAACTCTACTGGGACAAGGACACTCTGGGGGTCATTCTGACCCTGGCGGCCGGTGACCGCCAGGGTCACCGACCACGGGAGCACCGCCAACAGGCTGGCGGTGCTCCCAAGGGCATTCTGACCGCGGCGGTTCAGCCGCGGTCAGAAAGGGTAAACCGGCGGTCTCCCGCCGGTTTACCGCTGCCCCATTGAATCCTCCATGGCGGCGGAGCGCGCTCCGCCGCCATGGGGATTCAGACACCCCCTACCGCCATCCTGTTCATGGCGGGAAACCCGCCATGAACAGGATGGCGGTAGGGGGTGCCGCGGGGCCCCCGTAAGAGGGCCCCACAAAGTATTTCAGTGTCGGCTTTGCAGACACTGAAATACGCGACGGGTGCAACTGCACCCGTCGCACCCCTGCAACTACGCCGGCTCAATTCTGAGCCGGCGTCCACGTTGCAGGGGCATTTCCGCTGGGCCGGCGGGCGCTCTTTTGGAGAGCGCCCGCCGGCCCAGCGGAAATGTTTGAATGGCCGCCACGGTCTTTTGACCGCGGTGCGGTCATTTGTCGGCGGTACCTTGGCGGACGGCCTCCGCCGTCCGCCAAGGTCTGAATGACACCCTCTGTCAAGAAGGACTACTGCGCTGCCAGGAGGGACTGCCACTTTACACTACATTGCTGTGTTGGCCTACTGCTGCTGTGTGCTGACTTGTAGGAGGGGCTGCCACTCTGTTGCTGCTCTGTGTGTTGGCCTGCTGCATACTGTACCTACCCTGCAGGGGAAGGACTGGACTCTTCCAGATGTCTGTGCCCCAAGAATCTCCAAGAGCTTGCTGGCTTCGCCCCTGGTTCTGTGGCGAGGCCTCCAGGACATCATATACCCTGCTTGCCCATTAGCCACTTTCAGCACATCTCCCGCTGCAAAAGCGCATCCCCCTGTTTTCAAAACCCAGTGGGAGATAAACTGAGTGCGCCCTAATTTCACCCAGGGCCACCGATCAGGCCAATAGCCATGGGACCGCTGCCCGTTCACATTGGAGAGTGCAGGCCAAGTGCAAGAAACCATCAGAAACAGAATGAGTAGGTTTGGGTGACCCCCACCTCCCCGAGGCTGTGCCAGAGCTCCCTTCCCTGCCAGTGACATAAGCCTTGACGAGCCCCGGCATCAGAGTAGCAAAGCACCATAAGGAGCAGGGGCCGTGTCCCCCAGCGGTTGCAGCTGGAGGAGCATCGGAGGAGGCAAAACTCACTTGAGGCCCAAGGGAATCTATGCATCAGACCGCGATGTCGCAACAGCATCTCCTAGCACTCGACAAACCAGGATGTGCGTGGAGGGAACTGCGCCATAATCCCCCTAGCAGCAGCCCCTTTCACTTTTGCATTCTGCTTTCACTACCTCGGACCCGGGTGGTCCCAGCGGCTTAAGCACAACCCATCATTGCTCTACCGGTTACCAAAATACCTCTAAAGGGAGCGCCCGCAACTTTGACCAGTTTTAGATTATGGGCAGCAGTCACTGTGCATCATTCCTACGGGTGCAGCGGGAGGCACAAGAGAGCCGCTCACTCATTTCCCAGCACCACCTATGGATACTGGCCTGATCTCGTGGATACTGATACGAAAGCGGATGAATTCCTGGCACATAAACTCACTCTATTAAAATTATTCTGAAGTGTACAACTCCTCATTAGATTATTGGATTTTTGTCGTTTTAGTCTTGTTTTTCCCAGATAAATAATATGTATTTTTCTATCCTGGTGTTGAGTCTTTCTGTGGTGTTGTTCACCGTGTTACTGTAATTAAGTACTGGACAAATACTTTACACATTGCCTTTAAGTTAAGCCGCCCTGCTCTGTGCCAAGCTACCATGGGTGAGCACAGGGTAATTTAGGTTGTGTATCTGATTTACCCAGATTAGGAATGTGGTCCGTACTTGGACGGGGTGCATACTCCTGCTAACTAGAGACCCAATTTCTAGTACTGGGGGTAGCGGTGGGACAGGGCTTGTATTTGTGAAGTGCCTTACAGTAATTTGGTGTACACTACTACTTGCACTTAGACCAATTTGAATTAATTATCTCTGATCTCCAGTGACATATTTTTTCTCTCTGCTCTTCTCAATTGGTATTTTTGATTTTTCAATTCTCCCTGATTGGCATTTTTTTTCTCTACCCTAAATTTTGTCCCTAAATGTAGTTCCTGGTTGGAGGTTCAGCATCTGCACCTGCAGGGATGGAGTTTGAGCTGGCCAAGCTTGAGGAGTACACTGCAGCCCAGCTCAGAGTTTTCTATAGGGGTCTTGAGCTGCCTGCAAGGAGTGAAAAGGCAGAATAGGCATTGAGAACCAATTCTGAAGCACATGTTTTGGCAAATGAGACCTCAGAGGAACATGAGAACGATGTGGATGTGGAGGATGACTTGGACCAGGGTCTGGCTGGAGGCCTTGGACTGCTGTCTATAGCGGAGGCGAACAACTTACTTCCAGGATTAATGGCACCTTCCTGGGAAGAGAGCATTTTGTCATTCAAGGGTCTCTCCCCAGAGGAGCTGGAGGACAGGCAGGAGGAGAGAAAGTTAAAAATAGAGCTGGACAAGATCCAAATGGAGAACGATACGACCTTGGAGGAGAAACGACTGGCCGTGGATATGGAGGAGAGCCAGAAGAGATTGGCTCTGGAGGAAAAAAGATGATGCTGGCTCAGGAGCGAGGCTGAAGGAGCTGTACATCAAGGCCAAACGGGTGGAGTCCAAAACGGATAGTGGCAGCAATACTACAGTGTCTTCAAAGGTACACATACTCAAGAATCTGGTGTATGATTTTGTGGTGGGGTGACATTGACAGATTGTTGGGGGCGTATGTGGTGGCCCTACAAATGCACAAGGTCATTGAGGCAAACTGGGGAGCTTGTTTGTGGGGACACATCCCTAGTGAGGGGAGCGACACTCTATAGGGCCTAGTGGGGAGTGACAGGACGAAGTACCTCCTCATGAAGGAGGCTCTGTTAAGAAAAATACAGGTAGAAACTCAGGGATAGGCAAAAGCTTTCACACTAGGGCTAGGTAGACGGTATAGGTACTTTTTGCAAGGCACTGAATGGTTGGGTGAAGGGCAGTGGACTCCCAGATTATCAGGGGTTGTATAATTTATTTGCAACAGAGCACCTGTTCAATCTTTGCATTACAGATATGCGCCAACACCTGGTGGATAGTAAGCTCACTGACCCCGACAGAACATGCTAAGGAGGCAGACCGCAGGGTTAACACACAGGTCGAAAAGAAGGCATTTGGGGGGGATCACACCAAGGGTGGGTAGGGTCCTCGCCAGTAGGAGGGGGCACAAAGAGTAAGGAGTTCTCTAAAGGGCCCCAAAATAGTTCTGTGGGACAGGGTTCCTCTCTCCGTTCTGAGAAAAACAAAAATTGACCCCATGGGAATGGATCTGCAGGGAAAACTCCCGTAAAGTGCTTTGAATGCCAGAAGGAGGGGCACTACAAGGGAGATGCCAGTTGTCCCAAGCGGGCAGAGTCCCCAACTGGTGGGCAGCCACAGGGTTGGCTAGTGTGGCACTTGGGAAGGAGATGTCACTAGATAGTGCTGGGGAGGAGGTACAAATAATCCTAGTGTCCCTGGGTGATGGAGAGGTGGCCTAGAGAGCCCAAATGCCTTCTAATTCTAAGAAGTACAGACAGTGGGTGACCATCAATGGGCAGAGGGTGGATGCTCTGAGGGACCCAGGATCCAGGTGGAACCAAGATTACACAGCGTTGATATTCAGCACCGGGGCCTTTCGATAGCAACACCTGCAGACTCTTGAAGAAAACTTTAGGTCCCCGGCCATTTTTATAAAAATTACAAATTAAGCACTGCTGGTAGAGGAAATCCTGCCCCATTTACAGATGTCTATCTGACTTGTGGAAATCTCTAAAGCTGTAAGTGAGACCACTGGTATGACTATTGCAGTAAAGGTCATGAAGATTGGTGAGCAACAACCATGTTTCTTGTGCCCGTTCAGCAATATTTTTTGTTTTCCAGAACCAAACCTCTGAACAGAAGTTTGTTGCTAAAAAACTAAAGTACCATATGGTCCAGATGTGGAACCAGTAAAGATTTATCATGCTCACGGGAGTTCCTGAGTGATTTCCTCTCTGTGGACTGCCAGGTCTCACCTGCTGCCCCGGGCAAGGAAATCTAGTGGCCGTACACTTTTGAGTACATTTATTACTTTTTGGTATTTACAAACTGCACTTATATAGTAGATTAAACTTTTGTAACTTACACTTTGTAAGAAATCCAGCTCTACAGGTGACCAACAGCTGGTATTGCAACACTCTGACATACAAAATAATGGAGGTAGGAACTTTAAAAAACCCTGTAGGAAATAATGTTTGATTAGGTTATTTAAAATAGTTAAATATATAAATAAAAATAAATTAGTGATAAAATATATAAAATAGTACAATTATAAAATATTTAATAACCCTTTTGTACAATTAACTTCCTACCTCCATTATCTTCTATGGGAGGGTGTTACACGAGAAATGGTTGGCAGTGTATTGCTGGACTACTACAAAAGTGTAAGTAGTATAATTACGCAAAAGTGTAAAGTTACTCAAATCTGCAGTCTGTGACTTAGGCCACGAGTCCACGAAAAAGTAGTAGGACACATACCTAGGTAATAACTTCATAAGGTCCTTGATAAAGGTGTTCTAGTGGAATGCACTTAGACCTGTGTGAGTTTTCTTCATATTTGGGGCAAGGTGGCGAGGGATGCGGAGTTATCAAAGATTCACCTTAAGAGTCTCAAATAATAACATAAAGGAGTAAGCACTTTATTGTCCTGGTGTCTGTTTTTAACTAGTACATCATGTCAAATGAATGAATATTGTGATGTTATGCTGTGAATAGCCGCTTGCATCAATGGCAAAAAGAGAAGCGATAAGCTTTCTATCTTTTTCTCCCAACAATAAGAAATGCCATCTTGCAGAGGCATATGGAAAGAGTTAGGAATCTGCAGGCAGCAAAGTCAGAGAAGAGTCGCTTGTGAGGCAGATGGAGCCATGCATTTGTGCAGTGTTTACAGTGGGCATCTGGAAAACCTGGCCCTAGGACATTAGAGCGCTTTGTAACACAACTTGACTATGCTAAACATTTTTAGGCACAGGGAGATACGGTGATTTGCCCAGAATCTTACGATGTTCAGTTGAGATTGAGATTTTATGTTCCAAAGTCAGCTGCTCTTGCCACTAGGCCACATTTTCTTCTCCTAATTAATGTATAATGTTATATGTATCTTGCAGAAATTTTTAAATGTGAAAGTGTGTGAACCATATTTCTCATTTTACTCTGCAGTCGAGCGGGAAGCACAAGGCTCCTTATAAAAGCAACAGCTCCAACCTCACAATAAACAGCTCATAAGAAGGAAAATTCATGCCACAAGAAGAGAAAAATGTAGAACTCCTCGTTGAGTGAACTGAACAGGGAGACAAACAAGAACAAGCACTGGCAAGACCGATAGGTCTGGAGTTGTCCACCAGCCTTTTGAAAAATCTTGTTTTGTCACTGTTTTTGTAGAACCTTATTGTTCTAGAAGCCGCCTGGTATTTGTCAATCTACAAAAAAACATTGACCACATGTAAAAATGTTTTTGTCTCAAAAAAGAACACATTACCATAGTACTTTCTGGCACTGAAGAGAATTACTTTGTGTGTGCTTGTGCTCATTGTGAAAGGGCAGCATGCCATAACACATAGTTTCGTAGGACTGTCATTATGGGAAAACAACTGCTGGATTCGGAGTGGTAGCACCACCGCTTGTGGGTGGCTAAATCAGTCCTACACTGGTTTGCCAACTGTCTGCCCAACCCTTTCAGGTAGATAGAAGCCCCTCACTCAGACCACAGGAAGTAAAGATGATTTGTGCAGCATGACAGTCAGTGACCCCTCATTTGTGGTCAACAAATCTCACCCTTTCCTCTTGTTAGCACAAGGTCTTATAAACACGTGTAAGCCAAAGAAAAAGATGCAGGATGGTTTTTCAATACATTTATTGAAGAGACTGCAATCTACAATAAAACATATGAGTTGCAATTATTAAGACAATAAGACATAGCAAGATTAGGATTGTTTTGATCAGTTAAAAGAAAATAAAAAACCCAAGCATATTGGAGTAACATGTACATAGAAATACTACCAAACCCCTAACTAGGGGTGATAGCCTAGTCTGCCCGTACTTAGTCCATTAGACGAGCACCCACTCCTATTGTCCGAGAACAAGGGTCGGCCTGCCGTCTCCTTGGCTGGCTGTAGAGATGAGGCCAGCAATGAAACGCATACAGAGTGGACGATATCCTGGTTGGAATGACCTTTCAAACCTTTCTTTGGCCTGTATGATGCTTTTCTAAGAAAGCATTTTGCATTATGTGAAACAGGCTTGACATGAGCATGTGCCCAGGTATTGGACTGTTTACACACTCTTGTTGGGACAATACAAGACAAATGATCATGTACTGTTCTTGTCAATCTTGGGCAGAAGTACATTATAAAATGTTGTGCACAAAAATAGTAACATTGCTTTTGCAGAATAAAGGCTGATTAGAAATAAAACATCCCCGCTGAAAAGCAGGCTTAACTAACATGAATAAATGAGACCAGAGCATGTGTCTGGGTAAAACTGCACAGGCTGCAGGCCTAACTAAGCTTAAATATGAGTGCCCAAGCAAAGTGCTGAAAAGAAGCCACACCAATAGTAAAGTCAGCAAATAGCTGAAGTGGGCTGATGCATTACCTCTGAAGGCATGCTTGAGTGGATTGGAATACAATGTGAATGACACAACGACAGACAAATGGATAAAGTGTGGCTGAAAACCCCTATAAGTAACTATGTCATACACATCATTTTAGGAAAATCAAAAGGTCTTGATTAACATAGACCTAAAAAAACAATTGTTGTGCCATTGGCTTCCACCCTCTTGTCTTTGAGAAAGAAGGAAAGAAAGGCTAGAAATAAGGAATAAAAGAAGGATAGAAGGAAAGAAAGAAAAAAGAAAGAAAAGGAAAGAAAGAAGAAAATAGTGGAACGATGGAAAGATGGAAGCAAGGAAGAAATAAAGCATGAAAGAAAGGACAGAAAGATGGAAAGGAGGAAGGAAGGATAATAGAAATAAAGACACAAGGAAAAAAAGAAGGAAAAGAAAGGAAAGAAGGAAATACGGAGTGAAGGAAAAGAAGAAGGAAAAACAGCAGGAAAGAAAGCAAGAAAAAAGGTAAAGAAGGAAGGAAAGAAAACAAGAAAGAAGAAAAGAAGGAAGGAAAGAAAGAAAGCACGAAAGAGGTAATGACAGAAAGAAGGAAAGATGGAAAGAAAAAATAAAGAAAGAAAGAAAATTTAGGAAAGAAAAAAGGCAAGAGAGAATGAAAGAAACAAAGAAAGAACAAATCAAAGGCAGAATAAAATAAATAAAAAGAATGTTACACGACTTGCAAATTAAATATGATAGATGATGATTATCTTTCTGGGGAAAGTTTACTGAAGAACCATTGGTGAAATTGATTCCAGAATAAAGGTGCTCTGAAGAAATGTCCACTTTTGAATTCACATGTATAATATTTAAGCTTTTGGTCTGTGTAACTTAATACAGAACAGTTTCAAATGGACACCATCAGCAGTCAGATAAACAAAGAACACTCCAAAGGGAATTCATAACAGTATTGTCAGGAGACAGGAACTGATAAAGTGTAGGATGTGGCCTGTGCTCACATCTGCTAAAAAGGTCAGGCTCTAAAGATAAAGGCAGCACTAAAGTAAATATAAAGAAAAAGCTGGCCCTGAAGGGGACTACCTCGTTTGTGAATGTGCTCAACGTGAAAGAGTAAAATGCAGTCACTCAAAGTGAAGTTAACCAGTGGCTGAAGTAGGCTGACCAATAGCCTCATGCTGCATGCTGTAGTGAGTGGAAGTCAAATGTGAATGACACATCCAACAATGGATGAAGAAAGGTGGCTGAAAGCCTGTTTAAGTAAGTATATCATACATCTAATTATAGTAAAATTGAAAGGTCGGCTAACACCAGACATAAAAATGCACTCAAATATCAGTGTTTGTGGGAACAATAAAAGATGGTCCCAAGCAGTGATTAATTTGAGTCGGTGGCTGCCAGTGGGGCCCACCGGCACTTATTTTTCTTTGTCAGACATTTCCCAAAAGCAAGCGAGGAGAAAACACACAAATGGGAAAGAAGAAAGAAGACAGAAAAACGCTAAAAAAGGGAGAGAGCAGGAGCCTACAAGAGTGAGATTAAGTGCCAGGAGGGGACTGGTAATAGAGTAAAGGAGCATAAGGTGGATTCAGGACTGTCAGCCTCAGTATTTGCCATGGGGACATTTAATAGCGGAGCCAGTTGTCCTTTGAGCAGTGCTTTGGGAATCTGCACTCTTTATGTTACAAATTGAGCAATGGATCCAGACAGATGAAAGCACAGAACATTTATGGTACAAAAGTAAGCTTATTCATTATGGTTCTTGGTGATGATGACAGATTTCAATGAAAGCTTTTCCAGAAGCAGGTCAGCCATCAGGACCGCCATCACTGCACAGTCATCCAACAGCCAGCAGTCCCCCTGTAACACAGTACATTTTCACCTACACCAGAGCCGAGAGACAAACGAAGAGCACACAGACGGAAAAGGTAAGGCATACCTGCCTCTTTTAGAATAACAAACTACTCCTCTGGTCACGAACTACTGTCACATGCGTCAAACTTTCAATAAGTAAGCACAGAATACAACACACCATCCCAAAGACAACCAAACAAGCTATTCTATTGTTAGATTTTGCCTGCATGTGGGCACTTGTGAAATCTTTTGTGCGTAAAGAAAATCTGAAAGGGGCTTAGAACTCGCCCCTTACTTACCTGAACTTGCCACTGGCTTAGCCCATCGTCCCAGTAATTTACGTGCTTCTGATTGGTGAGCAAGTCCTCTACTTTCACTTCCTGCTCTCTGATTTGCTGTGCATACCTTCGTGTGGAGCTGGGACCAAGGATTCCTTCTGGTCACTGGCTATTGGCCAGTGTCCTTCCACAGACCATATGCTTCCCAAGGTACTTTTTTTTTTACTTTTACAAATGCACACTCTAGCAAAGCACGTGTCTGCAGTTCGTCTGCTCAAGCACGTTGTATTTGCTTTTCCGATTTCATTATTAAAACCCCTGTGTTTGCCTAAACCTCCCTCTCCCACCCACCTCGTATTACGTTCCTTGCTTGCTTTTTAATACACAACAGCTGTTTTTGTGGTTTCAAAAGAGGCCAGGGTCTGTGCTACGGCCTACAAAGGGTCCTTAAGACCACTGCTGCTTGGCAACAAAATACAGCCATTGTGCTCTACGTTCTGAGGGAAATGTGCCAAAACAAATATAATGTGGAAATTAGTGCATGGAGTGCTACAAACTTTCGAATGCCGCCCAGCTAGACGAACTGCGAATCACATAAAAAAATAAGACTTGCACAATGCGATTTGTAATCATTTCTACAAAGCAGATTTAAGAAGGCAATAATTATGAATAAAGAGCAGAGTATAAGAGCCAAATCCACCTGATACAATCAAGCACCAGATGATCGTTTTACAAGCCCTAGTGAGAAAGAAGTTTGTATGAGAGGAAAACCTCATGAAACCTTTTTGTATTGAGGAGCGAGTTTGAGAAGAAAAATCCTAGAGCGTCGAACCCACTCAGTGGTGGCGCATGGCGTGAGACTTCATAACTTACAAACATTACTTTACTCAAAGCTGTGAGACTTAATAAGTAGCAAACATCTTAATATTTCAAACTACAGATAGCTTGCAACCTGTAGAACATTTAGAGTACGCATTAGAGTTGCACTTGGGCTATTTGTTTTATTCATGGTGTGCTCACACTGGCAGGCACTCTATTAACTGAACTATCTCACTTACTGGGTGCACAATAAATGTCTATGTGTAAGTCTTTCTAAAGTAGAACCTTGCTTTTAATAAGCATTGGCGAACCCAATAGGTTTCGACTATATGAATTGTATTGACTTTGTCTTTTTTTCATATTGCACAGCGTTTAGCTGCTGTGCAATGTAACTAAAAGTTTTTTTTAAACGCCATGTCACGGACAATAGGCAAAACTATTGGCTTTGCTAATGATTGTTGTTTTTAAAGTCTTGAATTTTGCTTTATATCTGTGTTAAATAAGGGGCTGCCGATGTTATCAGGATGATGTCTGCTGGTAATGCTATGTGAAGTCCTGCTGCATAGTTGTGTTTCTTGTGGAAAAGGGCTATTATTCACAAGTCTATTTTTTTTCCATTGCATATACGTCTGCAGTGACGGAATATTCACTGCTACTGAATCAATCATTGTTTTTTCAATGGATTATGGTACCCGAAATAGTTCATTTTTTTAACGCCCGTATCAACAGTTAACATCGCTTGCTTTTTTAGTTTTCTATTTACCGGAAACACTTTTCTCAATTTTTTTATACGTAAATAAATATGAAAGTTTCATATTTTGCTCACATTTTGAGTTGTGCTGGTTGTCCACATGAGCATCCTCGGGAACTGAATGCTCCTACTGTGTGTAAAGGAGTAGGTGCAGCATTGTACCTCAATACTCATCTTTGTTGTGTCCTGACAGGGACGCTAGGATCTTGCAGCAAACTGGGCCACAGATGGGACACCAGACACTGCTTTCTGTCTCAGGGACCGGACAGAGAGGGAGGGAACGGAAATGGCAGATTAGAGAAGGGCAGTGGCCGCTTGGAAAACAGCATCCAGAAATTCACAACCAAGGAGCAGAGGATGTGGCGTAAAGGTCAGAATTGCCAGCTTTGGGGCTCGGGAACCAGCCTTGAGTCTCGGCGCGCCTTAACATCCTGTAATTGTTGGCAAATCACGAAATCATCCCGTTCATACACAAAAATACAAATGTGTAATGTAACTGGGGCTCGTGTAAGGCGCGCCAGTACCTCCAAGTCAGGTTTGCACTTTATGAAACTGGAAAAAAATGAACAAGAAAGTACGGAAATAGGATAACCAATATCTGGCTTCTAAATCACCTCAATAACACAACAATCTTGTGTTATTATTTCTAATCTGTATACTTGTATAACATTTAATGGGACTGAACCCATCATCTATTCAATATTTAGTGTCAAATAGTCTGTTCCTATTACTTGATTGGCTTTTTTAATGATAGTACGTTCACCTTCTTGTAATGTTTTCCGTTTGGTGCGCTATCTAATCCAGACTATTCAGTTTACGTTTTTTTCAAGAATACGTGCCCCACACCGAAAAGCTAGGAAACTAAAACTGGAACTGGAGACAGGAACAAGAGACTGTCGCTTCCCCTTTCAGTATGAAGGGGGAGCACGCGCCCTTTGTACTTCAACCCATGATTGAGTCACAGGGATATGGGTTTCAACAGATTTTGTCGGTTAATTCAGAGCATGCCTGCGAGCAATACATCATCTGCCTCTCCTTGAAAGCAAATATGATAAAAGACATCTGGAGATGGCACAACTGCTGTCCACTCAAAATAACACTATTTTTTTTTAAACAAACATTTATCAACATCTTGTACCCTTCTGTATAATACTGCTTGACAAAAACCTAACCTAATGTAGTAAAGTGACCACATGTAAAGAAGATCAATATTCGCGCCGTGCCTTTAAGTCTTTCAGTTTGTCAGCAAACAAGTACGTGTTGACTCTAAAGTACATGTGATCCAAAGGAACAGTCGTTTACAAGTTACGCAGTCTGTGGTGGAAAAGTGCACAACCAGTAACACACAGGGTGACCAGTTATAAAAAAAAAAGACATTTCACTAAAACTGAAGAAGGACCACAATTTTTCATCAGCCAATGGGCACAGAATGACAGATGCAATGAGGACCAAAGAATATATCAGAGGCTTCTACAGTGTGGTAAAGTAGGAGGATCTCCCAAGACAGTGGTTGTTAAGATCTCGAAGGCTCAAAAATATTGATTGGAAGGGAAGAATTACTGAGGACATCCCCCTGTGGATTAGCATTCTGCAAAGGGAGGTGGGGAATTTATCCAGCTTCAGGAAGTGGAGTAACATACGTATAGATAAGGTCGGAGATATATCGCGCAGGGATGGGGTATAACATACTGATAATACAGACAGCTAGTGGCCTTAACTGAAGCATTGGTGTACGCTGACAAAAAGATAGCATGCGATAGGAGCAAAAGGACAAAATGATGTGCTAGAGTCTAGCATATCCATATTTCTTTGGAAATAAAAAATACATTTAAAAAAGTTGCACCCTTTCCCATTAAAATGTAAATATGGGCTAACTTGTTTCTATGTTGGCAGTGCCTCATTTTGGTGACTTCCTCTATCAAGTAAGGTGATATTCATAGTCTGTGCAATGCTACTCTATAACACCCCTAACATGCTAAGTAGGTTGAAGGACATTGATGTAACTGAGGATGCATATTGGAAGGAAGTATTTAGGTTTTCCTAGGAAGTGGCTGTAGGACCCATATTCAGACAGGTTCAACTGTTCACATTTTCCCACACTATGGGACCCTCCTTGGATTAGGCTGTTCTGGAGTACAGTAGGGGAGATCCTGTCAAACACAACTGAGTCCTCAGTCGACCTAACATACGGCTGACATGAAATGGGCTTGTGGTGATGATACCTCACTCAATAGGTTGCAAAGTGGGTCAATCGAAGATTGTGGGGTGCACAAGTGACACCGCATCTGGACTTCTAGAGCGATAACATAAACATGTATACAAAGGCTTGGAAAGTGGCTTACGAAGGAAAGGGATGCCCTACGTAATTCACAAATCTCTAGGGGAAGATGGGAGGATAGCTTGATTCAACAGCGAAGTCTGAACTGTGTTGGTGTGACTAGACCATGCCGGTCTTAAGCATCACTGGAGTAAGTTTCTGCAAGGACATATCAAAACAGAATGCCTCAGTTCTGTAAACTCACCCATCTTGCAGCCTGCTATAGTACCCAGAGAAAATGTTTCCCTGGTATATGACCCCCTTGGACACACCAGGAAGCTACCTCAAATAGTGAGCTACTATACAGATCAAAGTCAGTGAGTGTGTAAACACTGTACTCATTTGGCCTTGTGATTACGAAAGAGTCTTTGTATGTATTGTGCAGAGAGGCACAAACATCATACGCTCCTGCCTAGAATATGACGCCAGACTGACCGACCTTTAAGGGGACATTACCTTTACCCTTCTAAAGTGCTTAGTGAGGTATGTGGCTTGGGTAGTGTGTAATCATGCCATTGGCTATCATTGCACCTTATTGATACCTATCAACTCCAGCAATTACTCCATCTGATATGATTTTTACTGGCAAGTCTGGCGACCTAGGATTAGAAGAAGTCCTTTCTTTACTGGCAGTCTCCTCCGCAAGTATTTGACATATGTTCCGCTGGTCGAGTGTGTTGCTCTTGATTACATTTTTTATGTTGGGGTTTTTGAGGGCCAACCTGGTCAAAGGCATTAGAGCGCTTTTCACATGAGACTGCATTATTGTTCCAGTTGGACACCTTGGTTGCTCACACCAGTTTGGTACTGGTGTTTTTGTGAATGCAGAGACTTGCATGTAGAGCAGATGTCACTTGTGTTAACTTCTGCGGTTACAGTGCCTTGCTGTAAACTTCCTTTACGTGGCGGAAGACATCACACACCATTTTGTGTAGGAGTCCTGCAGGTTGTAAATTTGGCAGTTATGATCCAGAAGCTGGAAGTTATGGCTATACCAATTAGGTTCAAGACCATGGCTCTGCGGCTCCCAGAGGTGACTGCATTTCGGAGATTGTTTGGAGGCCAATTCGAGACAGCTGTGGTGTTCAAATTATTGGTGAGACTGTCGCTGTCTGTGTTGTACTTTTATAGGGAGGAGAGCAGGTGGCCTCACTGAGTTGATGACGGTGCCCTGTAAGCGTGGGTTGTAAATAGCAAGTTTAAAGAAAGAGTTTGGTTTTCCAACGTTGAGCGTGGCTTGACAAGGTTTTTAGCTAGGTTATGTAGGGACGTGGACGTTTTGCAGGTGCAGACACTACAGTTACTTACAAACTAAGCTCTGACCGCGGATTAGTTAGGTTTGCTGCATAATTTTGTTTCCTCTCACTGTTTAAGATATACTGCTGTTTGCACTCTGTAGTTATTCCTACAGGCACAACTGGTTAACAACACGTGAGCAGAAAGTCACGTAGCAAAACCAGAACCTCGCCAGACTAATCAGCGGAAGTTCATTTTATTTTCATTTCCACTTTACTTGCAGGCGTTTTATGTGAAATGTTCGAGTCTTTTGGACCTCAGAAGGAAGTGGGCCAAACTGAATCACTATACTGGTCCAGAGGAGCCATCCAGAGGCATAATCATGGGGAGGAGCACAACTTCAAGCAGGTCAGGCATATCTGCTTAAAATCGTAACGAGCCACCGGACCTGCCCGCACCTGGTAACTCTGTTATTAAGCCTAATGAAAGTAAGCAGAAGCAACGTTTGCCCAAGATGGCGTCCAAGACTGACTCAGAGCTTTACTACTGGATGTCTGCCCCTGGATGTAACGGGGAAGCAGGCCTGCTGTGCTGGCAGAGCTCCTTGTTCGGCTGCAGCACATCTAGAATTGCTCCAGACGCTGGGAACAGCAGACTCCAAGGTGATGCCAATAGGCGAAGATCACGGCCCTAGTGGAGAAAGCAATCCCGGAGTGCAGTGAGGTTAGCACTCCCACACCTGGGCTGCCACGCAGGATCCTAGGGGCACTTTCCTACAAACTGAGCACCCCCTTAGGCAGTATGTGGGGGAGGGGGGCCACTTGTCCCCAGCTCCTCCCTCAGCTCCAGCACCAAACAACAGAGGCTCAGTACCAGCTCAGTTCATTGCCAGTCCAGTAGCCTCGTGAAGGAAGCATTGGGGTTTTTCACCCCCATTGAAGAGGAAGGTTGCACTTGCGCAGAGACCCCAGTGGATCACCCAAAGACCCTGGGGATCTGGGGGAGTTCCGCTGGTCCACACGTCTGGGCCCCTAGAGATATGCGACAACGGATCCACAGCTGAGGGGGCCCCTCGCGGACGATGTGTGTGGAACATCTTTTGCGCCCCTCATGTGCCCTGAGTCGCTGTGGATCCCATCCTCTCCAAACAAACTGAGGTGACTGCTAGATCCTAGACTAGCTGGAACTGCAGGTGGCCCTGTGCTGAGTCTCAATCGGGGGCAAGTTGGTCTCGAATTCATGGAGGCTTCTAGACTCTGTGCTCCAGTGCTGGTACTGGGGAGCGTACTGGGGTGCCTGCCTTTTGCTGCCCATCTGCTAGCTCAAAATGGCCCCAGTCAAAGGAAAGAAAGACAGCAATCTCAAAGAAAAATGGGCTAAGACCTTGCATTCGGATGAGGCCAGAGCTAAGTAAGCGAAACAGCCTACCACTTGAGAGAGAGACCTTTCAATATGATGACCAGGAAGTTGCCCCTGTCAGGCACCAATATCCAGAATCGCTGTTCGCTGGGCTACACGAAGTTCTGGGAGGCCAGCGTGCTGATATCAACTGAGAGCTATCAGACATTAAAAAAGGTGTGGGAGATTTAGGAGCATCAATCTTCTCCATGGAAGAAAACAGACGTATGAATCCGGAGATCCAATTACCACAGGAACAAAACATCGAGGTCCAGGATCTCGGCTTAATAATATCAGAACCCAGAGGATGCTGACGTCAATAGCAGATGGCCAGTTGTAGAGATATGTTTCCTCAGTCTTCAACGGACCTCTTGGGTGCAGAGGCTCCAGCACACGAATAACTACACAGAACACAGAGTGGGTCCATCGAGGGGCCCCGGGCATCCTGCTCCCAGGCTCGCTCACAGTGTACAACTTTGTCCTCTAAGCAGTCTGCCACTGCTGATTTCCAGAAAGATGATAACACAGTGGAGGAATTGAAAATACAGATTTTCCAAGGCCTATTCGCAGTGACTTTACAAAAAAAGAAGAGATTTTTTAAGCCCCTAATTTATTACCTTCGAAAAGAGGAAATTAAGTTTCGCTGGTGGCACCCGTTTCACATTCTGTTCACCTGGGAGGGTAAACCAAGGACGAACCTTTCATGGGAGGAAGCAAAGGAGCTGCTATATCCCCATGTCGGAGGGCAAACTGTGAGCGGCTGCATCTCTACCTCACTCTGTATGAAACCTGCCGAAAGTGTGATGGCGTCGAGTTTGTGTCAGGCCGGTGGGGCTGAAACTCTCATATGAAGACACTGAAAAAGAGAGAATGGACCTTATTTGCAGCCTTCGAACAGCTAGCAGGAATAGAGATGGCGATGGACATTGACGACTGGAGGGAAGTGGTTCACCAGAGCGGGTTTAAGATGCTTTCAGCTCTACAGTCTGATAGTCTACTGCATGTGCCCGACTTAGTAATTGGTTGATGGACAACAGCCAGGCTGGACAGACAGTGCTCACTACCCAGAGAAAAGTAAAAGACGTGAGTTTGGCACTGGGTACCCTTTTGTGGACCACACTAGAGATGAAATACTAAGCCAAGCTCAGTAGTTAGGCTTCTGAGGGCTGGGCAATAACCAGCAGAGCATGGCCAGGTGTTCCAGTAACAGAGGGATCGGTGACTGGTCCACTGGGCCCTTTCTTGCTAGGTGAGGGGGCTCACCTGCCTAGGTGTTCATCAGCTTTTAGAAGGCGACGGCAAAAGAGTGAACAAACATACCAAACTCTTGGAATTATGCTCCTGACTTGTGTCCTAGAAAACTAGAGACTTTTGAAAAACACCTTTCAGGATGGGGTTGTTTGTGTTTGAGGGGCTGAGGAAGGGATCCTTAAGACACACTACTCTACATAGCTTTAATCTCTACACCTTTTCCACTTGGGATATATAGGCAGTCTCATAACCTACCCATTCAAGTTACTCTCCCTTAATGTCTGGTAGCTGAAGCTCCAATCCACCATCTTCCACATCCACTGTTACTGGTATGACTGCTTCTTTTTCTGTTGATTCTCACCCTCACCTCCCAATGCTTTGATTTTGTGTTTCGGAAGTGAACCGTTCTGTGAGTCTAAATTTAGGGAGACAAGACAGTCTGCCAAGGCCACACTACACATAATGGGTGTTGGACTCAATGTGAATTCACAGGTGTATCATAGTTGGTGGATTGACGGCAGAACAGGTAAGAATGGTACACCAGTCCTTAGAAAATGTGTTCCTATCAATTCCACTTAGGGACCCCTACAGCCTGTTCCCATCCTTGAACAGGAGAACTCTGGACCTTCAAGCTCCCCCATCAGTATGTATGAAACGTATATTACTTTATGCTCATTTGATAGCTAACAATGTGTCAGAAGTTCACAATCTTACATGCTACCAGATTCTATGTACTTTGTACTACAAACTCATGGCTTACATTGGTGTGTACTGCAGCTATGTTTCACAAGACTCCTGTAAAATGGAATACATCAACCCAGACCCAGGTGTGAGGGTGGGGCTGTAGACAGTCAATTTAATGGTGGAAAACAACTGGTCTGTCCTCAATGCCCTTCATACAACCTAACAATGCCAATCATGTACCACCTATTTCCAAATAAGTATTAAGACTGTGACTGAGACAGTGGTGGATCAGTAGAACCTGCTCCAAATATTAATGCACTGTACAGTTTAATCTTTTAGGTGACAGTCTTTCCTCTCGTTGGTTTATACGCTCAATCAACAACAGTTTCAATTCCTGTTACATGGCTATGAGATGTTGAAATCTTTATTTCCAAGGTTAGGTAAGGTGCAGCATAGGTGAATGTCTTGCAAAACAAATGATCAGTTCTCACCTACCGTGTTAATCATTGCTTCATCTCAAAACCCCCTTCCTCTTCAAATGAACTAATCCGACCAGTAACACTTGAATTTCTGCCCGAAGAGGCAAAGAGCTGGGGATGATATGTATTCTGGGTGACTTGAGAAGGTCGACGGTGGCAGAGTAACTGCTTCAAGCTTATTAGATTGCTGGGCAATCTACAACACTACTGTTTAGACTACTACCATTCAAAACACTGCACACGTGTGCATTACATCTTTTTTGAGCAATGCTGGACAGTGCAATCTCCTCTTTTCACATCCTCATGTTGTCCACTATCATGTGGAGTCCTTTCGGTCTCTGCCCTATCCTCCCTTCATTTTCAGTTATCTATATTGTACCATTGCCTTACCTGGTACAACCTTTGGTTCACAGCTTTTCCATGTATGCTGATTACACACATCTTGGGCTAAATATGAGGAGAGGTGATTATCACAAGCTACACGAGTTTCATGCGTGCTTGTGCGACAATTGATGGCTGAGTGTTCCACAAAAGATAACACTATAAGAAACAGGGCTGATGTCTTGGGGACATTTACAAAGTCCCCTTCATGGTCTAGCTATTTTTGACTGTAGTCCTACAACCCTCTTCTTGAACATTTTAGGCAATAAATAATCTAGGGCCCATGATTGGTCATACACTGGCTATAATAACACCAGAAAAAAGTTATGCCAAAATGCAGACTTTTCCAACTCCATGTATTAAACAAGCTCCTCCAATGGTTCATTATACACAATACAAAGACTTCAGTCAGTCCATTATGCAGCAATCCAAGAAAAGTGATCAACTCCATCCAGCCCTGCCTCAGCTGCATTGGCTCCCATTTCAGGAACTGGTGAAACATAAATATCTACAAGTAGAGCACAAGGCTTTGTATGAGGCACGGCCATCTTTTCAAGCAGGTAAATGACTACTCTACCATCCTGGTAGGGCCATTTATTCCACTGTGTGAGAAAGTAGCCTCTTTCTAGCCTTGTTACCCCCACTTTTGGCCTGTTTGTGAGTGTATGTCAGGGTGTTTTCACTGTCTCACTGGAATCCTGCTAGCCAGGGCCAGTGCTCATAGTGAAAACCCTATGTTTTCAGTGTGTTTGTTATGTGTCACTGGGACCCTGCTAGTCAGCACCCCAGTGCTCATAAGTTTGTGACCTATAGGTATGTGTTCCCTGTGTGGTGCCTAACTGTCTCACTGAGGCTCTGCTAACCAGAACCTCAGTGGTTATGCTCTCTCATTTCTTTCCAAATTGTCACTAACAGGCTAGTGACCAATTTTACCAATTTACATTGGCTTACTGGAACACCCTTATAATTCCCTAGTATATGGTACTGGGGTACCCAGGGTATTGGGGTTCCAGGAGATCCCTATGGGCTGCAGCATTTCTTTTGCCACCCATAGGGAGCTCTGACAATTCTTACACAGGCCTGCCACTGCAGCCTGAGTGAAATAACGTCCACGTTATTTCACAGCCATTTTACACTGCACTTAAGTAACTTATAAGTCACCTATATGTCTAACCTTTACCTGGTAAAGGTTAGGTTCAAAGTTACTTAGTGTGAGGGCACCCTGGCACTAGCCAAGGTGCCCCCACATTGTTCAGAGCCAATTCCCTGAACTTTGTGAGTGCGGGGACACCATTACACGCGTGCACTACATATAGGTCACTACCTATATGTAGCTTCACAATGGTAACTCCGAATATGGCCATGTAACATGTCTATGATCATGGAATTGCCCCCTCTATACCATCCTGGCATAGTTGGCACAATCCCATGATCCCAGTGGTCTGTAGCACAGACCCTGGTACTGCCAAACTGCCCTTCCTGGGGTTTCACTGCAGCTGCTGCCAACCCCTCAGACAGGCATCTGCCCTCCTGGGGTCCAGCCAGGCCTGGCCCAGGATGGCAGAACAAAGAACTTCCTCTGAGAGAGGGTGTGACACCCTCTCCCTTTGGAAAATGGTGTGAAGGCAGGGGAGGAGTAGCCTCCCCCAGCCTCTGGAAATGCTTTGTTGGGCACAGAGGTGCCCAATTCTGCATAAGCCAGTCTACACCGGTTCAGGGGACCCCTTAGCCCTGCTCTGGCGCGAAACTGGACAAAGGAAAGGGGAGTGACCACTCCCCTGACCTGCACCTCCCCTGGGAGGTGTCCAGAGCTCCTCCAGTGTGCTCCAGACCTCTGCCATCTTGGAAACAGAGGTGCTGCTGGCACACTGGACTGCTCTGAGTGGCCAGTGCCACCAGGTGACGTCAGAGACTCCTTGTGATAGGCTCCTTCAGGTGTTGCTAGCCTATCCTCTCTCCTAGGTAGCCAAACCCTCTTTTCTGGCTATTTAGGGTCTCTGTCTCTGGGGAAACTTTAGATAACGAATGCATGAGCTCAGCCGAGTTCCTCTGCGTCTCTCTCTTCACCTTCTGATAAGGAATCGACTGCTGACCGCGCTGGAAGCCTGCAAACCTGCAACATAGTAGCAAAGACGACTACTGCAACTCTGTAACGCTGATCCTGCCGCCTTCTCGACTGTTTTCCTGCTTGTGCATGCTGTGGGGGTAGTCTGCCTCCTCTCTGCACCAGAAGCTCCGAAGAAATCTCCCGTGGGTCGACGGAATCTTCCCCCTGCAACCGCAGGCACCAAAAAGCTGCATTACCGGTCCCTTGGGTCTCCTCTCAGCACGACGAGCGAGGTCCCTCGAATCCAGCGACTCTGTCCAAGTGACCCCCACAGTCCAGTGACTCTTCAGTCCAAGTTTGGTGGAGGTAAGTCCTTGCCTCACCTCACTGGGCTGCATTGCTGGGAACCGCGACTTTGCAGCTACTCCGGCCCCTGTGCACTTCCGGCGGAAATCCTTTGTGCACAGCCAAGCCTGGGTCCACGGCACTCTAACCTGCATTGCACGACTTTCTAAGTTGGTCTCCGGCGACGTGGGACTCCTTTGTGCAACTTCGGCGAGCACCGTTTCACGCATCCTCGTAGTGCCTGTTTCTGGCACTTCTCTGGGTGCTACCGGCTTCAGAGAGGACTCCTTGTCTTGCTCGACGTCCCCTCTCTCTGCTGGTCCAATTTGCGACCTCCTGGTCCCTCATGGGCCTCAGCAGCGTCCAAAAACGCTAACCGCACGATTTGCAGCTAGCAAGGCTTCTTGGCGTTCTTTCGGCGGGAAAACACTTCTGCACGACTCTCCACGGCGAGAGGGATCCGTCCACCAAAGGGGAAGTCTCTAGCCCTTTTCGTTCCTGCAGAAACCTCAGCTTCTTCTGTCCAGTAGAAGCTTCTTTGCACCCGCAGCTGGCATTTCCTGGGCATCTGCCCATCTCCGACTTGCTTGTGACTTTTGGACTTGGTCCCCTTGTTCCACAGGTACCCTAGATTGGAAATCCACAGTTGTTGCATTGCTGGTTTGTGTCTTTCCTGCATTATTCCTCTAACACGACTTCTTTGTCCTTAGGGGAACTTTAGTGCACTTTGCACTCACTTTTCAGGGTCTTGGGGAGGGTTATTTTTCTAACTCTCACTATTTTCTAATAGTCCCAGCGACCCTCTACAAGGTCACATAGGTTTGGGGTCCATTCGTGGTTCGCATTCCACTTTTGGAGTATATGGTTTGTGTTGCCCCTATCCCTATGTTTCCCCATTGCATCCTATTGTAACTATACATTGTTTGCACTGTTTTCTAAGACTATACTGCATATTTTTGCTATTGTGTGTATATATCTTGTGTATATTTCCTATCCTCTCACTGAGGGTACACTCTAAGATACTTTGGCATATTGTCATAAAAATAAAGTACCTTTATTTTTAGTATAACTGTGTATTGTGTTTTCTTATGATATTGTGCATATGACACTAAGTGGTACTGTAGTAGCTTCACACGTCTCCTAGTTCAGCCTAAGCTGCTCTGCTAAGCTACCATTATCTATCAGCCTAAGCTGCTAGACACCCTATACACTAATAAGGGATGACTGGGCCTGGTGCAAGGTGCAAGTACCCCTTGGTACTCACTACAAGCCAGTCCAGCCTCCTACACACTGTGACCAAGCATCGAGCTGTTTCAACTATATCTATATTAAGCTAGAGATCAGTAGTGTAGGAAGCTGGTTCTGTATATAATCTCACAAAGTGAGATATAGAATGCACAGAGTCCAGGGGTTCCCCTTAGAGGTTGATAGAGGCAATAATAGATAATACTAATGCTCTTTTCGTGGTAGTGTGGTCGAGCAGTTAGGCTTATCAGTGGGTAGTGTTAAGCATTTGCTATACACACACAGGCAATAAATGAGAACACACAATCAAAGACTTAACTCCAGGCCAATAGGTTTTTATATAGAAAGATATTATTTTCTTAATTTATTTTAGAACCACAAGATTCAGAATTCAAGTAAATACATAAATTGTAAGGTACTTGGCATAGATAAATGTAGAACTTTGAATCAAAACAGTAATACACAGTTTAGCATAAAATGGCAATAAGCTGTTTTAAAAGTGGACACTGCAAAATAAAACTGTTCCTGGGGGAGGTGAGTAAAGGTTAGTTTGTCAGGTGGGTAAGGCACTTACAAGTTCAGTCTCCAGGGCATAGGCAGCCCATCGTTGGGGGATCAAGTTAACCCCAAACACCCAGCACCAGCAACACAGGGCCGGTCAGGTGCAGAGGTCAAAGAGGGGCCCAAATAACATAGGGGCTTATGGAGACAAGGGGTGCTCCGGTTCCAGTCTGCTAAAAGGTAAGTACCTGCGTCCTCGGGGAGCAGACCAGGGGGGGTTTGTAGAGCACTGGGGGGGAGGAGGGAGGGGGGTCCCAAACAGGGACACAAAATACACCCTCAGCTGCACAGGGGTGGCCAGGTGCAGTGTGCAAACAAGGCGTCTGGTTTGTATTGGAATCAATGGAGGGACCCGGGGGTCACTCTGGAGATGCAGGCAAGGCACAGAGAGGCTTCTCGGGCCAGCCACCGACTAGGCAAAGATGAGGGCCACCTGCTGGTCACTTCTCCATCGGTAGTTGGTTCCTCTCGGGCCTGGGAGCTGCGGGTGCAGTGCTTCTTCCAAGCGTCGGGTTCTTTGTTACCAGGCAGTCGCGGTCTGGATTCTCTCTGCAGGCGTCGTCGTGGGGGTGCAGGGAGGTCATCTCAGGGTGGACACGTCACTGGAGTCGCATAGGGGTCCTCTCTGCAGTGTTGGTTTCTCGAGACATGGGCCAGGGGCATCGGGTGCAGAGTGTTGGGGACTCACGCGTCAGGAGTGAGGTTGGAGTCCCTTTAAAGATGGTTTCTTCTTTGTTGCTTTGGACAGTGCCACTGTCCACAGGAGTTTCTTGGTCCTTTGGGTTGCAGGGCAGTCCTCTGAGTCGGCAGAGGTCGCTGTGCCTGCAGGATACGTCGCTGTTGCAGGTTCTTTGAATTTAGAGACAGGCCGGTAGGGCTGGGGCCAAAGCAGTTGTCGTCTCCTTCTTCTCTGCGGGGTTTTCAGGTCAGCAGTCCTTCTTCTTGTTAGGTCATCAGGAATCTAAAATCCTGGGTTCAGGGTCACCCCTAAATACTGAATTTAGGGGGGTGTTAGGGTTAGCCAATGGCTACTGTCCTTTAGGGTGGCTACACCCTCCTTGTGTTCCCTCCCTTTGGGGAGGGGAGCATATCCCTATCCTTATTGGGCTAAATCCTCCAAAACAAGATGGAGGATTTTCTAAGGAGAAGGGGTCACTTCAGCTCTGGGCACCTTAGGGGTGGACCTGGCTGAGGGGGTGACTTATCCTTGTTTTGCTCATTATCTCCCCGGACTTGCTGCCAAAAGTGGGGGCTGTGTCTGGGGGTGGGCATCTCCACTAGCTGGAGTGCCCTGGGGCATTGTAACACGAAGCCTGAGCCTTTGAGGCTCACTGCTAGGTGTTACAGTTCCTGCAGGGGGGAGGTGTGAAGCACCTGCACCCAGTGCAGGCTTTGTTTCTGGTCGCAGAGAGCACAAAGGCTCTCATCCATGGGGTCAGAAACTCATCTCTCAGTGGCAGGCTGGCACAGACCAGTCAGTCCTGCACTGAAGGATTGGGTAAAATACAGGGGGCATCTCTAAGATGCCCTCTGTGTGCATTTTTTTATAAATCCAGCACTGGCATCAGTGTGGGTTTATTATTCTGAGAAGTTTGATACCAAACTTCCCAGCGTTCAGTGTAGCCATTATGAAGCTGTGGAGTTTGTTTTGACAAACTCCCAGACCATATACTCAATATGGCCACACTGTACTTACAATGTCTAAGAATGGATTTAGATACTGTAGGGGCATAATGCTCATGCAGCTATGTCTTCACCTGTGGTGTAGTGCACCCTGCCTTAAGGCTTTAAGGCCTGCTAGAGAGGTGACCTACCTATGCTACAGGCAGTATTTTTGTGCATGGCATCCTGAGGGGGATGCCATGTCGACTTTGCAATTTTCTCCCCACCCACACACACAATCTGCAATGGCAGTGTGCATGTGTTAGGTGAGGTGTCCCTTAGGGTGGCACAACACATGCTGCAGCCCTTAGGGACCTTCCCTGGTCACAGGGCCCTTGGTACCACTGGTAACTTTTACAAGGGACATATCTGTGTGCCAGGGGTGTGCCAATTGTGGAAACAATGGTACATTTTTAGTGAAAGAATACTGGTGCTGGGGCCTGGTTAGCAGGGTCCCAGCACACAATCAGTCAAGTCAGCATCAATATCAGGCAAAACATGGGGGGGTAACTGCAACAAGGAGCCATTTTCCTACAAGCAGCACTTGTTCAACTAAACAACAGTGTCAAGATGCCTATAGTTGTGTGTTTGCTCCCAATGCATATTATTAGCACGAAATACCATAGCATTGCCAGAGGCAATACTGGAATCATGTTGGGATACAGGCCATGTATGGCTTCCTCTATTTTAGCTGCCCACTGTTCCTCCTTTGTAAAAACAAAGTGCCTGATTTATAGGTTGGTGGATGTGTTACTCCATCACAAACACAATGGATATCCCATTCAACTTATTATAGGTACAATATATGCTATGGCACTCTCAATAATGCAGACGAGCTATCCATCATGTTTTTGACAGAGTAGCCCTTTCCCATACTCTAAATTAGGCCTTAGGTGCCATTGCGCTGGTCTGGAGAAGATCTCACGTTGTTGACGGCATTTTACCAACGTCTGTTATTGCGTACTTTCCATTTCCAGGGCACTTATGTGTGTACAGTTCACTGGATGATGCTGTTGCGAAGCAATTCTATGTAAGTTGTTAGCACAGGTGTCGTAGAGGTTTGGTGTGTTTGGGGTTATGTCATCTGCATGGTCTGTGTGTACTGATTTTATAACATGGGTTACATTTGTCTGGAGGTGCTGGTACAAATGTTCCGGAGCGATCTGATGTAGGAAAATCTTGTTTTTATTTTGACAACTATCTGAGGAGTCACAGAGAGAATAGAGTCAAACAACCCCCCCCCCACACATAGTTCATTGTTTTTGCAAGAGCAGAGTTTATTAGAAGTCCTCAAACTTAAGATTTGACAGAATTATTCTTCCACAACATTAATTATCTGAATAGGTTCCAGTGATATATATTGAGTAAAGAGTAGCCTTGCATTCCTCAAATGAGAGCATGAGATCTTTTAGCGTCTAAGTTTATGTAGCTTAATTTATTTGTATTAAACCATTTAATACTAACATCTGTTACGGGCATTTAGGCTTTACCTTGTAGGAAATAACCTTACAAGTTTATTTTTTACAGCCTGTGAACTTTCAAGCTTACAATTTTTCCTTCTTCCCACATTGCAGAATTCATACAGGCACTTACGCAGAAGCTTCATAGCAAAGATTAATGAGAAGAGCATCTCCGACACTGACACCAATAGATTTGGCCAACCCCTTCAATTCGCCAGCATAGGGTTCACGAAGTAAGAGCTCCACCTCCAGGTCAGCAAGAGGACGAATTAGAACCTGGGCCCATTTTGGCACCACGGAGCTGGAAAGAAAGATAACAGATCTTAGTTAGGATTTGGTTTTACATTTTCAAATCATTGATGGAAGAACTAAACCATTACAAGGGTTTTATGGGGAGAGATGGATACAGTTGCATGTACATATTAATATGACTGGATAATAACATTATAAACACGTGTAAATTGTATCTTATAGACGATACTACTAAATGTATTAAAATGTTCATACACTGTAAATGATTAGATAGGTGAACCAGGCAATTGGATTTTCTACTCAATGTATATCTAGATACTTCTGTAAGCAGTGTATGAACCAGAGTCTCAAAGGACAATGTGCAAGCTGAGCTTGGCAAAAAGGCATTTTCCTTTTCTTTAACAGTTTAATGTTCTCAATTAATTGTTCAGGTGTATTCCATCGAATAACCATCATCGTTTCACATGTATACCATAAGTGATCCCAGGACATACACCATATTAATGTTTGTTATATAACTCAATACGATTCGATATTCACAGGCGTACACATTACAAACAAAGTAGGGATTTAGGGCCAGATGTAATAAGCTGTTTGCATGGTGCAAACTGCGAAAATCGCAGTTTGCGCCATGCAAAAAGCCTTCTGCGATGCACATTCACAATTTGCGAGTCGGTACCGACTCGCAAATTGTGAATGCGACTCGCAAATAGGAAGGGGTGTTCCCTTCCTATTTGCAACTCGCATCGCAATGCAGAATTGCTTTGTGACCGCGAATGCGGTCGCAAAGCAATTCGCAGTTACCACCAGTGTCACACTGGTGGTAACTCATTCGCAAAAGGGAAGGGGTCCCCATGGGACCCCTTCCCCTTTGTGAATGTTGCCCAAAAGGTTTTTCAGAGCAGGCAGTGGTCCAATGGACCACTGCCTACTCTGAAAATGAAACCAAATGGTTTCGTTATTTTTTTATTTTGCAACTCGTATTCCTTTAAGGAAAACGGGCTGAAAAAAAAACAAAAAAAAACTGCTTTATTTAAAAAGCAGTCACAGACATGGAGGTCTGCTGACTTCAGCAGGCCACCATCCCTGTGAGTGCAGGGACTCGCTATGGGGTCGCAAAATGCGTCCCACCTCATTAATATTTATGAGGTGGGCCTTTGCGACCCCATAGCAAGTCACAGACGGTGTCTGGGACACCGTTCTGCATCCGCATTTGCGATTCAGAAAATGCGAGTCGCACAGACTCGCGATTTCCGAATCGCAAATGCGGAAGTTGCTACATCTGGCCCTTAGAGTGGGCTTTGAACATTGAATTAAAAATCCAGTTCTCTATGGATGAAGATTTAAATGTTAGTTATCTATTTTACGCAAAAATAACATTAGATACCACAGATCTCATTTTGTATTTTTACAACTTTCATCGGAAGCCTTGTGTTTCGCGACTATCAACTTTATCATCCAATACTGATTGAAAGTTAGGAGTTTACTGAAATGACTGTAATGTTCCATTTCATGAAATATTTTGGATGTTTTGGATTCTCGTTTCTAAAGTGACAGTTGCTTTTAAAACGTACGTTTTGGATGTGTTTATTACATTTTTAAATTTATTGAGCATTCTTAGATTTGTTGTATATTTTATGGCAATTTAGCCAAATAACGGTTATTTGGTTGATTGAAACACTCAATAATGTTGATAATCTTTTACTGAAAATAGTAATTAAAATGACAATAAAACAGTATTTCGTTTATTCTCCTCTGAAATTATTTAACAGTAGTCAATAAAACAAGAACACAGTAATCATGAAATGTTGAGTTTTAATTATTGTAGTGCTATTAAACCACCAACCTCGTAGGGTGCACGGAATAAGAAGTCAGTAACGCTTTCAAACACAAGCAAAGCCCAAGAAATTAGGGTCGCATATCAGCTTTGCCAATTACTCCTCGATCAAACCAAACCAGTGGATTATTAATAGCAGTGTGGGTATGTGTGTTGTATTTAACGAATGCAAACATTTTCTGTTGCTTTACATTTATCGAAACAACGTCAGCAACTCAACGACCTTGCCAAAAAGTGGTCTTTTCTCTTCCCATTTCCCTTTACCCTAGGTCTTCCTGGTTTGACACTGATTAGTGGTAGGAGGGAATGCAGGTGAACGAGCTGTGAATGATCTGCTGGGTTAATGACACTCCTGCGTACGAGATGAGTGGAGATATGTGCCATTTCATCATAGAACAGCACTTAAAGACTTGTGCAGTGTGTGCTAGGGCAAACAATCAGAAGCAAAAGCGTCAGGATTGTTGCAGCCTTTACCTATTCCTTTCTACTCTCCGAGGATAATAGTACAGATTCACCCTCAGGCCAAGGCTTCAATACACCTTGCTGACATCAAGTGCTACAAAGTAGCTTTTTTCTTACAAAATAAAGTTTTTGGATTGCCTCACAAAATAATTTCATATTGGAAAGATAACTATTTAGATTCTATATTGGTGGCATGGATTCTGGAACTTTCACCCTTGCTTATATATATTTAAAAAGCTGGGAAATATACAAAGATTTTACAGAAAACAAGGGGGAAGACCAATGGATCCAATGGCAAGCAGTAGAATTAAGTAATACGCTTGATAAACTGCATGAATCTCAAACACCTCTTGCTGAAGCACCTGGGGAATCATATTCTGGCGTTCTAGTGCCTAAAAGTCACCCTAGTTGGGCTACTGAGAGGCACGTTTTGAAGACAAAGCTCTCTATTCCCTTAGCAACTCTTGAAATGTATAGCTATGACCCAGGCCACTAGACTCAAAGGATATATTTCCACTGTACATTTTGATTCATTTAAAAAAGTTGTATAGAATTTTTGACCATGCAATTTTACTGTAAACTCTATGCAGTGGGTTGGTTGGAAGGGAAAGAAAGATTTGGTGAAATACGACTCATTTTAATAAGTTGCTTACCTAGTTAGAAAGGTCAGAGGAAAAACAGAGGAGCTTTATTTCATTGCAGACTCGGGGCCTGATTCACAAAGGTGCATTTACACTTTTGTGTAAACTTCCTTTTTTTTTGGTTTACACAAAGAACGAGTTAATATTAAGTCTACAACTTTAGAGACTGCAGTCGTGGTGGAGAACTATGCCACATAAAAATAGGCCAGGTCTATCTTCCCACACACACATTGATCAAACGGTCACTTAGAATGGAGTGGGAGACAGTATCTAATGCACTGAAAGATTCATCATGACGATGGCTACTGTAGCCTGCATCCGGTTGCATGAGGATGCAGTTGAGGGCTAACACCAGTATAATTTCAGCACTGAAATGAGGCCTAAAGCCACTTTTGTGAGTATCAAGGCACTGTGCCGTTTAGGAGAGGAGAGACTTGGTGGAATGTGAAGAGGACAGTGGCTCAGCCACATGTTTTTTTCAAAGGGGAAGTGCTGATGGTTGTTTCCAGCATAAAGGCAAAAGCCTGGGAAAAGGAGTTGAAAAGGTTTGCAAGCTTGTGATGATGAATGGGGGGGCCAAGCGTTTGAGTATTTTAGCTGCACATGGATTGAGAGGGGAACCAGAAGAAAAAGAACACAGTTTGTTGAGAACAACCTTCAATTCAAGTGAGCACACTTTGGGGGTCATTACAACCTCAGCGGTCTTTTCACAAGACCGCAGAGGGACCGCTGTGCTGAAGACCGCCAGTGGTGGCGGTTTTCCGCTCGGCGTAATATGACTGTTGGGAGCTCTACGTCGTTTTTCCGACGGAGAGCCGCCAACAGCCATAGTGACGGGCGGCGGGGAAGTGGAGGTTGCTCCACCTCCACCGCCACGCCAACAGAACACCGCCCAGCGAATCACGTCCTGTGATTCTGCGCGGCAGTGTTCTGTTGGCGGTGTGGTGTCGGCAGAGCTGCCCCCCTGGCTCCCGTCCCCTCCCGGAAGATCGACGGAACAGGTAAGTCGATCGTCCCTCAGGGGAGGGGGGTGTTGTGTGTTGTGTGGGTGCATGGGGGTGTGCGTGGGTGTATGGAGAGGGGGTGTGTGAGTGCGTGTATGCTTGCAGGGGTGTTGCGTGTTTTGGGAATGAATACGTGTATGTCTGTATGGATGTGCGCGTGTATGTTTCAATGTGGGTGTGTGTGTCTGACTGTGTGTGTGTGGATGTTGGCATGTGTGTATGTGTGTTGGTGGTGCCTGTGTGCGTGTCAGCTGTGTATGTGTAAGGTAATGTCGGGGGTCGGGTCGGGGTGGGGAGGGGGGTCCTGCCACCCTTGGGGGGTGGCAGGGGTGGTGGGGGGTGTAGGAGAGGGAGTCGGGGGTGAGGGTGGGGGGTGGGGCAGACCCCTATTAGTGCCAGGGAAGGGATTCCCTGGCACTGATAGTGCTTACCGCCATGGATTTCATGGCGGTTCCTACCGCTGGAAATCCACGCCGGTAAGCCGGGTCAAAATACCGGCGGCGGTATTGTCACGGCCGCCGGGCTGGATACCCAGGTCTCCAGCCCAGCGGTCGCCTCCGCCCTGGCGGGCAGAACAGAGAAGCAGCGGATGACCATGGCGGTAACCGCCATGGTCATAATTCCCAAAAAAAGACCGCCAGCCTGTTGGCGGTCTTACCGCCGCTTTAACACCGTCCGCCAGGGTTGTAATGACCCCCATAATGTTTTTTTGTCCTAGATATTTGGCATCTAGGAAGAAGTGGATTATTCCTCTATGCAGATCAATGGGGATAAGGAAATGCAATACATCCTTACGCATCCTGGCAAGTGATACAAGTGATAAGGTAGTTTTTGTAGTCGCAAGGTATTTACAATCTGCTTGGGCTATAAGAACTAGAGAACTGTCATAACTGTGTGTTTTAACAATTTATTTTAGATTAAAATAATTTTAGGCAGAAGTAGACTACCAAGTGGAACCAAGATGCAAAGGTTTACAGGGTTCTAAAACTTGATGACCGTCTTGTATTGTTTTTATAATTGTGTGTCTTAATAATTTATTTTAGAAGGAATCTTAAGGCTTCTTAATGTATTATGTGGTACTTCTTGTTTTATCCTTCAATTGTTTTATTGTATGATTACGGTATGTTGTTACTGGATACTTTTAAGGCTTTCAGCCGAAATAAAGTTATTTATTGATTGATTGATTGAATTCAAGTGAGCTGAAATTCAGGAAGCTGTATTTGGTGGGCTTATAATGAGATGGGTGAAAGCTCAAAATACCATCACCAAGTGAATTCGTGGAAGAAACCTGGAGAGAATTAAGAATGTTTCAAATGCTTCCGCGAAAAAATTTCAAACATTACATTACTCTTGTGAAGGGAAAGAACAGTGTGACAGTGAGGCTAGGATACTAAAATACTAAAATCGTTAGATTTGTTGGGGGCAATCTGAATATAGACACTTTAACTGTTAATTCAAGAGATGTCAATCACTAGCTTGTATTCGCATAGGACTTGATGATAAAAGGCTTTGCCCTAAAGTGCATAGTGTAAGTGACATTTCTGCTCCAATCCAAACGTTTGCAGTTAAGAGTTCATTAGTTGAAACGGAGAACCAAGGAGCAGAATGGCAGAAATATTTGCAAAGAAAGGACTTAAGGGTATGGATTGTTGAATGTTAGTGCTAGTAGTAATCGAATTATTGAAAGCTTTAATACGGAGCTCAAGCTCTGCGAACAGGGTAGGCAGATCTTATCAGGAGATTGGGTCATGGTGTCAGCCAAAAAAGTGACCATCATCAGCTGGGCTGTTTATTTTTAGCCACATACAAACGAGTGGTGGGCTCGGACAAGTAAATAAAAAAATGGTCTGATCAAGTGAGGAGGGACAACATTGTGAATAGTGATAACATTGCATGGGAAAAAATCCAAAACATAACCCTTGCAATGGGTGGGGACATTAATATATTGCATGAAATCTAGGTTTACAGGTTGGCTTTGTTGTATGTAGAGCTGTCAATATGAAGACAAACATTTCCTAACATGATAAAAATTTTGGTTTCAATAATATTGGAAATTATATTTTTCGCTTATTGACTGTCCAGTTTTGGACTTTTACTGTGAATGAATTTCACCAACCAACAGTAAATTCTGTGGAAATGGATTAATAATGCTCCCCAGCAAGGTTCCCCTTTTAAGAAAATGTAGCTGCTATGCAGCTAGGACAAGAGATCCCAGCCTGGTTACACACAATTATGTGAACGCACAAGCGTGGGCTGAGCACGAGATTACTGTCGAACTCACGCCCAGTATCTATGCACAGGTAGCTTTTCGCACAATAGAACCTTCCAGATTGGGGGTGGCCTTGTGTAAGTCTTATAATGAGTGTGGGCATTTATACTGTAGGTCTGTAGTGCTTACTGACATGCTGAGCGCTCACTGCTTTATACGTCATGGGCAGAATCTGCTACACCAAAAGTTTTGCCACATTAGTATACAGATACCAGTAAGATATCAACTTTAGGACAAACATGTACACCAAATGCAGATTATCAGTCACTTTTGTAATGATTGCACTCCTTATGGCACTTTCAGAGTGTTAATATTTCCCTGGCTCAGCCATAATCAGATGGCAGGGCCCTATACTCCCATTGGGCCAAGTTAATTACTCTGCTGGCAAGCAGGAGGATTAAAGGCCTCCCACACAATACAGCAATTAACAGTGTTTGACCCAATTCCTGGGAAGGAAGTGGGGTGGGGGGTGTATGCACGTGTTAACACTAACACTGCACCTGGCATTGGCATGCACAAGCCCACACAGAAAAAAAGAGGGAGGTCGAACCTCTGGAGCCAAATACAGATGGGAGCTCCCCTCTCACGTTTTGGTGGGAAGGGTTAAGGTAGTTGTGCTAGTTAGGGGAGCAGAAGCTCCCAAGAAAGGTCTTTCCCCAGACTTTTTGAAGCTGCTTTTTAAAATGTCACAGAATACTGTGCAGGAGTGTTCGGTAAGTGGTGGATTGATGATGTTGCATCGTTTGATTGGGAAGAGGTGACTACTATCCTGAACATTTCACCCCCACTTAAAAACCCCTGTACAAGAGAAAGATACATGAGAAGACACTGGACCTGGGGCTTCAATGCTGGAATATTACCCAGCTACAAGAAGAAACCACCTGACCACACTAGGAAAATGGACTGAAGGACTGCCATCCAGGACTAGAGTGGGTCTCTGTAGTGCCAGTGATGCTTATGTCCCCTGAGGAACAGTTGGGAGAATGAGCCTGCTTAGGGGCCCTGCAGGATTTTCCACGGCCTTCTGTAGATTGGCCCTTGACTCCGATGTCATACAGGTGGCCTGCAAGTAGCCAGCAGGCTGCAGGACCTGGAGAGTGGAACAGGGAGGGGTTTCTGCTTGTTGGCTGAGGAGGGGCTATGAAAGATGCCCCCCAAACAGGAGGGTGCTTAAGGAGCCTATGCAGAGGACAGGTCCTCGCAAGGGAGCAGCATAATCAAGCTCCCCAACAAAAATACCCTTTAATGGCCAGGAGGCCTGAAAAGAACGCTCCTGGTGGCTAGAGTTGGCCACCAATAACAAAAAGACAAGAAAATCAAATGAATTGTGCCTATGGAACTGGAGAAAACTGCATTTAAATGCAACCCTCACCACCCCAGAAGGGCCCGGCAGGAATATGGACTGCTGATTCTTGAATTTTCCCCCATCCCAGGGGCCTTTGTGTCCTAGAGGATCGCATCTCCTGGGAAACAGATGGTGGTCACCACGCTCCCTGTGTTGTGGCGTGCCACTGTGCTCTATGCCTTTGACTCGGGTGAGAGTGGGCATATACCGCACCACCATCCCACAATGCTAGCTCCCACTATGATACCTGCACAGTGTTGGCCGTGTGGGGCACTGGCAGGGCCGTGGACCTCTCGCACTGCCAAGATGTCAGCAAATGCTGGGAGCCCCCATAAAATGGCACAAGTCTCATATTAAATTTAAAAAAACAGTGGCCATACCAATGGCATCAGTTCTTAAATGTGGACGCCACAGGGCAGTTGGTCGCTCCATAAGCCCTCTTACAAGTTCAGAAACTTGCATTTTGTCTTTGTAGTGCTCCAGCAGGAAAGGGACATTATCAAAGGTTTGAGTGAGTATTTGGGGTTCGCAAGCAGTACAGGAACCCTCTAATTGGACTCATAAAGATGACCTAAGAAAGTCGCTCTGTCTCCTAAGAGGTTTCTTTTATAGCCTAATGAGATGCTTGGTTATAAACCTGGAACTGGTGATTTTGCACACAGGCTCTGGAGTGCCAACAGTTGGCTGGTTCTAAAGCTGCAATGGCAGCAGGTTTGAAGCGGAAGACAAACTTTGGCACACATTGTTTCGCGGATGCTTTATGGCCAGTAACAATGCTGACAGTTAATAATATAAGTTTCAATGAATAGTAATATAAGAAGATATCATCTCTATTGGTGGTATATTATTTTATTATTCAATTTTTCTAGCTTTATCAATGTGGTGACTACGAAAAAACCATGAGGCCTGCCTTTTTGATAATGGTACTCCCCTGTACTGTGTCTAGTATAGTTGGGGGTATTGTGGTTATAGGTTTCACAGTCCATTAGGAGAGTAAACTAAAATGAGAGTATCGCCAAACTTATTTCCACCTACTTGAATGTACATGTGTGTAAATTAATGCACAGCGTTTAGTGTAGTCTGTGTGTAATAAAGTACTTTCCTTTTCCTAAGAAAAGGCACTGACAGGACAATGATTTATTGAGTGTTGTTACTGTGTATCAGCAAGCTCAGGTTACTACCCCACACCACCTTCCGTGAATAGATCTTGAAACTGTTCTGCTCCACTCCCCTAAGTGAGTCAAATGCTGCAATGTAGTACTTAATGCCTAGTAAAGAGAAAGTTACAAATATATTACTTGTGAACGACCCACATCCTTTGCAACTAATAACTCAATTTCTTACAAATAAGAAGAGGTGATAACTATTTAGTGAATGTTTCAGAAAGCTGACTAACAGGATCCGGAAGTCTGTAGTCCAGCAGAAATTTAAATGTAGTATTAGGGGACATATGAATGACCAAAAAGAGCAGCTCAGTGAATCTAGAGTTTCAATTTGACTTATGGAAAGGTAAGATTTAAAAGTAATTCCTAAGCCACTATCCAGTTGAATGAGATGGTCCTTTCTGATAACAGAATGAGAGACAGGAACCGCTAAGGTGATGTCAATGTGAGAATGTTCAATAAGCTAGGACTCTGTAATGAACGCAATATCAATGTCTCTATGATGAAATCATGAAGTTCGGTGTTGTGATAAACTAGTGATCTGGTATTAATGAAGACACATTTAAAAATAATGCTGTTGATTTTGCAGTTACCTTTGTCAACTAGTATGTTACAGAAAGGGTCATAGTGCATAGTAATCAAGGATTTTGCAGGGGGGTACTTTCTTGAATAACCTAAGGTCACATAGGAGAAGCCACACATAGGGCGGTGTGCTGGCAGGAGAAAGTGATAGGTTGAAGAGAAGGAAATCATAAACTGCAGTACGGAAATTACTTACAATAAAACAGGGAAGGGTTCCATGCCAGCATGGTCCCCTGAGGGACACAGATGGGCTTGCCACTGGCGCAATTATGACAGTATGCTATACTCATACACAGGACATAAGCTCTATGAAAAGACATTATTCCAGCTGTAGGGGACAAGCCTAGTACTGATAAAGAATCTAAAAATACCATAGATTTAGAAGCAATAGTGCTACAATATTTAGATTGTCAAAGCATATTCAGTCACAGCGCATCTTATATATTAACATCCTATCAGACCAATTATACTTGAATCATTAAGCTTAAGGCACTCAAACATATTACAATAAAGTATATGTTCGGATACAAAAGTAATCAGAATCGACCATTTACAACAATATTTAGATGAATATTTAGTCACTGGTTTTATTCACCCAACACATTGTCCAGCAGCCTGTCCATTGTTCTTTATTCTAAAGAAAGAGAAAACTTTCAACATGCAGAAACCTAAAGATATTTAGAGGTTCATCATTATCTGGAGGTGGTCTAGGACTGACTGGTGTGAGCCTATCTCCTGCAGCTAATCATTGGGATGGGGGAAGATTGGTTTACACAACCTTTGAAGATGCACTAGGACTACGGCCATCACTTTCATGAACACCAGAAAGGCACTGGTGAGGCAAAGAGGAGCACACAGAACTGAAAATGCTCCTGACCCAACTTGAATCTCAGGTAAAGCCTGCGGGACAGCAGGGTAGAAATATGTAAATAAGTGTTTAGCAGGTCCAGCACTACAATCCACTCACTTGAAACCAGGGCTGATAGAACCTGGGCCAGCGTGAGTATCTTGAATGTGTCCTTCTTCTGGGAGTAGTTGATAAGGTGAAGATCCAAAATTGGAAGAAGAACTCAATTCTTCATAGGCACCAGGAAATAAAAGGAGTAACATCCACTTCCCACTTTTGATGGCTAAATTCGCTCTCTATGTCAGCTTTGGGCAACAGAGGTTGGACTTCTTGCTGCAGAATGGACAAATGATCTTCAGAAAGGCGTTCTGGTGGGGGGAATACGCATTGGGTCAGGCAGGAATGGCAGGACATAACCCTGTTGCAATACTTGGAGAACCAATTTGTCAGATACTATACCACCCTCAAGGTAACAATTTATCCTGCCTCCAGGAGAATAGTCATGTGCTGCTGAAGGTAGGCTAAAGTTGCTTTGAAGCTAAAACAGGAGGGGTAGGGGACTGGGTAGTAAGCTTACTGGGGCAGTGGGCCTTGATGTTGTCTGTGAGCCAAAGCTCATCCAAAGCCTTGAATGGGGCAAGATTGCTGGGGATACTGCCACATGGGCACAGAAAGGCTTACAGAACTAACAGTGGACCTGCTTCTTGTGACGTGGTCGAGTGCCTATCTTGCCTTATCTCTGAAGAGACAGGTGGCATCAAAAAACATAGCCATGAATAATGCTTGGACGTCCCCTGAAAAGCAAATGGATCTTGTCCATGCGTGGCACAAAAGCACCTTGCTGGTATCAACAACCCTGCCTTTCAGTTGTAGAATGCTAAAAAAGGAATGCAAGGTCTCCTGAGGCATGTCAGGGGTGCCTAGTCACTTGCCTATTCAACGGCAGGCAAGATAAAGATTTGGAGCAGGTGTCCGTGAATGCTTTGTTGAAAGGAAGAAGTGGTTCTATAGAAACCTGCCCATGCTGCAAAACTTCTGCCAGAATATTAGGCTTGTACTCAATGGATATTAGATGTAGGTCCAAATCTCTGGCTGCAGGTTGAATGATCTGAGCAAAAGAGGCTGATTTTACTGTTGAGGGGCTGGGTGTGAACTCAACCCAGTGTCAGGAGAGGTGTCCAATCCACTGTCCTCTAGCAAGCTCCACTACAGGTTCATCATCATAATACTGGATATCATACACATGATTTCCATTGTCCTTTCATAGGTTATGCTGCTATCTAAATAAATCGTGGAGGATTGGGAGGAGAGTCCTGTCTGAGCCAGAATAAGGTTTGATAGGTTGCGTCAGGATGGTACCTAGGTCAAGGTCGGGCCAGATTCTGTTCAGAGTCATATAAAATAATCGGTTCTTCTTCTTGTGTTGGCGGCACTGGGACCAGCAGATATGTGGCAGGAACTGGCGTGGACTGTGGTGCTAGGTTCAAAGTAATAGTGGATGTCAGCCCAAGAGTCGGGGCAGACCACGCAGCATGGTCGAGAGGCACAGACGTCAGAGGATGGATCTGAGGACCACAGGATTAAAAAGCTGTAAGTGGAGTTCTTCCTAAAGAAACTTCCTCAAAAGAGATGTATTGATTTTTGTTAATTACATACTTTCTATTCACAAAGGTCAAATGGTAAATGAAGATTTAATTTTAAGAAACATTTGGCAGCTGTCAATTTATGAGAATCTGATTGATTATATGAAACCCTGTGGAATTTGTGGTCAGGCTAAACACAGTAAACACACTAAATGTGGATATCTGTAATCTCTGGAGCTTCCTCAACCATCCTGGGAATTTATTCAATGGATTTTATTGTAGACATACTCAGGTCTGAAAGATGTACAGGTATAACAGCAACTGTGGTTTTTCTTTTCCAAGATAGCCCATTTTACCCCTTTAGCCAATGTTCCCTCTGAATCTCAGTTGGCAAACTTACTTTTCTGACACTGTTCGATTACATGGTTTTCCTAAAACGATTATTCTCGACAGTGGAGTACAATTTGTTTCCAATCTTTGGATCCAACTTTACCTCCACATAGGAATCCATAAAGCCTTAGCTTCGAGACTCCATCCTCAGAACGACAGTCAAACCGAGAGACTACATAGGAACCTAGACGAATATCTATGTTGTTTTATGAATGCTTCCCAAAAAATTATCTTATTTACCATCTGCAGAATTCACTTATAACAACGGAAACTTTGCTTCACTGGATTCAGTAAATTTTTTGCTAATTATCATTTGATCCTATAGCCAGAACACTATACTTGTCTGCAGATCCAATGTTCAAGAAGGCTCAGTAACTTGCATCTTTAAACTTAATAAAGCCCCAGAAGAAGCAGGCCAATTATACTAACAAGCACATATGACAGGCGCATAGATAAAAAGCAGGATGCAGGATATAGCTGTCATCTACTCATCTTCGTACAAAGTCTAAGCTCTCTCTTCTATATTTTGGCCTTTTTTCTGTCACATTAATCATTAATGCAGCCACTGTACCATTCCAATTAGGAAAGTCTTGGAAGATTTATCCTTCTTTTCCTTTGTTTTCAGTTAAACTGTCTTTTTCTAGATATCCCCTGAAAGCCTCCAGACCTCCTAACCCTATTTTTGTTGATGGTCAGGGAGATTTTGTAGTTAAAGAAATTTGTGAACCCAAGATGATTAGTGGCAAACTTCATTACTAGGTAGTATGGGAAGTGCATTGAGCTTTTCATAGGACCTAGGAACAGTCTACGTCTTTTCATGCTCGTGAACTGGATAAGTGTTTCCCAAATTTTTTGCACAGAAACCTGGCCCTTCTGGGTGTTTGAGCTCAAACCTTACAGCTGCTTGGCTCTGGAAGAACTCTGCCCTTCCAAGTTCCACCTCAAGGTCTGTGCCAGTCGGCTTCTGGCATGCTCTCCTGCTGGCAGCTGGTCACACTAAGCATGGCTGCACTGCTGTGTGTGTCTGCTCCTAGATTGTGGGCCTGGACTACTTTAATGCTGTCTTTGGGATTTAACTATTTTCTGATTTTACTTTTGAAGGAAATTTTCCTTTTCCATAATCTCTCCCTTAAAAAGCCCAAGCAGAGATGGCTTCCAGGATGTTGCAGAGTATTCCTTTTTTTTTTTTTTTTACTTCCTGTAATTAAGGTATGTAAGCTATTCAAGAAACCATTTCCGCCTGTCACAACGCACTCAACCTGCTGCTCATTCTCAGTTTATTTTGTGCAGTTTTCTGCTCCACCTTTGAAAGAAATGGAGTTATTGGTTGAGTGGGGGAAAAGTCCCACTCAAGCAACAACCACAATCCTTTTCAGGGTGAACCCCAAATGATACAAAATCAACCTGTGCTTAACCCTTTGGTAGCATGGCACCAAAGCAGTCAGGCTTAACTTAGAGGCAATGAGTAAAGTACTTTTTGCAGTGCACAAACAGTAATAAAGTGAAAACACAACACAAGAAAAATCCCAAACCAAATCAGACAAATAGAGTACATCAGAATTAATAAAATGAGACCAGAATGACAAAATTCTAGACAGTATAAGTAGAGATTAACATTTTAAAAGTTTAAGTGAAAATAGCACCTAAAAGTCCATAGCGCTACTCTTGGTCATGTGGCTGCCAACCACAATGGAGCATGGGTTGAATAAACGGGCCAGGTTAGTCCCACTGAAAAGTTATCTTTCGGAAGATCGGCGCAAAGAATTCTGTCATGTTGGAGTAGGCTGCGAAGAGAAAACTGAGCATTGTGAATGGTTGTTGCTGTAGTGGGAGGTGCTGGCCGAGCATTGTGGATGGTTGTTGCAGTAGCTTCATGTTGGTTGTTACTGTGGGCAACTCCTGCAACTCCTGTAGTACGAAGTGCAGGTCTCATCAGAGCTTAGTGTTGCCAGTCGTCTTGGAATTTAGAGTCATGGTACAAACATGCCAAATTGCAAAGAACAAAAACGTCAGGTTTTCACCTTTTCTTGCAGGAGGAGCTTCCACTGATGGTAGCCAAGCATCCAGGGCCTGGCAGGGCACCTACTGGTTATCAAGACTCACTCCAGCAGAGGCCAGCAGCAGCGCTCAGGCACGTTTAGATGCAGCAGGTCAGCTGGGAAGTTGCAGAGAGGTCTCTGAAGCTTGTTGTGTCCCTGTAGCTCACACAGGAGTTCAGCCAACTGACACTTGAATCAGTCTGGGTAGCCTGGGATGAAGGTAAGCAAGATCAATATTCCTTCTCAGACAGGCAGGCAGTCAAACATCAAGCAGCAGTGCAGTCTTTCGGCAGCAAGGCAGTCCTTCTTCTGAATGTTTCACAGGTGCAGAAGTGTTCTGATGAGCAGCTCTGGATGGCCAATATTTATATGTGGTGTAAGACTTTGTGTGGTGGGACACCAAAGTTCTTCCCCTTCCCAGTGGGCAAGGCTCCAAAAGGTCTGGGGATGGCAAAAGGCAGGGCAGATTCCTTAGTGTGTGCTGTGGAAAAGACACTTTGAAGTGCAAGTGAGCCTCGAAACAGCTCCTCCTCATTCATCTGGTCAGGATGACATATTCTGTCCAAACCAAGGTCCCTTCTGGGTCACTGTCTCGAAGTAAAACACAAACCTCAAAAGTAGAGTCACTCGCAACCATATGACCCCGGACCAGCCATGGCCTGGGCGGATTGGCTACACCCTCCTACCTTTTCCCAAACAAGAGAAGTATCTGCCAGGATGAGCAAAGATCAGCCTGACAGATACTCTTCTTGTTCAGGGGAAGCAGCCAGGAGTTAGACATGGGCTAAATGTGCAGGCGCCTGACTGCTTGATCTGAACTTTGGCAGTCTGAGGATTTCACAGCTCAGTGGACGTGACCTCCCCAGCATGGCAAAAGTGCCTTAAGGCCCTCTGCCTCATGATGAGGCACAGCGTCACTGACTTCCTCGGACCTGGGCACTTCAGTTTTAAGCCCTGAAGTGTCCAGGGCCGAGTGCAAATCAGTGACACCTCATCGCAAAGTGGGGTGGGGTAAGCAACTCTCACTGATCTCCATCCCACTTTGTGATGGGTGAGGGATTGCAGCCTGTTCTCACTGGCTGACTTATTGTCAGCCAATAAGAAAAACTGCAGTCCCAAACTATCCTGGGAGCTCTGAGGCTTTCCTCCCTGGGAGCTGCAGAGCAGGTACGTTTTATGCTTCTGAATGTTTGGTGAGTGTATGAATGTGGTGTGTGTGCCCATTTGTGAATGCATGGGTGTGAGTGAATCTTTATGTGTGCATGTGTGACCCACCCGTCCCCCTCCTAAAATTACCAGCCGCCATTGCCTCGGACCCTGGCAGAAAGGCATAGTTGGTTGGAACAAGAAGCCGCAAACTTTCTAAAAGTGGCATTTTCAAATTTATAACTCAAAATCGAAGTTCAATTGAGTGTAAACAGCATAAATCCCTGTTTCCAATCTAAAATTAGAACATTTTAAAGGTAATAACATAACCCAGTATTAGTCAATGGGAGAAATAGATCTTACAACAGAGAATGACGACTTTAGGAGTTTTCCACTGCCAGGACATGTCAAAATTAAATCCACGTCCTACCTTTTAGATACAATGCACCCTGCCATATGAGCCTCTAAGGCCTAGTTTAACAGTGACTTATGAGTACTAAAAAGGAACATTTAGGCCTGGCAAAATGTTTAGTTTGTCAGCTCAAAATGGCACTTAAAAACGCACTCCAGTCTGCAGTGGCAAGAGTGAGACATGTGTATCATGTTACTTTAGTGGGTGGCACAATGATTGCTGTAGGCTCACTACTATGAGTTAATTTAGAAGTTTTACGTACTTGTAGCACCATTTACTGCAGATTTACAAGTAAATTGAATGAAGTAATCAGGTAAATGCCAATTGTACCACGTTTTAGGGAGAGAGGACAAGTCCTAATGCCAACAAAAGAGGTTCAGTAACAGTCGGCAAAAGAACTGGGGATGGCCCTGCAAAGAAGGCCAGGTCCAACATGCTTTCCCCCAAAGGTTTGTTCCTCTATAGGATTTTGATTCCTTCTCCTGAAATGTTTCAATCCACTTGGAGTCTGAATAGTTCCTTATCTGTACATGAATCAAAGACATCATTTATCAACCATCAAGAAGCCTGCCTTGGACAGACTTGACACTGTGACTGTTGGTAGGGGCACCTGGAGATGACACGAGGAGCTGTTGTGTTGTGTGCTAGGCCAATACTGACCACACCCTGTAGATTTTCCTTGACCCCCCTCCCTCCAGGCAGTACTGGTATATCATCTTACCAACTGGAGCAGGCAAAACAGACCAGAATCTCTCCCAAACTTACTTCAAAGGAATCCATGTTAGGAGCAAGCTTTACCTATAAGAGACACAGATATTTTTTGTTGATTGCCTTTATCCTCTCCCCAAAGCGTGCCCACACAAAAAAACGATACTGCTATTTTATAAGGCTCCATAGTGAAGAGTACATGTAGCTACAGTCCCAATAATTCTGGTGAGGTGAAATGAATATAAAATAACTGCATAAAAATAGATATCAATTATTCCATATATATCTTTCCACTAAGTGTTGTCTAATAAAAACTAGCACTAAAATGTCTGCTAACAAAAGGAGTACCTTAACAGCACCTAGAGCAGGTCCTGCTGGGATAGGGACAGCAAACATTAAGACAACTTTGGCTGTGAAGTGTCAATTTGTGGGTGCTACACCAATCTAAAAATTTGTCCCAAAGGCTGGCACATACTGATTTAGTGAGGGACCGCCTCGCAAGCAAGATGACATCAACGACCTTGAGATCCAGCTTAAAGAAAAAGATCCTTCCTAAGTGTAACTTGAACGCAGGACAGATGCTCAAGCCCAGGAGTTCCGGGTACCACACTTTTCTAGTCTAACACGGTGCCAATAGGATGACCTGGGCCCAGTTGTTTATGATCTTCAGAACTCAGGTCAAGGGAGGGAGTGGTAGAAATGCATGCAAAAGCCCTGAGCTCCAGTATAGACTAAATGAGTCTCAGTGCAAGAGCTGCTTTGGAAACTCCACAGAACTGATGATATTGTGTGCTCTTAGCAATGGTGATAAGATCAAGCCAGAGATCTACCTATGCTGGAAGAGAGCATGTGCCAATCCTGTGTGTACTTGCCACTTGTGATATGTTAGCTCTTGAGTTTGTCAATCCTGACTTTTAAGGAACCCACCAAGTGGAACACCGCCAGAGATATCCCTTGGTAGTTCTACCCCTTTCAAAGGCCCAAGGGTTCCTCACACTGGGTCGAGGATTCCACCCCACCCTCCGTATTGCAGTATTACATTGAGGTGCTGTTGTCTAGGAGAACCTTTACCAGTTTTCCTTCCATGGTGTGCAAAAGAGGCTTTCAGTGCCAAGCAGATCACCCTCGATTTCAACAAGCTGAAATGGAGTAGAGTCTTCACCTCTCACAGATAGCTTCCCTAATTCATTAGTGATGCATCTGTGACCACTGTCAATTCTGGGTGGAGTAGGAAGAGGGGCGCCTGCCACTGACCCAATCATGGCCCATGAGTGACCAATGAAGATCTTTTGCAGTCTCCTCTGAAATCTGGATACAGTTTGGACAGATTTCCCTAATGTTGTACCCAATGGTATTTCAGGTCCCATTGCAGGACCCACATGTGTCATGTGGCATGGGACACCAGCATGATGCAGGAGGCCAATAAACCCAGCCGCCTCAAAGTTATCCCTCTGGGATCCAGGACAGAGGGCGAAACATAGGCATTATAGCCCAAATGCATGAGGTTCTCTGTTCTGGGGGAACCATACAATATCCAAAATGGCTCAGATGAAAGGAAGCGTCTACGAAGGAGTCAGGTGTGACTTTGGCTCCTTGACAGTGTACCCCAATGATGTTAGGAGGCCTACCGTCATCTGGAGGTGGTTGACAGCTGCCCGGGATGAGCCAGACTTCAGCAGCCAGAAATCGAGTTAGGGGAAGACTGACACACCGACCTCTGTTAATGTGCTGCAACCACCTACATCACTTTTGTAAACACCAGAGGCGCCAGAATGCTCCTCACCCACCGTGAAGAGCAGGTAGTGCCTGTGGGCCTGCAGGACAGGAATGTGAAAGTAAGCATCCTGCAGGTGCAACACAACCATTCAGTCTCCAGAGTCCAGGGCCGACAGGACCTGGGCTAATGTGACCATCTTGAATTTGTCCATCCACAGGAAAGAGCTGAGAGGATGAAGATCTAAAATAGGACAAAGGCCTCTGTCCTTTTTCGGCACAAGTAAAAAGTGGGAGTAACACCCAGTTCCTTCTTCTGAGGCCAGAATCCTCTCAATGGACCCTTTGGCCAAAAGCACATCCTGCTGTAAGACAGAAAGATGGTCCTTGTGAGGATAGTTATTTATTATATGGTGTAGTTGTGAAACCTCATCAAGTAATAAAGACACAGTTCTCTATCAGGTCCAGTCAGATTTGTTTTTAAAACCCTGCCTCAGTCCTGGGTAGCTGCGGCTCAGAGCAGTCTGACTTTATCAAAGGAACAAGTGTAAAGCATTAAGAAGTACCAAAAGGGTTAAAGAAGGAAATGCAACGCAATAAAAATCAGACGCCAATTGATACAAATAGGTTTTATATCTCTAAACAGTCACCTTTCCAACAAAAATCCACCTAAGGGTTCCAGAAGTATGAATTTTCAAAGAAACAAATCACATATTTTCACTTAACGCAATAAATCATTGTAATATATTACGACTTGTTGTTCAGGGTTAGTTGGGCCAAGTGACTTGAAAACCGCAATAAGAGCACACTTATGGGGATCAACTTAGGCATGGAGCCGTCATGACCAGTCAGGTTCAGATGAACAATTTTCTCTTACTTTATGCCGTCTCCAGTTCAGTTCCTGGTCCTATGGGTGAACCCCCATAGAAGTCAATGGAGTGGTCCTGATGCAAGGGATGCAGGAAGGTCTTCCTGTGGTGGCTACCCCCTGGTCAACGAACACCAAAGAGCGGTGGAGGTGACTTTTGCATCAGGGGCTGATGTTCCACAAAGGTCAGGTGAAGTCCAGCACAAGACCAGCTGCCACGGGTCTACTGGTCTCCAGTTATAGCAAAACCAGCTATTCCCTTTAACTTGCAGTAACTTCCATGCTGTCGACCAAACTGCACAACGACAACTCTTCCAGGTGCAGCAGACTCGAGTGTAACTTTTGAGGGTCGGGACTTGGTCTCACAGGCTGCACCTTGGCATCAAGAAGTGATCCTTGCTTATTAGCGCTGGACTCTCAGAAGGAGCAGGCTTCTCAGCTTTTATGACACTATAGCTATAACATTGAGTCTGCCAACTGACCACAGCTTATCCTTCTCTGCCCAAGATGCCAATCTGTCTGCTAAACCAAAAGAGAATCTTGTGTGACTACCATTTGCCTTTGAAAGGCGGCTTTCGCATTAAAGCTCGTCTTTTGGGCTTACACCTAAACTGTTCGTCCTGCCAGGAGGAGGTCACATCTCTACTCTGGGCAAGTCCTTTGTTCATCGTCCTAAGAGTTGACCTCACCTCGCCTCAGGATGCAACAAGGCTGTCTTGAGGACAGCAGTTTGTGGGCAATTGTAAACGTCTTCTGGAAACTTTGGGTAACAAACTTTCTAAAGTTGCTGTAGGAAGTTGGCTCTGTATGTGCTATTTCAAAGTAAGGAATAGCATGCACAGAGTCCAAGGGTTCCCCTTAGAGGTAAAATAGTGGTAAAAATAGATAATACTAATGCTCTATTTTGTGGTAGTGTGGTCGAGCAGTAGGCTTATCCAAGGAGTAGTGTTAAGCATTTGTTGTACATACACATAGACAATAAATGAGGTACACACACTCAGAGACAAATCCAGCCAATAGGTTTTGTTTATAGAAAAATATCTTTTCTTAGTTTATTTTAAGAACCACAGGTTCAAATTTAACATGTAATATCTTGTTTGAAAGGTATTGCAGGTAAGTACATTAGGAACTTTGAATCATTTCAATTGCATGTATACTTTTCAAGTTATTCACAAATAGCTACTTTAAAAGTGGACACTTAGTGCAATTTTCACAGTTCCTGGGGGAGGTAAGTTTTTGTTAGTTTTACCAGGTAAGTAAGACACTTACAGGGTTCAGTTCTTGGTCCAAGGTAGCCCACCGTTGGGGGTTCAGAGCAACCCCAAAGTACCACACCAGCAGCTCAGGGCCGGTCAGGTGCAGAGTTCAAAGTGGTGCCCAAAACGCATAGGCTAGAATGGAGAGAAGGGGGTGCCCCGGTTCCGGTCTGCTTGCAGGTAAGTACCCGCGTCTTCGGAGGGCAGACCAGGGGGGTTTTGTAGGGCACCGGGGGGGACACAAGCCCACACAGAAATTTCACCCTCAGCAGCGCGGGGGCGGCCGGGTGCAGTGTAGAAACAAGCGTCGGGTTTTCAATGTTAGTCTATGAGAGATCAGGGGATCTCTTTAGCGCTGCAGGCAGGCAAGGGGGGGCTTCCTCGGGGAAACCTCCACTTGGGCAAGGGAGAGGGACTCCTGGGGGTCACTTCTCCAGTGAAAGTCCGGTCCTTCAGGTCCTGGGGGCTGCGGGTGCAGGGTCTTTTCCAGGCGTCGGGACTTAGGTTTCAGAGAGTCGCGGTCAGGGGAAGCCTCGGGATTCCCTCTGCAGGCGGCGCTGTGGGGGCTCAGGGGGGACAGGTTTTGGTACTCACAGTCGTAGAGTAGTCCGGGGGTCCTCCCTGAGGTGTTGGTTCTCCACCAGCCGAGTCGGGGTTGCCGGGTGCAGTGTTGCAAGTCTCACGCTTCTTGCGGGGAGATTGCAGGGTTCTTTAAAGCTGCTCCTTTGGATAAAGTTGCAGTCTTTTTGGAGCAGGTCCGCTGTCCTCGGGAGTTTCTTGTCGTCGTCGAAGCAGGGCAGTCCTCAGAGGATTCAGAGGTCGCTGGTCCCTTTGGAAGGCGTCGCTGGAGCAGAGTTCTTTGGAAGGCAGGAGACAGGCCGGTGAGTTTCTGGAGCCAAGGCAGTTGTTGTCTTCTGGTCTTCCTCTGCAGGGGTTTTCAGCTAGGCAGTCCTTCTTGTTGTTGCAGGAATCTAGTTTCTAGGTTCAGGGAGAGCCCTTAAATACTAAATTTAAGGGCGTGTTTAGGTCTGGGGGGTTAGTAGCCAATGGCTACTAGCCCTGAGGGTGGGTACACCCTCTTTGTGCCTCCTCCCAAGGGGAGGGGGTCACATTCCTATCCCTATTGGGGGAATCCTCCTTCTACAAGATGGAGGATTTCTAAAAGTCAGAGTCACCTCAGCTCAGGACACCTTAGGGGCTGTCCTGACTGGCCTCCTTGTTTTTCTCATTATCTCTCCTGGACTTGCCGCCAAAAGTGGGGGCTGGGTCCAGGAGGCGGGCATCTCCACTAGCTGGAGTGCCCTGGGGCATTGTAACACGAAGCTTGAGCCTTTGAAGCTCACTGCTAGGTGTTACAGTTCCTGCAGGGGGGAGGTGTGAAGCACCTCCACCCAGAGCAGGCTTTGTTTCTGTCCTCAGAGAGCACAAAGGCTCTCACCGCATGAGGTCAGACACTCGTCTCTCAGCAGCAGGCTGGCACAGACCAGTCAGTCCTGCACTGAACAATTGGGTAAAATACAGGGGGTATCTCTAAGATGCCCTCTGTGTGCATTTTTTAATACATCCAACACTGGCATCAGTGTGGGTTTATTATTCTGAGAAGTTTGATACTAAACTTCCCAGTATTCAGTGTAGCCATTATGGAGCTGTGGAGTTCGTTTTTGACAGACTCCCAGCCCATATACTCTTATGGCTACCCTGCACTTACAATGTCTAATGTTTTGCTTAGACACTGTAGGGGCATAGTGCTCATGCACTGGTACCCTCACCTGTGGTATAGTGCACCCTGCCTTAGGGCTGTAAGGCCTACTAGAGGGGTGACTTACCTATGCCACAGGCAGTGGGAGGTTGGCATGGCACCCTGAGGGGAGTGCCATGTCGACTTAGTCATTTTCTCCCCACCAGCACACACAAGCTGGCAAGCAGTGTGTCTGTGCTGAGTGAGGGGTCCCTAGGGTGGCATAAGACATGCTGCAGCCCTTAGAGACCTTCCCTGGCATCAGGGCCCTTGGTACCAGGGGTACCAGTTACAAGGGACTTACCTAGGTGCCAGGGTTGTGCCAATTGTGGAAACAATGGTACATTTTAGGTGAAAGAACACTGGTGCTGGGGCCTGGTTAGCAGGGTCCCAGCACACTTCTCAGTCAAGTCAGCATCAGTATCAGGCAAAAAGTGGGGGGTAACTGCAACAGGGAGCCATTTCTTTACAGTTGCCATTTGTACAAAAGTTATATAAAATTTAACTTGAGCACAAAGCAGGGTTTAATGCAACAATTCTTTTGATCCCTTAATGTACAAAATGTAACAGTCCTGTTCAGAAGTCAGCAATGCTGAGTTGTCAGCGTGTAACACTACACTTGCCAATGGGGCTACTAGCCTTTCCACAGTAAAAATGACAATGCCAGCAGTGGTAGTTTTACAATTAGGGCCCCAGGGCTATACCCTCTGTGTTATACCAAGAGTGAATAATAATATTTTATCACTCTTGGTATAAAGAGAAAATGCCATCCAGCAGCAGCCTAAGACAGCTCTTCTAGTGAGAAAGTCTGATGTCTGGCACAGGAACAACACAGCACCTGCACCAGCCATCAGGGATTATCCGGGGGCTGGTGAACCCCCAGCGCTGGACTCGGGCCTCTGGCATGCCTCAGTGCCTCCCAGTCTGCGATGTGGCAAAGTGTCACAGCTAAAGCTAGCTATAGGTGTTGCAGGCTTGAGCCCTGCAGTGCCGTTGGCTACATGTCAATCAGCCTGTCTCCTCACACTTTCCCAACGCATCACTGAAAGGGTGGGGTGAGTGAGTAGAGACTAAAATCTCAACTCTGTGACTGCGCAGGTTTTAGATTTTAGTTTAAAAAATGTCCAAAACTGAAAGAAGCAGCAGGTATCCAAATGGGAACTGCACAGGCCGCATGGTAAGTAAAAAAAAAAATGCTTTTAAATACTATGTATGCATGTGTGACAGCGTGTCTCCATGAAAGTGTATCTATATGTAAGGATGTCTGTGTGTCTATGTGTGAGTAAAAGTGAGAGTGTCAGTGAAGGAGTGAGTCAAATTGAGGACAATGAGTCATAAGAAAAATGAGTACAAGTGAGAATAAGTGAGGGAGAATGACTGGAAGTGTAATTGAATGTTACTGTGTGTGAGACTGAGTGAGTCAAGTCTGAGTGAATTTTAGTGAATCAGATAATAAGTGAAACAGAGTAAGTCAGTGTGAGAGTGAGTGAGACTGACTGAGTCACTCACTCAATCAATCAATCATTCAGGATTTTTAAAGCGCAGCTAATCATCCAACAGGGTACCCAGGTGCTTGCAGGTCCAGGAGGTTCATTCGAACAGCCGGGTCTTGAGGACCCTTTGGAATTCCAAAAGTGAGGTGATGGTCAAGAGTTGCATGGGGAGGCTGCACAAAAAACGGGGGGGAGGAAGCAAGGCGAAAGCAGTGAAAAGAGGGACAAGAAAGGAGAAGGCACTCAAAAAAACAGGGGAAAAGGAGAACACAGTGAAAACAAAATAAAAGCAAAGCGAAGGCACTCAAAAAATGGGGGAAAGCAAGGAGAAGACAGGAGCAAGAGCAATGCAGCAGCACAGGGACAGCTGGACATGGGACCTGCTCAATGGTGTCACGCAGTGGCCTCCATTAAGTAGGCCCTGGGAGGTGGTAGGTAGGGCTAGGCGGGAGGCGGAAAATAACGGGCAGCATGGTGGAGCGACAATGAGGTAAAAAGAAAGGAGAAAGCAGTGAAACCGAGAGAAAGGCAAGGAGAATGCACACAAAATGGAGGGAAAGCAAGGAGAAAGCACTGAAAATATAGGAAAATGCACATAAAAACGGGGGGAAAGCAAGGCGGAAGCAGTGGAAAAGAAGGGAAAATCAAGAAAAAGACATGAAAATCAACAGAAAAAGCAAGGCGAAATCAGTGAAACCAACGGAAAAGCAAGGAGAAGGCATGCAAAAAACAGGGAAGAAATCATGGAGAACAAGGGAAAAGCAAGCACTCAAAAAAATCATGGGGAAAAAGCAAAAAGACAGAAGCAAGACCGATGCAGCAGCACCGGGAGAGTTGGGCCTGTTACGGAGTGTGAATGATTGTGTCTGAGCGAGTCTGAGTGAGTATGAGTGAGTCAGAGTGATATTAAGTAAATCAGAACATGAGTATGACTGAGTGAATCAGTGAGAATGACTGAGGGGAACTGTGAATGAGTAAGACTAAGTCACAGTGAGATTGAGTGACTCAGAATGAGTGTGACTGAGTGAATCAGGGAGATCAAGTGAGTTATGCGGAGACTTGAGAAAACTAGGTGAGAATGAATGAGATTGACTGGGAATGAGTGAGAGAGTGAAACGGAGTGAGTATGAGTGAGACTGGGTGAGAGAGCAAGATCCTGGGAGTCAGAATAAGAGACACTGAGTGAGAATGAGTGGGGCTGATTGAGTATGAGTGAGTCACAGTGAAACTGAGTGAACTGTAATGAGTGGGGCAGAGTAAATCAGGGAGAACAAGTGAGTCATGAGAAGACTCAGGGAAACTAGGTGGGAATGAGTTAGAATGAGTGGGAATGAGTGAGTCACAGGGAAACTGAGTGAGACTGAGTGAGTCAGAGGGACACTGAGTCACTCAGAAGAGTGAGAATGAGGGAGACTGAGTGGGTCAGAGTGAGAATGGGTGACACTGCACAAATCAGTGAGACTGAGCCAGAGTATGTGACTGAAAGTGAGAATGAGAGTAACTAACTAAGGCTGAGTGAGAGTGAGTGAGAGATTAAGAATGAGTGCAAGTGAGTGTGAGCAAACTACTCGAACGCTCCAAGTAAATGAGTCAGGCTCCCCCACTGGAATACAAGCCAAGGATTACGTCCGGCCACTTTTAATGGTCACCAGCCACCAATAAATACCTGGTTTATAACTATCATGACATGTAAAGTTAATAAAACACATCCTTGTAATACAATGCACCCTGCTTTAAAAGTTCAATAGGCCTGCCTTAGGGGGTAACTTATAAATACCAAAAAGGAGGGCCTAGGCTTCACCATTGATTAAAATGGCAAAATCAAATTAGCAATATAAAAAAATGCTCTGCCAGCCTGCAATGGTGGCTGGGAGTCAAGCTTTGTTCTGTCGCACTTGTGCTACAGTTCATTGGGAACACTTAACTTACAGGCCCTGGGTACCCTTGGTACCATACACTAGGGACTTATAAGTAAGTAAACTTATGCTAACTATGGGTAAACCAGTTAGACATATACCTTTTTAAGTGTCAGAGCACTGGCACTGAGGCCTGTTTGGCAGGTTTGCATGCACGTTCAGAGTTGAAAAACAGCAATATCAGTCCAAATATTTGGAGGTGATCAAGCAAAAAGAGGCATTTCTTTACAGTTTTCCATTAGCGGTCCAGAAGATGTTCAGGGTGCAGTGGGCAGAAATTAAGGCAAAGGCATAGCCCCGGCAGACATTTTGAAGGACCCACTTGTCCATCATGATGGACCCACTTGTCGGTCATGACGCCTACCACCCCTGTAAGAAATGTAGAATGCTGTGTCCTAAAGGGTGGCTGTGTGCTGGTAAGGACACACAAGCAGTTTTGAAGTTGTGGCCACTGTAGGGTCAAGGAACTGAACCGAAGTCTCTCCCATAGCCACAAAGGCATTTCTGGTGGAATTGCCTTATAAAAGCAGACAGGCCCAAGGAATATGTTGTGGCTCAGCTCTCTTAAAAATGCTCCTATGCCAAATACGCTTTATCCCCAATAAGGCAAGATCTGTCAAAAGGCATGCCTATTAAAAATGCCTTGACATCCCCGGACAAGGCTGTGGACATCATCCAGGCATGGAAGGTGAGAGCCACACTTTTACCCATTACACATCCTAGGCAATCAGTTGTGTCCAGTCCTGAGCGAGTCATGGACTTTACCGTTTCACTACTGTCATGAAAAGCCTGCATGAGGGTCACCCGAGAGCCGTCTGAAAGAGCCTTTAAAATCTGAGCCTCCATATCCCAAATGGCATGGGAATAACGCTGCGCACCGGCCGATATTACAGCAAGGCTTGTGGAGGAGAAAATTATGTTACTAAAAGTGTCAATGCAGCTGAAGTAATGTTCGGGAGCAGTGGTTTAAAAAAATATTTGGGTTGATTGCGCTGCTGGTTGCCTGTACCGCCACTCTCCGGAATGGGTTGTTGTGTAAGGAAGGCGGGGTCACCAGGCGCAGGCTGATGGCGACTGGCAATCTGTATATGGACGAGCAGCCCTGAACAGGGTTTGGCCCAGGTCCCAAGAAAGGTGTCCCTAAGCACCTCACTGAAAAGCAATAGAGGTTCAGCTGGAGACTGCCAAAAACGTCTGTTTATATGTTAGTTTTGACTTCCATGGTCAGTAATTGCAAGTCTAGCACCTCAACCACACTCCTCATCACTACGGGAAAAAGGCACTTTGCTCTGTGGCAGAACCCAGGGCAGATAATAGGCCAGTATCAGGAGAAATGTCAAGCCTACCGACATCCTGAAGCTCTTCATACCAATTGTCCTCGTTTTTTTTTTTTTTATCTGTTCAAAATTTTCTAACTTTTACAATACAATGACATGTCGAAAGTTGAATAACGCAGTTTGCAATGGACACGGCGATGACGTGATTTTAACAATCATCATTTAGCAACAATAATAAAGGTGATCTACTATGGTAAGTACTGGTCAGCAACCTATTATGTAGTGCATAGTACTAGTCCTTAGTTCCGTAAACAGAATATGTGTTCACATTGCATATATTCCCATAGCACCTGGGATTTCTATTTGGCAACCCCTTAAGCAACCAGTAAGCAAATGTGGGTCGTCATTGAGAATACAATTGACATCAGAAACAGAATTATACATTTTGATAAACTTTCATTAGTAAAACCCCAAACAAAACATCTTAACAGAACCCACTGCAGTAGTGCCTGCCACTATTCCCATCTATTGTCATATCTGGCAGTTATTATGCAACATGGATACTGTTGATTTGATCCGTAAATAATACGTGGAGGGGAAACCAAGTAGTTAGTACTTAATCTCAGCTCACCACCGCTGTTTGCATTTCGGGGGACTCCACCATTGTGTCAAGGCTACCATCTGCATTAAGTGAATGGGGAAATTGCATATGATGTAAAATATTGTCCCAGTAAGTAGCTATGGGATATCTCCTCAGATCAGGCGTGTCTTCCCAATGTAGGGCTACGCATTCCGCTTGCACCCAGGTAATCATCAAGCACTCCCAGGCTGTAAAAAAACAGAGGTTCTGGGGACTTCCATCCGCGAGTAGTGAGTCGTTTAGCTACTATGAAGCCTAGATCTAGAAAGTGGGAGTTCTCCCTATTCTTCTTCCTACAGGATAATCCCATTATATATATTTTCCACTTATGTAGGTCTGGACGGTCAATGCAGGCAGATAATCTGGAAATGATGCTGGTTCAATATGAGTGTAAGTGGAGGCAAGACATGAGCATGTGAAGTAAGTCAGCATCCACATAAGAGCAATGCAGGCAAGCCACATCTACACTATTATAAAATCTGTTTATGTTTGCTGGTGTTAGATAAGCCTGGTGTGTTATGTACAGCTGAATAAACCTGAAGCGGACATTACGCGGAACATGTCATGGGTCTTCTAGTAGGGCAGCCTAATCCTTTTCAGTGCAAGGGCGTAATAAACCCACTTCTCAACGTTGTCGTAACGGAAGGAGCTGTGGGGTAGCGTGGGAGCGAAGTGACTCAACGAATCAGGCGTCTGCCCCCGCCTACCACATATATAGGTGGTTCCGTGTTCATGCCTCCCAGTAATGTCCCAATGAGGCAAGTAATGAGGTATGAAGCGAAAAATTGTCCAGGAGGTAGGCCATCTTCCTCCGTTAGCGTTTCATATGGTGCCAGTGCGCAATCTCTATTCAGGTTCTGTAGCGTGTGGATACCTGCTGCGTCCCATGCTGGCAGTTCATTTCTAGTCATGGGTCCCCCAGGTACAAGCGTTCCTAACAGCTTCAGCCCTGGTGTATAAGAGATCATGTGTTTAGTTATGCGTGCGTATCTGCAAAAGCAACAATATGCAACCCCCATCAACAAAGAAGCAGGGTCCGCCCCTTTGTACACAGAAGAAATGAGTGCAAAATGGCTAGAAGCGTCAAGCTGGGGGAAGGATGTGACTGTGTATGATAGGTGCAATCCTTCCATCCACTTGGCTATCCACCGAACCTAGGCAGCAAGATAGTACTGTTCAAAATGTGGAGTGGCCAAACCCCCTTTATCTGTGGGTGCACAAAGTTTCACTAATGACAGCCTGATTCTCCACTGACACCAAATGAATTCTCGGATCTGTTTGCTACATGTAATGAGGAATACACCAGAGGTGTACACCGGAGGATTCATGAAGTAATACAAAAGGCGGGGTAAAACCACCATTTTCAGCAGTGTTGCGCTACCATCCACCCCTAGTGGCAACGTCTTCGAAAAGGCAATCTCTGCTCTTATAGATGCTATAAGACCTTCAATCCCAGGTATCTAAATGTGTGTTGCTGCCAAACTAATCTTGTACCACCCATAGGAAAGCAGGGATCTTCTGGTTGAAAGAGAAACAGAGACGATTTTGCCCAATTTACGCACAACCCAGAGAGAGTTGCAAACTGGGTTATGGTGGATGTGATTGTGCCATGAATGTTGTGCACGTCCTTTACATAAAGCAACATATTGTCAGCGTATAAAGATATGGCATGTATCCCATCCCCTAAAAGGAATGCCCCACTGTGTGCCCCAATGGCATAAGGCTAGCGCAAGTGGTTCAATCGCCAGAGAGAACAATAGTGGTGATAGAGGGCAGCCCTGTCTTGTTCCCCTGTGTATACTGATGGCACCCAAACAAGGGGTCTCGTATTGACTCTAACTAGGGGAATAGTGTATAGTAATTGCACTTAGTGAAGAAGACGGTGGCCAAAGCCATTTCGGGATAGTGTGGCAAAGAGGTACCCCCATTCCAATGAATCGAAGGCCTTTTCAAGTTCTAGGACCAGGCATCTAGCATATGTCATGACTCTGAAGAAGTGACACAAATTTAGGGATGTATTACATGTGGGGACGAACCCATTCTGATCTGGGTGCACTAATGTCGGGACCATGGGTGCCAGCCATTCCGCGAGTATTTTCGCCAGAATTTTATAATCAGTGTTGAGCAACACTAATGGTCTGTGGGAGCTGACAAGGATTGGGTCTTTATTGGATTTTGGCAAAAAAAATTACCATTGCCTCCCTTTGAGGCAGAAAGGCTACCAACGGAAAAGACCTTTTCATACATTGTCAGTAAGTGAGGAGCTACTTGGGTCGCTTAGGTCTTGTATAATTCTGCCAGTAGTCCATTGGGCCTGGGAATTTGCCAGTGGCTAGCGTTGCAATTGCCATCACTGTGATAGGGCCCTCCAGGTGTATTTGCAGGTCCATGGTGGTGCAAGGCATCTGTAATGTGTCAAAGAAAGAGTTGTAAGCTTCCGAGCTTGCTTCTGTGGTTGATTGATATACCTGTGTGTAATGTTGTGCAAGTTCCTCATGAATAGCATGTTGAGTTTAGAGGGTGGAGCCCGTTTCAGAGCCTAGTGCCATTATGGGCCTCGGAGGCTGTTTCTGATAGATAAGTCACGCTAAGAGTCATCCATCTCTATCAGCCATGGCATGTGTGCGAGCTGAGTGCGCGGCATAATCAAGGCAGCGCAATCTTTCTAGTCGAGTGATATGTTCACGCCTTGCTGCTGTCAGCTCTCCTATGTCACTGGGTTAGTTCGCTGCACTGGTTTCCAGCTCCAATAAGGTGTGTTATAACTTGATTATGTCTTTGTTAAGGAGATGCCTCATGTTTCCCTGTATGCCCAGACATTGTCCCAGCAATGTAATTTTGAAAGCATCCCATTCTGTCAGTTTAGAAGAGGTGGTAAAAGCACTGACTTCAAAGTATTCCATGATCTTTTCTTGCAGTGCAGCTCTGAAAAGAGGGAGTGGTCCAACAGGGCAGGTTGAAAGCGTCATGTGGGAATAAGAGGTGTGTCAGCCGTCTATATATATTCCACCCAAATAATGGAGGGAAGTAATGAGGTCGCAGCAATGAATCTGTCAATGCGAACATTTAAGTTGTGGTATGCAGAAAAGAAAGAGTACACCTTTGCATCTGGATTCCGGAATCACAACATGTCAATCAGCCTCCACTGTTGAAGCCAATCTGTTAGCATTTGTGCATGGGAGGATGCAGACGTGCGTGGTAGTGGAGGGAAGAAACAGGTGGTATCCAGCACAGTGTTGAAGCCATGGTATAGCACTCCAGTTTGAGATCACGGTTGAGAGTGTGTGAAAGAAAGTGACTTGGTCCGAGTCTGGGGCATATATGGAGCCTAAAAGAATGGGTCTACCGTCCAGACATATTGACCCTCCAGATCCAGGAGCATGTCTTCGCCACAAATGGGGGTCCTAGGTTTGACCCAAATTAGCGCGCCACAAGCACAGGTGGAATAACTGGTGGTAAATATCTGCCAGCGCCGCTGCAGTTTAACACTTTCTGGTTGTATGAGATGAGTTTCTTGCAGAAATGCAATGTGTGTGGAGCACCCTTTCAGATAGGCGTAGACTGAATAGCATCATGAGGGAGCATGCATGTTCCTCACGTTACCTGTAAGTATGTTAAAATGGGTAATGGATAATGCAGTATGTGGCCCGTAGACTGAGCGTGGTGTGGGTGACAGCCAGAGTAGAGCTGTATATAGCGTGTTTGCAGTAAACTTGTAGTGGGATTTGGGCCAGGCAATATTGTGGGTCAACACATAAAACGTGTAGTAAGAAAATTAAACACTAAATTCCAATACAGCAGAAGAACAACGTGCGTCCCCCCAAACTATGAAAAGTACAAACTTAGTAGGAGTTAATCAGTCGCAAGAGGAACTGATGGGGGGAGAGCTAGGCAGCCAATGATTGAGGCACCCCATACAACTAAGAAGCCATACTCAGAAGTCCACATTTGTAGTAGCAGCCCACACATTAAGGGGTACATCGGTGCATAAATCAGAATAAAGGTAACTGTAAATGTGAGTCAGTTGGCCTACCCATCCCAAAACACTGTATCCCTTAAACTAGAAAAGAAACATACCATTTACATTGTGCTTACAGTAAGAAATATAGGATAAGCAAGTTATACATTACATATATGGTTGGCACAGCTGGAGACTAGGTTCACAGGAGTGATGTCAAGCAATAGTGTTTTGGTGTTACGAGTGTTAGATAATATCAGATGTTTGTGGTGTAACTTCGGGAATCACTGTCAAGTCCCCACAATAATGAGAGGTGGTCAAAGAACTGTCATCACTTATTGACTTGCTCATGTCCTCTTCTAGGTCCGAGCCCCAGGAATTTTCACTTAACGCTGCAGCATTTTGTAGGACTTGTCTTCTCTCTCTTATGACCTGTTCCAAGTCAGTTACAGTTTTCAACTGAGGAGAGCGCTGTGACAGGGTCGCCCACCCTGCCAACACAGAGCTGAGTCACCATTAGTCTTGTCTCCTGTATGTGCGGAGTGAACCACTATTGAGTGCCCTGAGGCCTCCAGCCAATCCCATGCATCTTCTGGGGAGTTGAAGAAGAGCGTCTTCCCCTCCGATGTCGCCCTCCGTCTTGCCAGAAAGAGTTGGGCATATCTGATGCGAAGTTTGCAGAGCCATTGTTTGACTTCGAAGAAGGAGCGGTGTCTCCTCTGCACCATGTAGTATTGGAAAAAGATGTTGACGTTGTCTAATGTGATCTCCTGGAGCTTTCGTGTCTCACGTAGAAGAGAATCTTTGTCTTTATAATGTAGTAAGCAGAATAACAGGGGTCTGGGGCTGGAGCCTAGTGGCAGCCGGCACCCGGTGAGCAAAATCCACCAAAAAGAATTGTGACAGTGTCTGCAGGGAGCAGATGCCGCAGCCATTGTTCCACATAAGTAACTGCATCTGGACCTTCCGTTCCCTCTGGCAGTCCCACCACACATATGTTATTGCGGCGGGAGTAGCCTTCTGTGTCCTTAATGTGGAACTCCAGGATCTCTATGGGCCCTGCCATTAGGCACAGTGAAGAATCAAGTTTACAAGTCTTTGGCTGTAGTTCTGTAATAGTTAGCATGGCAGAGAGCACCTTGTCGCCAGTTTGCAAAGGTCTGCGTGCAGTAGCGTTATGTCATTACTGCATCTATTTTACTTTCCAAGGATGTCCTTGTGGATTCCAATGTGGAGCCAATTTTGTCTACCGCTGCAAATTGTTGTCCTCATATTGGGGAACATAATTGTCTCCCTCATCCAAAAAAATTATGAGCATTTGCCTTACCATACAGTAAAATCAAAGTATGAGAGAAAGAGAGGTTGCCAAGCAGTTAAGCACCAATATGCATCCGGTGCTGCTTTGGTCAAGGATGTGGCGGATTCAATTCAGATTCAGATAGAACTATACGCTGTATATCCTCATTCAGCATCTATGTGAGTGGGTTCGGCACAGGGGATGGCACTGGAGGTGAAGCAGGGACCGGAGTTAGTACTGAACGTGATGTGGGCCCAAACGGCACAGACGGCACCGAGGGCAGACCAGCCAGCTGGAATTCTGACTAGAGGCCCTAGTGGTCCCTTGGGTCTGAAGGTGTGCCAGAGGCAGCCTGTAAAGTGGCCAAGATCTACAGCATAGCCTCCTTGAAGGCTTCTACTTGCTGCAATGTCGCTGACAGACATGGAAACTCATGCTGCATCGAGACCAGTGTAGCTATGTGCTCTAATGGAGATCAGGAGCAAGAGCAGGAGGCCCGTTGACACCTTCACACCTTCGCTGATGATCAAGAGTGGCCCGAAGAGACCGTTTCCTTCTTCGATTTCTTACGTTCCATGTAGTTTTAGGGATTGATATTTCCCTTGCACACAGGATACATTTTTACAGAAAGTCTAGTCAAAGATCAGTGAAAGCTCCTCATCTGAGTATGAAGGTGCAGAAGGAAAGGAATTGACATTCATGCGCTTGGGGGCACTTATATGTGGCTCCACTTACGGACGACATTAGAGGGGCCCCACAATGCTACATAACGGCACGCACAACTGCTATCATGGTTTCTAGCTCCAGTTTGGCTGACACCTCGGGATTATTCACAAGGTGAACAATTAATAGGTAAGGTTTCAGCAGTTAGAAGTATCCATCGGAACAGTAAATAAATAACTGCAAAATTAAACTGCGTACCCTGATTCAACAGTTAAAAAAGAGATGTTTCAAAGTTTAAAGGAAATTATGCAGACCGAATATTCGGTTAACTTTAATGATAACCGTACAAATTCCCAAGGGTGAAATTATTGAAATGCTAATCAGCGCACTAAAGATGTCTTTGCCGAAGACAGGAGACGAGAAATAAAATGTAAGGAGTTAGTACTGAAGTCCAGACAGAAGAGTACAATTGAACTGACACATGAATGCTGCAATCTGAGGCGGCGGGTGGGAGGATATGATTGGACCTGGGGACACGCGGAAGTGGTGGACTGAGGGTTAGAGAAGAGACTCCTGCAGTAGCAGGGAGCTGAAATGGAAAGCATGTCAAAGTACAAACTTGTTCGTGCAGGCGACACACTTTTTACCAGCTTTAAAATTAAAATCCCAGAATGAGCCAGGACGGGGCAGGCAGCATCAAGGACGGAGATGGCAGCAGTGGAAAATGTAGCCCTTGCATATTCTTTCATTTAGCATGCACTGATATGATGACTTGCAGCTGCGTCCTTCCAAAAGTTTTATCGGAAATATTTTATTTTGTGAAAACATTTCCCGCAAAACTTTTCGGAAGCGTTCGGAGTTCATCCTCTCCTGGGCACAAATGGATTAAAAGTGCATTTTATTGGTAAAGAAAGCCGGATGTTTCTTTTCAAATACACAACAAAAGATTACTTTTTAGGCGCCGCGATTTTTGCCTGCAAGAAGCGAGGCTTTGCACTTCATATGTGAACAAACGGCCCCCTCCCTGCGGGCAGCACTGCAGTGGGCTCTACTCACCCTATGATGCGATCGATGCTGTGGCGCAGGACCCCGGTGTCAAATCGCTGCACTAACGGCCCCCAGCGATCCTCCGGGGGGCTGTCCAAGCTCACGTTGAAGAGCGGTGGAGCCCAGTCCCGCGGGAGACCAGGCAAGAAAGCCGAACCCCCGGCTACCAGGGTCAATAGCAGCAACACCATGGCCTGAGACCTGTGCCCAGGAACTAGCGCCATGCCGCCCGCCTGATACTAAGAGGAAGAACAGCTCTCAGTATCTGGCTTGGCACTGACAGGAGGCGGGGCCGAGGAATCCGTGGGAGGAGGGACGTGAAACCCGAGAGTTAGAGTGACCGCCGTAATTTCGCCCTGCTGTCCGTTATCCGTGATGAAAGTCTTCACGGACAGCAATTGTCCATAATTTTAGCCTTTCACCAAAAGGACAACGGACGGAATGGTGAAATTACGGGTAGATTAGTTTCCCCAGCTGGAGTGGAAGGCAGGGAGTCTCCTGTGCTTGGAGGAGGGAGGGGCAGAAATTCCCTTCCCTAAAGAAATGCAAATGTGCACAACTGGTAAATCTGAAAATGCAAAGGGGCCTGAAAACCTGCATCCACTTTAACCAAAGGAGTCACTTGAAGCTTTCTGATGGGAAAGATATTTTCTATTAGAAAGGTACTGAGGTGTTCCAAAGTGAGCTGTGGAGTGTGTGGATTTAATGGAGTTTTATAAAATTTTTTAGCACTAGGTATAAACTGTATATTATTCAAATCTGTATTTGAGAAGCACTTTTTATTTATTTAACTAAAATGTATTTGAGCATTTTGTAGCAGCCTATATATGATGGAATTGTATTTATATAGCGCTTACTATCCCTGAGGCGTCAAATGCATGTTTAAAATAAGGACTTACACATTCACAGTTCTTTCAGGGGCCTCAGTACTTCATAGTACCAACAAACATTAACAAAGCCAATAGGTTTAGTCTACGCAAGATTATTGGCTTTGCCAATGTGTTTTAGCCCTGTTATACACCAGAGTGGCTGCTGTTCATGGCTAAAAGTTAGTGGCATAGTGGAGTGGAGTGGAGTAGAGCGGCACAGGAGCAGTGGCGTAGAGCCCAGTGGTGCAGGGTACAGTGCAGTTGTTTAGAGTGCACTGGCGTAGAGTGCAGTGGTTTAGAGTGCAGTGGGATGGAGTGGCGTGGGACAAAGTAGAGTGGCATAGAGTGCAGTGGAGTAGAGTGGCATACAATAGAGTGGCAGAGAGTGTAGTAGTGTAGAGTGGTGCAGTGGCACAGAGTGCAGAGTAGACTTGTGTGGCAGAGTGCAGTGGCGTATTGTAGTGGTGCAGTGCAGAGTAGAGTATAGTGCTGTTTTTGTTCAATTTGTTTAAACTAGCATAAGGTTAATTACCTTAATGTTTCCCAAACTGTTTGCCAGGGGTTTTAAAATGTTCAGAAACAATAAAAAATTTGCTGTTACTTTCTCTTCAAGAAAGATTGGGTAGATTTGGGTAGGGGTGATGGCCTTGCTGCAGTACTGAAGGGCATTTACTACTGAACAAGGACGTAATGTGACACCTGAATGTAGCATACCAGAGGCAATCACAAAAGACCAGAGTGAATAAATAGTGCTATGTTTAAAAAGAGTAAATAAATGCACTGACAACATAGTGAGGCATGGCCTCTCTTGCGTGCGTCTGTAAAACTGAAATTTGTTCTTGAATTTTTGTCCTGAATTTTGACCCTTTGTCCTGAATTTTTGTCCAGAATTTTGACCCTTTGTCCTGAATTTTTTACAGTCCTGTCCAGAATTTGCATCAATACCAGGTGCTCACCCTACCCGAGAGTTGGGGTTAGGAGGGAGAGCTGGGAACAGATGAAGCAAGCAACTACTACTGTCGCGTGGGCTCTCATTATCCTAAATGAGACTACTGGATTTCTACGTAGCAGGATCGCACAACATGGACTTTAGGAAGCGTCTCCTTCAGATCCGCAACCTTCCCCCACAGCAATTTGTGCTTAATGGTGCTACCTTTGGAATCTCTGAACCCATTCAACCTCCAGTAATGTAAATATTTATTGAAAGACTGAACACAGTAATAGGAATCACAAACCAGCAATGTAAATATTGCCGGATCCGCATGTTCCAAGGCTAACAACAGAGCTTTCAGCTCAGCCAACTGTGCCGTACAGTCTCCCAAGGTCTGTGTATAAGTATGTTGGGGGCAGAACTCCTCCCCCTCCATATAGCCGCTCACCACGGCACATGCAGCAGAATACTGTTGTTTAGTTCCAACCGCTGGTTGCGCAGAGCCATCGGTATACATGACTACCTGATATTGGTCAATAGGCAATGTGCCAGCAGGAACTGGGTACTCCATTTCATATTGAAGAAATTCTTGAGTCTGCAGTTTAGGGTCAAATATGTAATCTACGTCAGTGGCTGTCAAAGACGTTGCCCATTGTATCCATCGCGGGTGTAAAGCTTTCGAATTAGGAACACTCGCTTTTGTAACAGCCTCTAAGGCTGGAATTGGGGAAACAACAATGATGCGTTGGCCCTGGGCAAGAGGTCGTTCTTTAATCACAGCCATCTGTACAGCAGTGAGAATTTTCTCAGTTTGTGCAAAACGTTGTTCTGCAGCAGAATACAAGTGCGACTTGTATTCTATCAGGACTGTCTCACCCTCATTAAAGGTGACATATGTAAACCCAACGGCACCAGGTATTACCCTGATGACCAGATGCGTTTTATTGTCCCGAGTGTGTAAATGCTTTACTGCTAAGAGATCAGTTTGTAAATCTCGAAGAATATGTATATGCTCATTCATCCAAAATCTACTTGAAAAATTCGTGCAAATCAACTCGTATAATGGTTTTATACGTGTAGCGTAATCAGGAATGTAAGTTCTGCCAAAATTCAGAAACCCCAATAACGACTGGAGTTTCCGAACCGTATTAGGAGGTTGCAACTGAGCACATTTTTCCAAAAAGTGTGGCGCTAAGCTCTTGCCCTCATTCGACAACTCATATCCCAGGAAAATGACGCTGAGGAAGGCAATCTTCGATTTTTTTAAATTAAATTTGTAGCCTATTTCAGCAAATCCCACAACAATGCGCGCTACCCGCCTTAAATGTTGCAGTAACTCGTCGTCTGTCAGATAGATATCAACATATGATAAAGCTTCAGGGTCCAACTCGTGCAGAATTTCAGTTACACAAGCCGAAAATAGTCCTGGGCTATTCTTATACCCCTAAGGCAGACGACATTTTTGAGAGCCAAACGCACTAAAGCTCGTATAGTCCCTACTTTCGGGCGCTATATTTTGGCAGAAGAATCCATTCGAGATATCTAATGTGGTTTTGTATTTCTTACGCACAATATTATTCATGAGCGCTGCGCTGTGTGAATTTTGTATTGCATACGTGCGTGTATGTCCATTTAAATGTCTGTAATCCACTACTATCCTTTAAGAATGGTCCGGTTTAGCTACTGGAAATAAAGGATTATTCATCGGCGAGACACAGGATTCAATTACTCCCTGGTACTCCAATTGTGTAAGTATTTTCCTTACCGATGCCCTCGCTTAAAATTTTATAGGATATTGCGGTTGCGGCCGAGGTTCGCCCTTTATCGGAATTACATGATAAGGTGAATCCCTATCCCACCCCACATTATTTCTATATAAGGCGGGAGCCTGTGCCAGAGCCCATGTTTTACTATAGGACTCTGCTAGTTCTCCCGGAACAAGTGGTGAGAATGAAGGTGTAATAACCTCCTCCCCAACTGGACAGTCACGAACAAAGTCAGGGGGCCAATCCTGTTCGACCAGCAGAATGTCATACAATTTGACCACACGGTCCCAAAAGATGGCGTTTATAGTGCGCTCAATGTCCCCTTCTAATTGTAAAGTTACTGTATATACTCTATCGGGATCAGAGACACGCATATCTGCTGTTTCGACTTGTATGAAGTCATCAGTTGCTTTCACCTCCAGATGCTCTAGAAGATTCCGGCGAACTATTGTGACCTCTGCCGCGCTGTCTAACAGTGCTAACGCCCATGTCTTGTTCTTCAAGAGAACTCTCTTCTTGAGTGGCATGTCTAACTGAGACTGCTGCCACCTTTTTCTTTTTAAATTGCTGCTTTTGTTGGATCGGTTTCTCTTCTTTCTTGACGGAAACCTCAGTTGAGCGTTGTGATTCCTGTCTCGGTTTCACGTACTCTGGTCTCCGCTCTGACCGCCCACCTCTCTCATTTCTCTTTTCCGATGAGTCCTGAAAGGAACGAGATTGGCGTGTATCAGTATATTGATATCTATCAGGCGTCTTCAAATTATCCCTATTTCTGAGAATATACCTAGTCTGCGGGGTCTCTGGTTGCGGTGATTCTCCCCTTTCTTTTTAGGTGTTTGTTGTTTTTTCTCCCAGCGCTTTTTAGGACCCTCAGGTTGCTGCTGTTTAGTAGTATCCTTACTATTCTTACTCTGAAACTGAGGTTTATGCGGTTTAGCACCTAAGCTATCACGACCGATACTCTAATATGTTTCCGCTATTATTCTCGGCAGTTCCCACTCCTGATCAAGTTGCGGGACGTCACGACGCATACGCATCGCTAGTGCCACTGCCTCCCCTTTTAAATTACTCAGTATGATGGAAGAAACTGTGGCAAAACTGCCAATCAGGTGCATCCCTAGATCTAAGGCTGGGGCAGCCCCATATTCATCTTGAATTTGTTTAAGCACTTCCGGTAAATTGGCCAGTGTCGGTGTACCGTGCGCTGTAGTGTAGAGCGTGGCAAACACCGTACCCCATGTATTACAATGGTCCACAGTAGGAACCATACCAAACGGTAAACACATCGTCAATATTCTATGTTTATCCTGAGGTCCCGTATGGGGAAATACTGCTTCCAGTGTATTAATTTTTTGCGCCAGCCAAAATGGAGTCTCCTCACGTTTAGCCGGTACTTTGCCCATAACTGAGTGTACAGTGGCCGGATTGATACCCGGAACCACCGCATGTGGTTGCGCCGGAGCAGCACGCGCTGCGTTAGTATTTAGTGTCTGCATTACAAACTGAACTAATCTTCTATATGTAGTCGCCAAGTCGATATATAAACGACGAACTTCAGCCACTGCCAAGTTAGCAACCGCAGGATATGGTGTGTATGTAGCCAATAAAGGCCAGGTAGGACCATCATTACTCAGTGGACCTAACCTAACTTGTGCTACTGTGTGTGGGAGGGCGCCATCAAGCCAATTATGGTGTTCTTGATAAGATAAAGGTATCTCTAAGTATGCATATGCCCTGTATTGTCCAGGGACATTCGCAATAGTGTAATCATGAAAAGTGTTAGTACCCCCATCAACTGCTGGAAATACGACCCAAGAATAAAAAAGCTCTGTTCTATAGGCTGCATGGGCGTCCACCACAAACGTGACCGGACCCCCCTGGTTCGTGAGACCATGTACTATCAGATGTCCTGTGAGCGGTTGGCGCATATTAAGCGCTATATTCACTACATTAGGATTTGCCATTTTTAAAAATAGCACAAGGTCAGAGAAGGCACACCAATATTGGGGTTTTCCTTTCAAAGTTCAAGCTTGAACAACCGACCACAAAATAATAGGACGTACCTATATTGTGGTGGCGGAAATCCTCAGCGCCACGGACGTCTCCGTTAACGGAACCGAGGAGTCAATATATATATGAGACCGAGAGAGTCAGCCGGACCTGAAAATTAGAGCCAGACCAATCGTTTGCGGCGCCATGTCGCGTGGGCTCTCATTATCCTAAATGAGACTACTGGATTTCTAGGTAGCAGGATTGTTCACGGTGTGGGGGACTGAGTCTGACCCACTTGGAAGGACCTCTGTCACCCTAAATCCGGTTTTGCTCCGGCTAACTAGCAGTGCCTCATCTCTCCCAAGGGGAAGGGATGATTGGGCAGCCGAGCGCATGACATCTTTGGAACTTCTCAGGGAAGTCGTGGTCACTCAGATCCAAACCAGCTCTCTCATTTACAGTATGATCTCATATACAAATGACAAAAGCAGTTTGAGTTTTATAGATTGTTTTAATAAAACGACTGCATTTTAGATATTAAGGCGTGAGCCGCAATAACCAGAACCATACAACACAGTAGGATTGAAATAGTCACGAGGAGAGTGAAACATAAGAATAACGCTATCATGGTGTTAACAATTTCTACTCTCTCTCAGCAAGTTCTATTTCGAGCACAGCATGTTAAACTTCTAACTTGCCTTTCAGATTCCCCGGGAAGCCATCAACCCTCATACCTGAGCAAAGGCCTGTGATCTGGTTCAGCATCTGCAACAAGGCAGTCAGCGTCTAGTTGTGGTTCCCTGGTCGGAATCTCCCTCTTGCGTGTATTGGAACAAGGAAGTGTTTTTATAACTAACATGTCAGTGTGATCACAAAATGTCCCTACGCAAGAATGCCAAAGACTAAACTCCTACCACGTCTATCGGCAATGTACCAGACTGTATCCTTGACTGAAGCACAGAGTGAACAAGAATGTGTTATTGAGAACTCCAGTGCTGAAGTAGACAAAACAGTGTGATATAAAAAATAAAACAAGACCGTAGAACTGGTTATTTGAAAAATAACAGTACGAAGCCGAATAAAATGCATTTAGAGCAAAGTGCACAGAGGCTCTAAGCTGCGAGCAAAGGAATAAAATACATCCAGGGCAAAGTGCACAAAGGCCTGAAGCTAACGCGCAAAGGATACATAAAACTGACCACACTACACTACGGTGAGGATGGAAACTGGGAAGGCAAGGGGAAGCCAGCTTCTGCAAGGCTCCCTAAATCAGAACTAATCCTCAATAAGCAAAAGCAGAACCCAACAGCAAGTTCTGCTGTTTTATAGTGTGGACTAGAGCTTGGTTTGCTAACATTTGTATAGTTTTGCACAAGGGTTAACATGGCGTAAGGTATCAACTAGAGCTTGGTTTGCTAACATTTGTATAGTTTTGCACAAGGGTTAACATGGCGTAAGGTATCAATTTAAGACTTGAGCAGCTGGATAGTTAGTTAAACTAGCAACACCCTAGGCCGCTCTGCACAGTGTCATACATCACGTGACACTAGTTGAAACTGAATGTATCTGGCCCGGGTAGAGGTTTACTCAGCGGTAGAAGTGCTCTGAAAACAAACATTGGCAAAGCCTATAGGTCTTGCCTATGCAAGAGCTACTGGCTTTGCCAATGTGTTTTAGTCATGTTGTACACCCCTGTTGCTGCTGTTCAGCATGGCTAAAAGTTAGTGGCATAGAGGAGCGCCACATGCAGTGTCCTAGAGTGGAATGGTGAAGAGTAGAGTGTTGTAGAGTGGAGTGGGAGAGAATGTTGTGTATTGGAGTGTCATAGTGTGGAGTCACGCACAGTGGCATATACTGGAGTGGCATAGAGTGGACTGGTGTACAGTGCAGTGACGTACAGTGTTGGAGAGCCTAATGGCGTAGATTGAGTGCAGGGACAGTTAATTTAGCGGCGTACAATGCAGTGTCATAGAATGCAGTGGCATAGATTAGAGTGGTGCATAGTAGAGTGTAGTGGAGCAGTGTAGAGTGACACAGAGCAAAGTGGCACACAGTAGAGTGGTGCATAATTGTGTGATGGGGAGGGTAGTGGCAAAGAGTATAGTTGAGTAGAATAGAGTGCAGTGGCGTAGAATGGTGCAGAGTAAAGTATAGTGTCATAGAGTGCAGTGGCATAGAGTAGTGCAGAGTACAGTGGCATAAAGTGGCGTAGAGTTCAGTGGCAGCGAGTGCAGTGTTGCAAAGTAGAGTGTCAGAATGCAGTGATATACATTCAAATACTTTATTTCGGCTAAAAAGCCATAAAAGTGAACAATTAACACCATAACATATCGATTTGTGGAAAGAAAGAATAAACAAAATACCATATTATACATATTAAAATCCTAGATGAATTTTAAAATCACATGATTTTAAGACAATACAATACAAACATTATTATTCTTTAAATCTTAAAATCCTATCATTTTAAATATAAATAGTTAATAACTCGTTATCACGTTCCAATCAAATCGAATAATAAATTATTATATTAAATAACTAAGACCAATTTTTAAAATAGACAATTATAACAACTCTCTAGTTCTTATAGCCCATGCACTTTGCAGATATCTTGCAACTGAAAATACTATTTTATCATTTGTATCAGTTATCATCAATCGCAATGCTATTTTCCATTCCCTTATCCCCAATAGTCTGCATAAAGGGGCAATCCACTTCTTCCTCAGGGCCACATATCTAGGGCAAAAGAACATAAAGTCGTGTCGTGCAAGTTGATCAGGTCCACTGTTATAATATTTGCATACTTCAGTGGGGACAGAGTTTTTACAACTATTTGGTAAATTAATAGTTGGAAATTAACATCACCCTCCACCCATTCCCATTTCACATTTTTAAAATCATTTGTCTTTTCTAAGGCGTAACCTTCGGCCCATGCTGTCATAGTTTTACAAGTGAATAGAGTAGAGAAAAAGGTGGTACTCGAAGCATAATGGTCACTGTCATTGCGAGGGATAACGACCATATCTATAAGCGAATTCCAAAGAATATCATCTACCAATACATAGTCAAGGTGACTAGAATATATTCCTCTCCTATATGTGGGTGATGCCGGGGTATCTGACCTGGTGTTCCCATTTATTTTTCTTAGCCCCTTTATTGCTATTAGATCTTCTAATAAGTCTAACGCACCCCCTTCTTTCTTGTTTATAACCTTGACCGGACCAGATTTATCCCATGTTTCTGCACACTGGATTCCTTTTTGTTGAATATCATCAATGCCATTCAAATGCATGTTAAAATCTCCTGCAACAATAAGTCCCTGCCCTCCCGGTAGGGTGTTAAGAAAGTCTGATAATAAATTAATCAGTACTGTCTTAGTCCTATGAATGCCAGGCCTAACATATATGTTTACAATTACTATACTAAAGGACCCTCTAGCAGTGTTAAGTTCAACCTCAACAGCTAGCAGATCCCTGGAAGGGGTTACTAATTCCCTAACTTTGGGAAATAAATCATGTTTTAGCCAAATTATCAAACCCCCTGCTGCCCTTCCAGATAATGAAGGGCGCGCGGTCTTTTGGAAGGTCCAATAGCCTACTCTGCTGGTCACAGATGAAGCCCATGTTTCCTGGAGTAGAATAATATGGTGTTTATCTATAAAACTACACCAGTCAGGGATACTTGTTTTCTGGAGCAACCCTGCCACATTCCACGATAAGAGCCTAATCGGCGGGTCGAGTTTGTCCCCCTTATCTATTTGTTTCTCACCGATATTATTTAAGCGAGGCGTGGGGCCATATGTGATCCCCTCTACTAGGGCACTACAATCTACTTTTGGTTCCTCTCTCCAATTGTACAATACTTCATTATTTGCTGTGATAGACTCTGGACTGGGTCTACCCTCTCTCCCACCCTTTATCCTAAGGGCTTCACGTCAATCTATATCTGAGGTTGAACTACACTTTGGATTCCTTTGGGTCTTTCTGGAAGTGTCTGTATGCAGAGTTGATGGAATATTATGTCTCTCTAGAGGGAACTGATTTTCCACTAGTTGAGGGATTTTTTGGGTAAGTGACACTTGTGACGAAGCGTCCGGTCTCATTCTTAAATCTAATGACAAAAGGCCCTTCACTAAGGTCTGGCTCCTCAGTTTAAACCCGATGAAATCTGTTGACGATCCTTCTCTTGAGTACCTTTGTGCAGAGACTATATCATCCCTTATAATTGATCTACATTTCTTTGTCACCCTTATCCAATGGATTACTTTGTTTATAAGGGAATCCCCTGGCTCTCTATGACCGTTGCTTAGCTTAGGAACATTTGTCATGTATATATCATGTCCACTATTTCTAGTCTGAGTTGGGGGAGCATTACTCCAAAGGTCTGGTGACCTTTTATCCACGAGTCGAAGTCTACGAGTCTCATGATTAGGACCTCTTTTCCTGTTTATATCCCAATTATTGGAAGAGTCCGCACCAGATAAAGTGCTTGGGCCCCCTTGAAGATTCTGGGTTGCCACTTCAATCCTTTCCCCCCTTCGCGTTTCTGTCATTGATGATTCGGCTAGGTGAGTTTTCTTTGCCGTGAGGTTAGAGGCAGGTTTAGGTGTTGTTTTCCTTATATCCCTAACTATTGCAGAGATGCCATCCAACTTTTCATATATCATATGGCTAATGGATGTAAGATATTCTCTGAGACTCAATATTTCAGCTCTTATTTCTACTAGTTGTTGCTCCGCTAAAAGTCCCCTCTGCGTGGGTACAGATGTTGGCGTCTCCTCTTTTCCCCTTTGAATACTCCTCTCAGGGTCACATGGGGCTAATAAAGCAAGAGGTGAAAAGCGATTAGTACAATTTAATAGAGGGGATACAGCACCCAACTGAGCGGGCGAACACGGATTAGAACTCTCAGTTAGATGGTTGAGATTTCCTGACCTATTTTGATCCAAATTAGGTCCCTGTGGATTAGGTCCCAGTGGTGCTCTACCCATGGGGGCAAAGAAAGATTTTATATCCTTAGTAGTATCGTTAAGACCTTTTTTTTGAGATTTTGAGGACTTGGTAGCTAACAAGCTTTCCACTTCCTCCATAAGCTCGTCAATTTGAGACATTGTACAGTTCTCTGCAGAGTGGCGAGGTACTTTCTTTGCTCCTCCCTGCTCAGTGGGGTTACCGCTAGCTTTCCTCTTCCCCATCCTGATTAAGATTCAGAGTTTCCTAAGTTCAATGACCCCAAAATATGCAGGGAAGAGAGAAAAGGTGCAATCACTACAGCAGTATATGCAAGGTTTAGCTTGCCTGCTATCAATAATTAAAAGCTTGCAAGTTGGATTTTCAACATAAAATTTGGACCATTCACTATAATGAGGGAAGGAAGGGAAGGAAGTTCCAAACAGTACCTTCAGGCAGCCACACTCCCATGCGCTGCCTACCCCGGGGTCTTTGGGGGGATGTCAGGGGGGGGGGTCCTGCCCTGCCTCTTCCTGGTAATGATACCAGGACCAAGTATCAAAAACAAAACTTTGGGTGGGTGGCCAAGCCCAGTCTCCTCCTGGCGATGACGGGCGCAAGACGGGCTTCGCCCGGGTGCCGCCCGCGCGCGTCCCGTGCGGCGGGAGCGCTATTCAAACTTTAAAGGGCTCCTGCCCTGACTGCTCCTCCCACAGGTATCGCGCTTCCCGCGGCGGCGGGAGCGCGATTCAAACTTTAAAGGGCTCCTGCCCTGACTGCTCCTCCCACAGGTATTGCGCTTCCCGCGGCGGCGGGAGCGCTATTCAAACGTTAAAGGGCTCCTGCCCTGACTGCTCCTCCCACAGGTATCACGCTTCCCAGTGATATAGAGTGGAGTACAGTGGTGTGGAGTACAGTGATGCAGAGTAAAGTGCAGTGGCGTACAGTGCAGTGACAGAGTGCAGTTGTGTAGAGTGCATTTGCGTAGAATGCAGTGGTTAATAGCAGAGTGACGTCTAATGTATAGTGACATAGAGAGGAGTAGAATGGTGTAGAGTAGATTGTTTCAGCGTAGAGTGGAATGTGCAGAGTAGAGTGCAGTTGCATAGAGTGGTATAGAGTTTAAAGGCACAGAGTAAAGTGGTGTGGAATGCAGTGGTGCAGAGTAGACTAGGGTTATGTACAGTGGGTTCGCGTAGAGTGCAGGGGCATAGTGTTCAGTGTTACAGAGTAAAATGCATTTTTGTAGAGTGGATTGGTGTAGAGTGTAGGGGCGTAGAGTGCAGTGTTGCAGAGTGGCGCAGAGTACAGTGGCATAGAGTGGAGTTGTGCAGAGTAGATTGGTGTGGCCTACAATGGAGTGGTGTAGAGTGCAGTGGAAAAGAGTATAGTGGTTTAGAGTACAGTGGTGAAGAGTGCACTGGCAGAGTAGAATGGTACAGGGTAGAGTAGAGAGGCATGAAGTGGAGGAGTGCGGAGTGGAGTAGTGCAGAATGGAGTGGTGTAAAGTGGAGTGGTGCAGAGTACAGTGACGTGGCGTACAGTGGAGTATGCATGGACAGTGCACAGACGAAAACGTGTAGACATTGCATCTCCTAGTGTAATGATTTGTTTTAATCATCATTATTTGTTTCCAACACAATTCAGAATGAACAAAAATGTTCTTCATTTGTGTTCCTAATTCTGGTATATTCTGAAATACACAGTTAATTTAATGTTGTCGTGTGCTAGAAAAAACCTTCGCTACCCTTAGTATCTAGCAAGATTGTCACATAAATCCTCTCACTCTGAAGTCAGAGAAAGAAAAGTAAACAAGGGCGCTCGGAAGACAGCTATTGCTATTGACTTAGTATTTGAGTGCACAGCAAATGTGACAAGATTAAAGCAAGATTTACAGACCTGTTTACAGAAACGAAGCACTCGGAAGGATACTGTAAATAAAGTTTTGGTAAAGGAAGGTACACACTCAAGCTGGGCAGCCTAAAACAAATAAAGCCAGCAAATGGAAAGTAGGAAAATGTGAGTTACAAACCACAAAGTCAATAGCAAGCAATGGGCAGAATACATTTTTAGGTGTTATTCTGTGCGGTGCGGTCAAAGGCGTGGTTAAAATTCCACTCAAAAAGAATAAATCTGTGTCATCAGGAAGCTTTGAGTGATTCCATCAATTAAAGCCAATACAGCGTCCAAACCCCCACATTTACATTTCTTTCAGGAGGCAGGCAGTCTGGTAAGAAGGGTTATTTATGTGTCTGCCCCTCCCTTGGTTTCCCAGCACAGGAGGCTTACCTTGCTTTTCACTTCAGCTGAAGCATTTCAGTTCTGAATTTAACTGTCCCTGGACGGTTGCTTTTTCATAAAAAGCAGGGGAACTGTTTTTCTTAAATTAAAAAAGTATGGGGTGTGGGAAAGCAAGGACTCATTTAGATGAGTCTTTGTTGAGCTCCACAGGCCCCAGCGGCCCATTCCTGGTGATTTTGGCGATATGCCCTCTCATCCTTGCCGAGCTTCCAGCTGAGGGGAGCAACTGGAATTGAGACTCAATCCTCTGGAGAGCCCCTTTTCCTTGTCTGCACCACCGGATTCAAGATGGCTGCCACATCAGAGAAGCAGTGCAGCAGGCCCTCAAGGAAGTGCGGCTGTACAGGAGCATAGCAGGAGCCCCTACCCACCTTCAATGATCAAAGCTCAGAGGGAGTGGGAACATGGAGGTGCAGATAGTGGGGCCTGTTCGAGGTCGGTTGCCAGCAGATTATAGCACATCGCAAAGAGCGGGGCCTTCTCTGTGGAACAGGTCATGTGAGAACCTAGAAGGCCAAGGGAGAGGTTCACACGGCAGAAACCCAGCCCAGCGAGAAGCCAGTGATTGTGCACCCTGCCAGCGAGGAGGGAAGGGAATAAAACTGCGTGATATAGGACCTTTCCCCTGCAGCAGAGTGGGACGGGGCCCTGGGAGATCAGTTCGCTTTGTTCTGGTTCCTTCTCGCAGACCGTCCCAGATGGCGAAGTCTCGACCCAGAGCCAGGGGCTTTGCCTCAGTAAAGGACTTACTTCAAAGAACACAACTTCCTGTGCCTTCGAGCAGAAAGGACCCAGCCAAGGGCACCCCCTCACAGAGGGCTTCCTCGTTAGCAGCAGAGGAAGAGGGACAACCCTCTGCGATGAGGAGCAACATCAGACAGCTTATGGTGGCGTTCAGAGAAGAGACTGGTTTGTTGCATCAAGAGGTGAGGAAGTTGCTGTCCAACGTGGATAAGGCCATCCAAACTTTAGATGTTTGGACCAACCACCTAGAGGTAGCTTGAGGTAGCAGTAGCAGTGTAGTGTGGTCAGTTTTATGTATCCTTTGCGTGTTAGCTTCAGGCGTTAGGCCTTTGTGCACTTTGCCCTGGATGTCTTTTATTCCTTTGCTCGCAGCATAGAGCCTCTGTGCACTTTGCTCTAAATCGACGTTACTCAAAGTACGCCCGCGGGCCGCCAGCGGCCCCACGGCCCTTCCTTGGCGGCCCGCGGACACTTAAGGAAACGCCATATAATTATGGCCGCAGTATGTAAACATAGAAGAGGGCCGCGGGAGCATGCGCAATCGTGGCTTCTTTGTGCATGCTCCCGCGGCCCTCCTCTATGTTTACCTATGGCGGCCATTATTTATGGCGTTTCTGTGACGATCCTGGAAGCCAAAGCCCCATGAAAGTTAGCGCTTGCAGCTAACTTTTACGGGGCTTTTTCGTCTGCTTCCTGCCACCGGCTCCACGTCTGCTGCCGGCCTGCCTGCCGTTCTACATTTGTGGCATCTTTACAGTGCTTTATTGAGGCAGGTAAGGCTCTTTGGTTATTTATTTATTTGTTTTTAATGTAGTGTGTGTGTTACTGGGGTAGGGGTGAGAGCAGATTGCGCTGTGTGTGTGCGCTGTGTGTGTGCACTGTGTGTGTGTGTTATTGGGGTAGGGGTGAGAGCAGATGGCGCTGTGTGTGTGTTACTGGGGTAGGGGTGAGAGCAGATGGCGCTGTGTGTGTTACTGGGGTAGGGGGGAGAGCAGATGGCGCTGTGTGTGTTACTGGGGTAGGGGGGAGAGCAGATGGCGCTGTGTGTGTGTGCGCTGTGTGTGTGTTACTGGGGTAGGGGTGAGAGCAGATTGCGCTGTGTGTGTGCGCTGTGTGTGTGTTACTGGGGTAGGGGTGAGAGCAGATGGCGCTGTGTGTGTTACTGGGTAGGGGTGAGAGCAGATGGCGCTGTGTGTGTATGGCGCTGCGTGTGTTTAGCAATGTTTTGAAAAAGGGGGGGGGGTGGTTGTGCCACCTATAAGCCCCACCTCCCCACCCCCGCTGTCACTTCAGTGCGGCCCTCGGCCGCAAACCATACTGCAATTTTGGCCCCCAAGAAAAAGTTTGTGAGTACCCATGCTCTAAATGCTTTTTATTCAGCTTTGTACTGTTATTTTTCAAATAGCCAGTTCTACGGTCTTGTTTTATTTTTTATATCACACTGTTTAGCCTACTTCAGCACTGGAGTTTTCAATAACACATTCTTGTTCACTCTGTGCTTCAGTCAAGGATACAGTCTGGTACATTGCCGATAGACGTGGTAGGAGTTTAGTCTTTGGCATTCTTGCGTAGGGACATTTTGTGATCACACTGACATGTTAGTTATAAAAACACTTCCTTGTCCTAATACACGCAAGAGGGAGATTCCGACCAGGGAACCATAACTAGACGCTGACTGCCTCGTTGCAGATGCTGAACCAGATCACAGGCCTTTGCTAAGGTATGAGGGTTGATGGCTTCCCGGGGAATCTAAAAGGCAAGTTAGTAGCTTAACATGCTGTGCTCGAAATAGAACTAACTGAGAGAGAGAGAATAGAATCTATTAACACCATGATAGCGTTATTCTTATGTTTCACTCTCCTCGTGACTATTTCAATCCTACTGTGTTGTATGGTTCTGGTTATTGCGGCTCATGCCTTAATATCTAAAATGCAGTTGTTTTATTAAAACAATCTATAAAACTCAAACTGCCTTTGTCATTTGTATATGAGATCATACTGTAAATGAGAGAGCTGGTTTGGATCTGAGTGACCACGACTTCCCTGAGAAGTTCCAAAGATGTCATGCGCTCGGCTGCCCAATCATCTCTTCCCCTTGGGAGAGATGAGGCACTGCTAGTTAGCCGGAGCAAAACCGGATTTGAGGTGACAGTGGTCTTTCCAAGTGGGTAAGTGTTGGACCTGGCTTTTTGACAGGGACATCCCCAAACTTTTTGCCTCCTTCCTCCTATTTTTTCTGACCTGTTGTTGTTGGCTTTTGACCTCTGGGCACTTTACCACTGCTAACCAGTGCTAAAGTGCATATGCTCTCTGGGTAAATTGTACTACTGATTGGTTTATCCATGATTGACTATTTAATTTACTTGTAAGTCCCTGGTAGAGTGCACTACATGTGCCTAGGGCAGGTAGATTAAATGCTACTAGTGGGCCTGCAGCACTGGTTGTGCCACCCACCTCAGTAGCCCCTTAACCCTGTCTCAGGCCTGCCATTGCAAGGCCTGTGTGTGCAGTTTCACTGCCACTTCGACTTGGCATTTAAAAGTACTTGCCAAGCCTAGAACTCCCCTTTTACTACATATAAGTCATCCCTAATGTGTGCCCTAGGTAACCCCTAGAGCAGGGTGCGGTGTAGGTAAAAGGCAGGACATGTACCTGTGTAGTTATATGTCCTGGTAGTGTGAAACTCCTAAATTCGTTTTTACACTACTGTGAGGCCTGCTCCTTTCATAGGCTAACATTGGGGCTGCCCTCATACACTGTTGAAGTGGCAGCTGCTGATCTGAAAGGAGCAGGAAGGTCATATTTAGTATGGCCAGAATGGTAATACAAAATCCTGCTGACTGGTGAAGTCGGATTTAATATTACTATTCTAGAAATGCCACTTTTAGAAAGTGAGCATTTCTTTGCACTAAAATCTTGTTGTGCCCTTCAATCCACGTCTGGCTAGGTTTAGTTGACAGCTCCTTGTGCATTCACTCAGACACACCCCAAACACAGGGTACTCAGCCTCACTTGCATACATCTGCATTTTGAATGTGTCTTCCTGGGCTGGGAGGGTGGAGAGCCTGCCCTCACACAAAGGACTGCCACACCCCCTACTGGGACTCTGGCAGACAGGATTGAGCTGAAAGGGAACTTGGTGCATTTCTTAGAGACTCTTTGAAGTCACCCCCACTTCAAAGGCACAACTTAGTATAAAACAGGGCCTCTGCCCTACCTCATCAGACACTTGCTGGAGAAGAAACCTGAACCAGAAACTACATCCTGCCAAGAAGAACTGCCTGGCTGCTCAAAGGACTCACCTGTCTGCTTTTCTACAAAGGACTGCTGCCTTGCTGTTGGCCTGCTGCCTTGCTGAACTCTTGCCTGGCTGTAAAAGTGCTCTCCGAGGGCTTGGATAGAGCTTGCCTCCTGTTCCCTGAAGTCTCAGGACCAAAAAGACTTCACTCTTCCTCTTGGACGCTCCGTGCGCCGAACTTTTCGACGCACAGCTTGTTCCGCGGCAAGAAAAACGCTGCACACCGACGCTGATCAACGCGACGCCTTCGGGACGACCGAAACTTTGACGCATGGCCTCGCAAGGACAACGCCGCCCGACTTCCCGGGAGAAATCGACGCGACGCCTGCCGTGAGATCAAAACTTTGACGCACAGCCTCGCAAGGACAACGCCGCCCGACTTCCCGGGAGAAATCGACGCGACGCCTGCCGTGAGATCAAAACTTTGACGCACGGCCTCGCAAGGACAACGCCGCCCGACTCCGCAGGAGAAATCGACGCGACGCCTGCCGTGAGATCGAAACTTCGACGCGCAGCCCCGCAGAACGACGCGCAGCCGGAAAACAAGCAGGAAAATCCACGCGCAGACCCGGGACATCTGGTAATCCCCGCGACCCACAGAAAGAGACTGTCCGCGCGCCAGAAAACGACGCCCGACTTCCCCGCGTGGAAAATAACGACGCAAGTCCGTGTGTGCTGGGGAGAAATCGACGCACACACCCTTTTTCCACGCACCTCTTCCTTTGTGGCCCTCTGAGGAGATTTTCCACCAGAAACCAGGTACTTTGTGTTTGAAAGAGACTCTGTTTACTTTCTAAAGACTTAAGACACTTTATATCACTTTTCAGTGATATCTTTACAAATTCATATTGCAACTTTGATCGTTTTGACCTGAAGATACCCAGATAAATATTATATATTTTTCTAAATACTGTGTGGTGTATTTTTGTGGTGTTATGCTATGGTGTTGTATGATTTATTGCACAAATGCTTTACACATTGCCTTCTAAGTTAAGCCTGACTGCTCGTGCCAAGCTACCGGAGGGTGAGCACAGGCTGATTTTGGATTGTGTGTGACTTACCCTGACTAGAGTGAGGGTTCTTGCTTGGACAGAGGGCAACCTAACTGCCAACCAAAAACCCCATTTCTAACATTGGTGATCAGCGGTGAGGATAGGACTTGTGTTTGTGCAGTGACATACAGTAGCTAAGTATTTCACTACCTACTCACAGTTGAAGGTCAACTTGATTTTTCATCTTTTTTGGCTCTTGGTTCTCTGATGTCCTCCTGGATATACTATTGATATTTTGGACTTTGGATTTTGGTTTTTGCTGATAGGATCTTATCAAAATGGGATTGTGTACCTACTCATTCTTTGTTCGTACTGACCACCTCACTAAGGCTGACCTAAGGAAGCTTTGCAGACAATGGGGCCTTCCTGTAGCAAGGAGATCTACTAAAGCGGAGATGCTCCATCACTACATAGTCTGGGGGGAGGAAAGATGGGCAGAGAGAGAGGCAGCAAGAAACCAAATGACTAAGTACCCCTCAGATGAGGAGGAGGACTACGCACATGAGGAGGAAGACTACTCAGATGAGGAGGAAGACTACTCAGAGTTGGACAGTGACCCAGAAATAGATGAATGGCTCCGAAGTCAAAGGCGACAGGAGCAACAATTAGAGGAGTATCTTGCAGAGGTTGAGGCAAAAAGACTCTTAGCCCTGGAAGAAGAAAAGATTGCAGCTCAAGAGCTGAGCTGTAAAGAGCTGAAACTGGAGGCCGGAAGGGCTGAGTCCAGTTCAGATGGTGGCAGCAAAAATCTTGCATCTAGTACTGCTGAAGAAGGGCACAAGCCCAGAGATGTGGTGCCCAACTTGAAGAAGGGAGTTGACACACCCCAGGCAGTTCAAGGGTATGAGGTAGTTCCCGTTATGCACAGGGTCCCTGAGAAGGATTGGGGAACTGGCACAGGGAGTCATATTCCTACTGGGGGGAGGGACACTTTACTGACTCTAGCAGAGAGTGACAGAGAAAAGGGTTCCCCCCTGGTGGACGTCCTGGATATAGAGTGTAGAGACATCCCAGAAGAGTTTGGGTTGAGTGTCAGGGACAGACAGATACTGTCTCACCAGTCTCAGGAGGGTGAAGTAGAGTGCTTTTCCAAGGTTGAGTTACTGGGTGGTTGGGTGAAGGGTACTGTGGTTAATACATGTGAAGGGCAGAGTGATGTAATTGCTGGAGAGCATATGTCTGGTCCTTATTTTCCAGAGCTACGCAAACACCAGGTGGAGTGTGAGTTCTCTGACCCCAGGGAACTTACAATGGAGGCAGACTTCTGGGTGAGTACCAGAGAGTCTGAAGAGGCATTTGGGGGTGCTCCTGAAGGGAGTGGTCTAGGTGGTTCCCAACCGAGTGTGGTGGGAGAGGATTGTAGTGTCCCAGGTAGGTCCCAGGTCCTAGAGGGTTCCATGAGGGAACACCAGGAGGGAAGCCTAGCCTGTACCGTAGGGCCACCTTTTGAGGGAAGCCCGCAGTGTCAGAAGAACTTGGGGGGGTGACTGTAGCCAGCATCCCAACAGTTCTGGTGTCTGGCAGTACCCCTCCTAGTGAGGGGGTGCAGAAGTCCAGACATAGGGTTGAGAGGGGGTTGCAGACCCCAGTGGAGGACCTTGAGAGTCAGGGGACAGCTCTGAGAGCAGAGCCCCCCAGGAATGACCCAGGTGAAACCGTTTCTGGTTTGGGGGAAACCCAGACTCTGCCGGATGGGCAGAGGTCGGGAGACCTGCGCCAACCAGACTCTTGTGTGGCCCTTGGGGACGGTGTGTCCCTTGTGGGGGGTGAGAGTGCCCCCCAGGAAGTCCTGGCATGCCAGGCAAAGATTCAACCTCAGGGTGGTGACTCTGGGTTGGATACCCAGGTTCAGAGGTTAAACTCTGACCTGGTGGGAGGTAGATGTGCCTCCCAAGAAGTCCTGCTGTGCCAGGCAATTGTCCAACCTCAGGGTGTTGACTCTGGATTGGATGACCAGGTTCAGAGGTTAAACTCTGACCTGGTGGGGGGTAGGTGTGCCCCCCAGAAAGTCCTGGCGTGCCAGGCAATTGCTCAACCTCAGGGTGGTGACCCTGGGTTGGGGAACCAGGCTCAGAGGTTAAACTCTGACCTGGTGGGAGGTAGGTGTGCCTCCCTGGAAGTCCTGGCCTGCCAGGCAATGGTTCAACCTCAGGGTGGTGACTCTGGGTTGGCTAACCAGGTTCAGGGGATAAGCTCTGACCTGTTGGGGGGTAGGCGTGCCCCCCAGAAAGTCCTGGTGTACCAGGCAGTGGTCCAACCTCAGAGTGCTGACTCTGGGTTGGATAACCGGGTTCAGAGGTTAAACTCTGACCTGGTGGGGGGTAGGTGTGCCCCCCAGAAAGTCCTGGCGTGCCAGGCAATTGTTCAACCTCAGAGTGCTGACTCTGGGTTGGATAACCGGGTTCAGAGGTTAAACTCTGACCTGGTGGGGGGTAGATGTGCCTCCCAGAAAGTCCTGGTGCGCCAGGCAATTGTTCAACTTCAGGGTGGTGACTCTGAGTTGAATGGCCCAGTTCAGAGGTTAAACTCTGACCTGGTGGAGGGTCAGTGTGCCCTCCAGGAAGTCCTGGTGTGCCAGGCAATTGTTCAACTTCAGGGTGATGACTCTGAGTTGAATGGCCAAGTTCAGAGGTTAAACTCTGACCTGGTGGAGGGTCAGTGTGCCCTCCAGGAAGTCCTGGCATGCCAGGCAATTGTTCAACTTCAGGGTGGTGACTCTGAGTTGAATGGTCAGGTGCAGAGGTTAAACTCTGACCTGGTGGAGGGTCAGTGTGCCCTCCAGGAAGTCCTGGCGTGCCAGGCAATTGTTCAACTTCAGGGTGGTGACTCTGAGTTGAATGGGCAGGTGCAGAGGTTAAACTCTGACCTGGTGGGGGGTAGGTGTGCCTCCCAGGAAGTCCTGGTTTGCCAGGCAGTGATCCAGTCTGAGGGTACAGACCCTGGGCTGGAAGACCAGGTTCAGGGTGTCCCCCCGGACCTGGAGGGAGGGGCTACTGATAACAGTGCCCCTACCATGTTGTCTTCTGAGGAGGCCTCTCCTAGTTGGAGGGTGCTGGACCCCAGAAGAGAGGGCAGGGGGAGGGAAGCCTCACCCCGGGCCCTAGTCCAACCTGAAGGTACAGGCCCCAGGTTGGAGGGCCAGTTGCAGGTTAACAGCCCTGCACTGGTGGAGGAATGGTACAGGGTGACTTCTTTAAGCACCCTGACCATGTTGGACTCTGGGGGTACCGCTCCAGGAGGGAGGGTACAAAGCCCCAGAGGGGAGGACCAGGTTCAGGCTGTCATCCCTGACCTGGTGGAAGGGAGAGTGGTTAAAGGGTGCCCAGCACCTGGGGCTACCGCCCCCCACTCTCCACAGCCACAGTGGTTGGAGAGCTTTGAGAGGCCTGGGGCCTGGCTCTCATCCCTGGCAGCTGTCAGTAATCACTGTGGCTTGCTGTCCGGGTGGACAGAGTTATCCCTGGGGAGGGGACAAGTGTCACACCCCAGGGGTAGAGTGGGCAACACCACTGTGTTGGTCATGGTGGTACTATCCTGCTCCTGGGATACATCTGTGAGCAAAGTAAGGTTAGGTGCTGCACAGATGGGATCCGCAGGTAAGGAGAAAGGTTCCCCATGGGTTGGCTTAGTGGGCCCTGAGAGTATGGACAGAGTGATCCAATTGGAGTCAGGAAGGCGAAGAACTGGAGCATGCCCCTGCTGTTGTGGGCCTGGGTCCTTGTTCTGTCGCCTCAAACAGGGAAGTACATCAGGATAGTGATTGTTCTCCCCTGGCTTTAGGCTGGTAGGGGGTCATGTTGGACCTGGCTTTTTGACAGGGACATCCCCAAACTTTTTGCCTCCTTCCTCCTATTTTTTCTGACCTGTTGTTGGCTTTTGACCTCTGGGCACTTTACCACTGCTAACCAGTGCTAAAGTGCATATGCTCTCTGGGTAAATTGTACTACTGATTGGTTTATCCATGATTGACTATTTAATTTACTTGTAAGTCCCTGGTAGAGTGCACTACATGTGCCTAGGGCAGGTAGATTAAATGCTACTAGTGGGCCTGCAGCACTGGTTGTGCCACCCACCTCAGTAGCCCCTTAACCCTGTCTCAGGCCTGCCATTGCAAGGCCTGTGTGTGCAGTTTCACTGCCACTTCGACTTGGCATTTAAAAGTACTTGCCAAGCCTAGAACTCCCCTTTTACTACATATAAGTCATCCCTAATGTGTGCCCTAGGTAACCCCTAGAGCAGGGTGCGGTGTAGGTAAAAGGCAGGACATGTACCTGTGTAGTTATATGTCCTGGTAGTGTGAAACTCCTAAATTCGTTTTTACACTACTGTGAGGCCTGCTCCTTTCATAGGCTAACATTGGGGCTGCCCTCATACACTGTTGAAGTGGCAGCTGCTGATCTGAAAGGAGCAGGAAGGTCATATTTAGTATGGCCAGAATGGTAATACAAAATCCTGCTGACTGGTGAAGTCGGATTTAATATTACTATTCTAGAAATGCCACTTTTAGAAAGTGAGCATTTCTTTGCACTAAAATCTTGTTGTGCCCTTCAATCCACGTCTGGCTAGGTTTAGTTGACAGCTCCTTGTGCATTCACTCAGACACACCCCAAACACAGGGTACTCAGCCTCACTTGCATACATCTGCATTTTGAATGGGTCTTCCTGGGCTGGGAGGGTGGAGGGCCTGCCCTCACACAAAGGACTGCCACACCCCCTACTGGGACTCTGGCAGACAGGATTGAGCTGAAAGGGAACTTGGTGCATTTCTTAGAGACTCTTTGAAGTCACCCCCACTTCAAAGGCACAACTTAGTATAAAACAGGGCCTCTGCCCTACCTCATCAGACACTTGCTGGAGAAGAAACCTGAACCAGAAACTACATCCTGCCAAGAAGAACTGCCTGGCTGCTCAAAGGACTCACCTGTCTGCTTTTCTACAAAGGACTGCTGCCTTGCTGTTGGCCTGCTGCCTTGCTGAACTCTTGCCTGGCTGTAAAAGTGCTCTCCAAGGGCTTGGATAGAGCTTGCCTCCTGTTCCCTGAAGTCTCAGGACCAAAAAGACTTCACTCTTCCTCTTGGACGCTCCGTGCGCCGAACTTTTCGACGCACAGCTTGTTCCGCGGCAAGAAAAACGCCGCACACCGACGCTGATCAACGCGACGCCTTCGGGACGACCGAAACTTTGACGCACGGCCTCGCAAGGACAACGCCGGCCGACTTCCCGGGAGAAATCGACGCGACGCCTGCCGTGAGATCAAAACTTTGACGCTCGGCCTCGCAAGGACAACGCCGCCCGACTTCCCGGGAGAAATCGACGCGACGCCTGCCGTGAGATCAAAACTTTGACGCACGGCCTCGCAAGGACAACGCCGCCCGACTCCGCAGGAGAAATCGACGCGACGCCTGCCGTGAGATCGAAACTTCGACGCGCAGCCCCGCAGAACGACGCGCAGCCGGAAAACAAGCAGGAAAATCCACGCACAGACCCGGGACATCTGGTAATCCCCGCGACCCACAGAAAGAGACTGTCCGCGCGCCAGAAAATGACGCCCGACTTCCCCGCGTGGAAAATAACGACGCAAGTCCGTGTGTGCTGGGGAGAAATCGACGCACACACCCTTTTTCCACGCACCTCTTCCTTTGTGGCCCTCTGAGGAGATTTTCCACCAGAAACCAGGTACTTTGTGTTTGAAAGAGACTCTGTTTACTTTCTAAAGACTTAAGACACTTTATATCACTTTTCAGTGATATCTTTACAAATTCATATTGCAACTTTGATCGTTTTGACCTGAAGATACCCAGATAAATATTATATATTTTTCTAAATACTGTGTGGTGTATTTTTGTGGTGTTATGCTATGGTGTTGTATGATTTATTGCACAAATGCTTTACACATTGCCTTCTAAGTTAAGCCTGACTGCTCGTGCCAAGCTACCGGAGGGTGAGCACAGGCTGATTTTGGATTGTGTGTGACTTACCCTGACTAGAGTGAGGGTTCTTGCTTGGACAGAGGGCAACCTAACTGCCAACCAAAAACCCCATTTCTAACAGTAAGACTTAGTCCCCCACACCAGGAAAGACCCTGCTACCTAGAAATCCAATAGTCTCATTTAAGATAATGAGAGCCCACGCGACATGGCGCCACCAACGATTGGTCTGGCTCTAATTTTCGGGTCCGGCTGACTCTCTCGGTCTCATATATATATTGACTCCTTGGTTCCGTTAACGGAGACGTCCGTGGCTCTGAGGATTTCCGCCACCACAATATAGGTACGTCCTATTATTTTGTGGTCGGTTGTTCAAGCTTGAACTCTGAAAGGAAAACCCCGATATTGGTGTGCCTTCTCTGACCTAGTGCTGTTTTCATAATGGCGAATCCCCAAGTAGTGAACATCGCACTTAATATGCGACAACCGCTCATAGGACATCTGATAGCACATGGTCTCACGAACCAGGGGGGTCCGGTCAAGTTTGTGGTGGACGCCCATGCAGCCTATAGAACAGAGCTTTTTTTATTCTTGGGTCGTATTTCCAGCAGTTGATGGGGGTACACACACTTTTCATGACTACACTATTGCGAATGTCCCAGGACAATACAGGGCATATGCATACTTAGAGATACCTTTATCTTATCAAGAACACCATAATTGGCTTGATGGCGCCCTCCCACACACTTTAGCACAAGTTAGGTTAGGTCCACTGAGTAATGATGGTCCTACCTGGCCTTTATTGGCTACATATACACCATATCCTGCGGTTGCTAACTTAGCGGTGGCTGAAGTTCGTCGTTTATATACAGACTTAGCAGCTACATATAGACAATTAGTTCAGTTTGTAATGCAGACACTAAACACAAACGCAGCGCGTGCTGCTCCGGCGCAACCGCATGCAGTGGTTCCGGGTATCAATCCGGCCACTGTACACTCAGTTATGGGTAAAGTACCGGAGAAGCGAGAGGAAACTCCATTTTGGCTGGTGCAAAAATTAATACACTGGAAGCAGTATTTCCCCATACGGGACCTCAGGATAAACATAGAATATTGACGATGTGTTTGCCGTATGGAATGGTTCCTACTGTGGACCATTGTAATACTTGGGGCACGGTGTTTGCCGCGCTCTACACTACAGCACACGGTACACCGACATTGGCTAATCTACAGGACGTGCTAAAACAAATTCAAAATTAATATGGGGCTGCCCCAGCCTTAGATTTAGGGATGCAACTGATGGGCAATTTTGCCGCGGTTTCTTCTATCATATTGAGTAATCTCAAAGGGGAGGCAGTGGCACTAGCGGTGCGTATGCGTCTTTGAGACATCCTGCAACTTAATCAAGAGCGGGAGCTGCCGAGAATAATAGCGGAAACATATTCAAGTATCGGTCGTGATAGCCTAGGGGCTAGACCGCAGAAACCATAGTTGCAGGGTAAGAGTAGTAAGGATACTACTAAACAACAGCAACCTGAGGGTACTAAAAAGCGCTGGGAGAAAAAACAACAAACACCTAAAAAAGACAGGGGACAATCTCTGCAACCGGAGACTCCACAGACTAGGTATAATCTCAGGAATAGGGATAATTTGAAGACGCCTGATAGATATCAATATACTGATACACGCCAATCTCGTTCCTTTCAGGACTCGTCGGAAAAGAGAAATGAGAGAGGTGGGCGGTCAGAGCGGAGAACAGAGTACGTGAAACTGAGACAGGAATCACAACGCTCAACTGAGGTTTCTGTCAAGAAGGAAGAGAAACCGACCCAACAAAAGCAGCAGTTTAAAAAGAAGAAGGTGGCGGCAGTCTAAGTTAGACATGCCACACAAGAAGAGAGTTCTCTTGAAGAACAAGACATGGGCGTTAGCACTGTTAGACAGCGCGGAAGAGGTAACAATAGTTCGCCGGAATCTTCTAGAGCATCTGGAGGTGAAAGCAACTGATGACTTCATACAAGTCGAAACAGCAGATATACGTGTCTCTGATCCCGATATAGTTTATACAGTAACTTTGCAATTAGAAGGGGACATTGAGCGCACTATAAACACCATCTTTTGAGATCGTGTAGTCAAATTGTATGACATTCTGCTGGCCAAACAGGATTGGCCCCCCTGAGTTTGTTCGCGACTGTCCAGTTGGGGACGAGGTTATTACACCTTCGTTCTCACCACTTGTTCCGGGAGAACTTGCAGAGTCCTATAGTAATACATGGGCTCTGGCACAGGCACCCGCCTTATATAGAAATCATGTGGGGTGGGATATAGATTCACCTTATCATGTAATTCCGATTAAGGGCGAACCTCAGCCGCAACCGCAATATCCTATAAAATTTGAGGCAAGGGCATCGGTAAGGAAAATACTTACACAATTGGAGTACCAGGGAGTTATTGAACCCTGTGTCTCGCCGATGAATAATCCCTTATTTCCTGTAGCTAAACCGGACCATTCTTATAGGATAGTGGTGGATTACAGACATTTAAATGGACATACACGCACATATGCAATACAAAATTCACACAGCGCAGCGCTCATGAATAATATTGTGCGTAAGAAATACAAAACAACTTTAGATATCTCGAATGGTTTCTTCTGCCAAAATATAGCGCCCGAAAGTAGGGATTTTACAAGCTTTAGTGCGTTTGGCTCTCAGAATTTTTTTTTTTGTTTGCCTCAGGGGTATAAGAATAGCCCAGGACTGTTTTCGGCTCGTGTGACTGAAATTTTGCACGAGTTGGACCCTGAAGCTTTGTCATATGTCGATGATATATATCTGACAGATGACGAGTTACTACAACATTTAAGGCGGGTAGCCCGCATTGTTGTGGGATTTGCCGAAATTGGCTACAAATTTAATAAAAAAAATAAAAAATTGCCTTCCTCAGCGTCATTTTCCTGGGATATGAGCTGTCGAATGAGGGCAAGAGCTTAGCGCCACACTTTTTGGAAAAATGTGCACAGTTGCAACCTCCTAATACGATTCGAAAACTCCAGTCGTTATTGGGATTTCTAAATTTTGGCAGAATTTACATTCCTTATTATGCTACACGTATAAAACCATTATACGAGTTGATTCGCCTAAATTTTTCGAGTAGATTTTGGACGATTGAGCATACACATATTCTTCGAGATTTGCAGACTGATCTCTTAGCGGTAAAGCATTTACACACTGTAGGAGGCTGGACTGGCTTGTAGTGAGTACCAAGGGGTACTTGCACCTTGCACCAGGCCCAGTTATCCCTTATTAGTGTATAGGGTGTCTAGCAGCTTAGGCTGATAGATAATGGTAGCTTAGCAGAGCAGCTCAGGCTGAACTAGGAGACGTGTGAAGCTACTACAGTACCACTTAGTGTCATATGCACAATATCATAAGAAAACACAATACACAGTTATACTAAAAATAAAGGTACTTTATTTTTATGACAATATGCCAAAGTATCTTAGAGTGTACCCTCAGTAAGAGGATAGGAAATATACACAAGATATATATACACAATAGCAAAAATATGCAGTATAGTCTTAGAAAACAGTGCAAACAATGTACAATTACAATAGGATGCAATGGGGAAACATAGGGATAGGGGCAACACAAACCATATACTCCAAAAGTGGAATGTGAACCACGAATGGACCCCAAACCTATGTGACCTTGTAGAGGGTCGCTGGGACTATTAAAAAATAGTGAGAGTTAGAAACATAACCCTCCCCCAGACCCTGAAAAGTGAGTGCAAAGTGCACCAAAGTTCCCCTAAGGACAAAATAGTCGTGTTAGAGGGAAAATGCAAGGAAAACACAAATCAGCAATGCAACAACGATGGATTCCTGTCTGAAGGTACCTGTGGAACAAGGGGACCAAGTCCAAAAGTCACAAGCAGCTCGGAGATGGGCAGATGCCCAAGAAATGCCAGCGGTTGGTGCAAGGAAGCTCTTACTAGGCTGAAGAACTGTGAATACTGCAGGAACGACAAGGGCTAGAGACTTCCCCTTTGGAGGATGGATCCCCCACGCCTTGGAGAGTCGTGCAGAAGTGTTTTCCCGCCGGATGGACGCCAACAAGCCTTGCTACACGCAAATCGTGCGTTTGGCGTTTTTGGACGCTGCTGGGGCCCAGGAGGGACCAGGAGGTCGCAAATTGGACCTGCAGAGAGAGGGGACGTCGAGCAAGACAAGGAGCCCTCACTGAAGCAGGTAGCACCCGGAGAAGTGCCAGAAACAGGCACTACGAGGATGCGTGAAACGGTGCTCGCCGAAGTTGCACAAAGGAGTCCCACGTCGCCGGAGACCAACTTAGAAAGTCGTGCAATGCAGGTTAGAGTGCCGTGGACCCAGGCTTGGCTGTGCACGAAGGATTTCCGCCGGAAGTGCACAGGGGCCGGAGAAGCTTGCAAAGTCGCGGTTCCCAGCAATGCAGCCCAGCGAGGTGAGGCAAGGACTTACCTCCACCAAACTTGGGCTGAAGAGTCACTGGACTGTGGGGGTCACTTGGACGGTGTCGCTGGATTCGAGGGACCTCGCTCGTCGTGCTGAGAGGAGACCCAAGGGACCGGAGATGCAGCTTTTTGGTGCCTGCGGTTGCAGGGGGAAGATTCCGTCGACCCACGGGAGATTTCTTCGGAGCTTCTGGTGCAGAGAGGAGGCAGACTACCCCCACAGCATGCACAAGCAGGAAAACAGTCGAGAAGGCGGCAGGATCAGCGTTACAGAGTTGCAGTAGTCGTCTTTGCTACTATGTTGCAGGTTTGCAGGCTTCCAGCGCGGTCAGCGGTCGATTCCTTATCAGAAGGTGAAGAGGGAGATGCAGAGGAACTCGGCTGAGCTCATGCATTCGTTATCTGAAGTTTCCCCAGAGACAGAGACCCTAAATAGCCAGAAAAGAGGGTTTGGCTACCTAGGAGAGAGGAAAGGCTACTAACACCTGAAGGAGCCTATCACAAGGAGTCTCTGACGTCACCTGGTGGCACTGGCCACTCAGAGCAGTCCAGTGTGCCAGCAGCACCTCTGTTTCCAAGATGGCAGAGGTCTGGAGCACACTGGAGGAGCTCTGGACACCTCCCAGGGGAGGTGCAGGTCAGGGGAGTGGTCACTCCCCTTTCCTTTGTCCAGTTTCGCGCCAGAGCAGGGGCTAAGGGGTCCCTGAACCGGTGTAGACTGGCTTATGCAGAATTGGGCACATCTGTGCCCAACAAAGCATTTCCAGAGGCTGGGGGAGGCTACTCCTCCCCTGCCTTCACACCATTTTCCAAAGGGAGAGGGTGTCACACCCTCTCTCAGAGGAAGTTCTTTGTTCTGCCATCCTGGGCCAGGCCTGGCTGGACCCCAGGAGGGCAGCTGCCTGTCTGAGGGGTTGGCAGCAGCAGCAGCTGCAGAGAAACCCCAGGAAGGGCAGTCTGGCAGTACCAGGGTCTGTGCTACAGACCACTGGGATCATGGAATTGTACCAACAATGCCAGGATGGCATAGAGGGGGCAATTCCATGATCATAGACATGTTACATGGCCATATTCGGAGTTACCATGGTGAAGCTACATATAGGTAGTGACCTATATGTAGTGCACGCGTGTAATGGTGTCCCCGCACTCACAAAGTTCAGTGAATTGGCTCTGAACAATGTGGGGGCACCTTGGCTTTTGCCAGGGTGCCCTCACACTAAGTAACTTTGCACCTAACCTTTACCAGGTAAAGGTTAGACATATAGGTGACTTATAAGTTACTTAAGTGCAGTGTAAAATGGCTGTGAAATAACGTGGACGTTATTTCACTCAGGCTGCAGTGGCAGGCCTGTGTAAGAATTGTCAGAGCTCCCTATGGGTGGCAAAAGAAATGCTGCAGCCCATAGGGATCTCCTGGAACCCCAATACCCTGGGTACCTCAGTACCATATACTAGGGAATTATAAGGGTGTTCCAGTAAGCCAATGTAAATTGGTAAAAATGGTCACTAGCCTGTCAGTGACAATTTGGAAAGAAATGAGAGAGCATAACCACTGAGGTTCTGGTTAGCAGAGCCTCAGTGAGACAGTTAGGCACCACACAGGACAACATACACATGCACACCTATGAGCACTGGGGCCCTGTGTGACAGGGTCCCAGTGACACATACATATAGGCCACAAACCTATGAGCACTGGGGTCCTGACCAGCAGGATCCCAGTGACACATAACAACCATACTGAAAACATAGTGTTTTCACTATGAGCACTGAGGCCTGGCTATCAGGATCCCAGTGAGACAGTGAAAACAGTGACAATCATCCTGACATACACTCACAAACAGGCCAAAAGTGGGGGTAACAAGGCTAGAAAGAGGCTACCTTCTCACACACACAAGGGACAATAAGACACATCTGGTCATCAGGGTTATAGCTGAGGCCGTTGGGTTTACATATGTCACCTTTAATGAGGGTGAGACAGTCCCGATAGCTTACAAGTCCCACTTGTATTCTGCTGCAGAACAACGTTTTGCACAGACTGAGAAAATTCTCACTGCTGTACAGATGGCTGTGATTAAAGAAAGACCTCTTGCCCAGGGACAATGCATGTAAGGAAATGCCTCCTTGGCATGGTTGCCCCCTGACTTTTTGCCTTTGCTGATGCTATGTTTACAATTGAAAGTGTGCTGAGGCCTGCTAACCAGGCCCCAGCACCAGTGTTCTTTCCCTAACCTGTACTTTTGTATCCACAATTGGCAGACCCTGGCATCCAGATAAGTCCCTTGTAACTGGTACCTCTAGTACCAAGGGCCCTGATGCCAAGGAAGGTCTCTAAGGGCTGCAGCATGTCTTATGCCACCCTGGAGACCTCTCACTCAGCACAGACACACTGCTTGCCAGCTTGTGTGTGCTAGTGAGGACAAAACGAGTAAGTCGACATGGCACTCCCCTCAGGGTGCCATGCCAGCCTCTCACTGCCTATGCAGTATAGGTAAGACACCCCTCTAGCAGGCCTTACAGCCCTAAGGCAGGGTGCACTATACCATAGGTGAGGGTACCAGTGCATGAGCATGGTACCCCTACAGTGTCTAAACAAAACCTTAGACATTGTAAGTGCAGGGTAGCCATAAGAGTATATGGTCTGGGAGTCTGTCAAACACGAACTCCACAGCACCATAATGGCTACACTGAAAACTGGGAAGTTTGGTATCAAACTTCTCAGCACAATAAATGCACACTGATGCCAGTGTACATTTTATTGTAAAATACACCACAGAGGGCACCTTAGAGGTGCCCCCTGAAACTTAACCGACTGTCTGTGTAGGCTGACTAGTTCCAGCAGCCTGCCACACTAGAGACATGTTGCTGGCCCCATGGGGAGAGTGCCTTTGTCACTCTGAGGCCAGTAACAAAGCCTGCACTGGGTGGAGATGCTAACACCTCCCCCAGGCAGGAGCTGAAACACCTGGCGGTGAGCCTCAAAGGCTCACCCCTTTGTCACAGCCCAGCAGGGCACTCCAGCTTAGTGGAGTTGCCCGCCCCCTCCGGCCACGGCCCCCACTTTTGGCGGCAAGGCTGGAGGGAACAAAGAAAGCAACAAGGAGGAGTCACTGGCCAGTCAGGACAGCCCCTAAGGTGTCCTGAGCTGAAGTGACTAACTTTTAGAAATCCTCCATCTTGCAGATGGAGGATTCCCCCAATAGGGTTAGGATTGTGACCCCCTCCCCTTGGGAGGAGGCACAAAGAGGGTGTACCCACCCTCAGGGCTAGTAGCCATTGGCTACTAACCCCCCAGACCTAAACACGCCCTTAAATTTAGTATTTAAGGGCTACCCTGAACCCTAGAAAATTAGATTCCTGCAACTACAAGAAGAAGGACTGCCTAGCTGAAAACCCCTGCAGAGGAAGACCAGAAGACGACAACTGCCTTGGCTCCAGAAACTCACCGGCCTGTCTCCTGCCTTCCAAAGATCCTGCTCCAGCGACGCCTTCCAAAGGGACCAGCGACCTCGACATCCTCTGAGGACTGCCCCTGCTTCGAAAAGACAAGAAACTCCCGAGGACAGCGGACCTGCTCCAAGAAAGGCTGCAACTTTGTTTCCAGCAGCCTTGAAAGAACCCTGCAAGCTCCCCGCAAGAAGCGTGAGACTTGCAACACTGCACCCGGCGACCCCGACTCGGCTGGTGGAGATCCAACACCTCAGGAGGGACCCCAGGACTACTCTGATACTGTGAGTACCAAAACCTGTCCCCCCTGAGCCCCCACAGCGCCGCCTGCAGAGGGAATCCCGAGGCTTCCCCTGACCGCGACTCTTTGAATCCTAAGTCCCGACGCCTGGGAGAGACCCTGCACCCGCAGCCCCCAGGACCTGAAGGACCGGACTTTCACTGGAGAAGTGACCCCCAGGAGTCCCTCTCCCTTGCCCAAGTGGAGGTTTCCCCGAGGAACCCCCCCCTTGCCTGCCTGCAGCGCTGAAGAGATCCCGAGATCTCTCATAGACTAACATTGCGAACCCGACGCCTGTCTCTACACTGCACCCGGCCGCCCCCGCGCTGCTGAGGGTGAAATTTCTGTGTGGGCTTGTGTCCCCCCCGGTGCCCTACAAAACCCCCCTGGTCTGCCCTCCGAAGACGCGGGTACTTACCTGCAAGCAGACCGGAACCGGGGCACCCCCTTCTCTCCATTCTAGCCTATGCGTTTTGGGCACCACTTTGAACCCTGCACCTGACCGGCCCTGAGCTGCTGGTGTGGTGACTTTGGGGTTGCTCTGAACCCCCAACGGTGGGCTACCTTGGACCAAGAACTAAGCCCTGTAAGTGTCTTACTTACCTGGTTAACCTAACAAATACTTACCTCCCCTAGGAACTGTGAAAATTGCACTGTGTCCACTTTTAAAACAGCTATTTGTGAATAACTTGAAAAGTATACATGCAATTTTGATGATTTGAAGTTCCTAAAGTACTTACCTGCAATACCTTTCGAATGAGATATTACATGTAGAATTTGAACCTGTGGTTCTTAAAATAAACTAAGAAAATATATTTTTCTATATAAAAACCTATTGGCTGGATTTGTCTCTGAGTGTGTGTACCTCATTTATTGTCTATGTGTATGTACAACAGGTGCTTAACACTACTCCTTGGATAAGCCTACTGCTCGACCACACTACCACAAAATAGAGCATTAGTATTATCTATTTTTACCACTATTTTACCTCTAAGGGGAACCCTTGGACTCTGTGCATGCTATTCCTTACTTTGAAATAGCACATACAGAGCCAACTTCCTACATTGGTGGATCAGCGGTGGGGTACAAGACTTTGCATTTGCTGGACTACTCAGCCAATACCTGATCACACGACAAATTCCAAAATTGTCATTAGAAATTCATTTTTGCAATTTGAAAAAGTTTTCTAAATCCTTAAAAGTCCTGCTAGGGCCTTGTGTGTTAAGTCCCTGTTTAGCATTGCCTTTTAGAGTTTAAAAGTTTGTTAAAAGTTTGAAATTAGATTCTAGAAACAGTTTTAGATTCTTTAAAAAGTCTTCCAACTTTTAGCAAAATAATGTCTGATACAGAGATGAATGTGGTGGAACTTGACACCACACCTTACCTCCATCTTAAGATGAGGGAGCTAAGGTCTCTCTGTAATATCAAAAAAATAACCATTGGCTCCAGACCTACCAAAATTCAGCTCCAGGAGCTGTTGGCAGAGTTTGAAAAAGCCAACCCCTCTGATGATGACCTCACAGAGGAAGAAATTAGTGACTTGGAGGCCAATGTCCCTCCTCCAGTCCTAAATAGGGAGAACAGGACCCCTCAAGTCCTGTCTCCAACTGTGTTAGTCAGAAATAGTGAGTCCCTCACAGGAGGGTCCCACATTTCTGAAATTACTGAGGATGCTCTCAGTGAAGATGACCTCCTGTTAGCCAGGATGGCCAAAAGATTGGCTTTAGAGAGACAGCTCCTAGCCATAGAAAGGGAAAGACAAGAGATGGGCCTAGGACCCATCAATGGTGGCAGCAATATAAATAGGGTCAGAGATTCTCCTGACATGTTAAAAATCCCCAAAGGGATTGTGACAAAATTTGAAGATGGTGATGACATCACCAAGTGGTTCACAGCTTTTGAGAGGGCTTGTGTAACCAGAAAAGTGAACAGATCTCACTGGGGTGCTCTCCTTTGGGAAATGTTCACTGGAAAGTGTAGGGATAGACTCCTCACACTCTCTGGAAAAGATGCAGAATCTTATGACCTCATGAAGGGTACCCTGATTGAGGGCTTTGGATTCTCCACTGAGGAGTACAGGATTAGGTTCAGGGGGGCTCAAAAATCCTCGAGCCAGACCTGGGTTGACTTTGTTGACTACTCAGTGAAAACACTAGATGGTTGGATTCAAGGCAGTGGTGTAAGTAATTATGATGGGCTGTACAATTTATTTGTGAAAGAACACCTGTTAAGTAATTGTTTCAATGATAAACTGCATCAACATCTGGTAGACCTAGGACCAATTTCTCCCCAAGAATTGGGAAAGAAGGCGGACCATTGGGTCAAGACAAGGGTGTCCAAGACTTCAACAGGGGGTGACCAAAAGAAAGGGGTCACAAAGACTCCCCAGGGGAAGGGTGATGAGACAACCAAAACTAAAAATAGTAAAGAGTCTTCTACAGGCCCCCAAAAACCTGCACAGGAGGGTGGGCCCAGAGCCTCTTCACAAAACAATGGGTACAAGGGTAAAAACTTTGATCCCAAAAAGGCCTGGTGTCATAGCTGTAAACAGCATGGACACCAAACTGGAGACAAGGCCTGTCCCAAGAAAGGTTCCACTCCAAACTCCCATCCAGGTAACACTGGTATGGCTAGTCTCCAAGTGGGATCAACAGTGTGCCCAGAGCAAATCAGGGTCCACACTGAAGCTACTCTAGTTTCTGAGGGTGGGGTGGATTTAGCCACACTAGCTGTCTAGCCGCCTAACATGCAAAAATACAGACAGCAACTCTTAATTAATGGGACTAGAATAGAGGGCCTGAGGGATACAGGTGCCAGTGTCACCATGGTGACAGAGAAACTGGTTTCCCCTGGCCAATACCTGACTGGAAAAACTTACACAGTCACCAACGCTGACAATCAGAGAAAAGTACATCCCATGGCAATGGTTACTTTAGAATGGGGAGGGGTCAAGGGCCTGAAACAGGTGGTGGTCTCCTCAAATATCCCAGTGGACTGTCTGCTTGGAAATGACCTGGAGTCCTCAGCATGGGCTGGGGTAGAACTAAAAACCCATGCAGCAATGCTGGGTATCCCTGAACTGGTGTGTGTGAAAACAAGAGCACAATGCAAGGCACAGGGTGAACAAGTAGAGCTGGAGTCTGGAAGAATGGCCCAGCCTACCAAGAGGAAAGGAAAGTCAGTTGGGAAACCAACTGCAACACAGCAAAAGAAAGGGAACCTCTCTTCTCAGGAAGAAGTTCTGCCCTCTGAGGGAACTGAGCCTTTGGAGCTTGAACCTTATCAGGTTGAGCTCTTAGGCCCAGGGGGACCCTCAAGGGAGGAGCTGTGTAAGGGACAAGAAACCTGTCCCTCTCTTGAAGGCCTTAGGCAGCAAGCTGCTGAAGAGTCCAAAGGCAAGAAAAATGGAACGCATAGGGTCTATTGGGAAGATGGACTCCTGTACACTGAGGCCAGAGACCCCAAACCTGGTGCCACTAGGAGAGTGGTAGTGCCTCAGCTGTTCAGAGAGTTCATCCTAACATTGGCCCATGACATTCCCCTTGCTGGACATTTGGGACAAACCAAGACGTGGGAGAGGTTAGTCAACCACTTCTACTGGCCCAATATGTCCAACATGGTTAAGGAGTTTTGCCTCTCCTGCCCCACCTGTCAAGCCAGTGGTAAGACAGGTGGGCACCCAAAGGCCCCCCTCATTCCACTTCCAGTGGTGGGGGTTCCCTTTGAAAGAGTGGGTGTGGACATAGTTGGTCCACTAGAACCTCCCACAGCCTCAGGAAATCTGTATATCCTGGTAGTAGTGGATCATGCTACCAGGTATCCTGAAGCTATTCCCCTTAGGTCGACTACTGCCCCTGCAGTAGCCAAGGCCCTCATTGGTATTTTTACCAGAGTGGGTTTCCCTAAGGAGGTGGTGTCTGACAGAGGTACCAACTTCATGTCAGCATACCTAAAGCACATGTGGAATGAGTGTGGAGTGACTTATAAATTCACTACACCCTACCATCCACAAACTAATGGCTTAGTTGAGAGATTCAACAAGACATTAAAAGGCATGATCATGGGGCTCCCAGAAAAACTCAAAAGGAGATGGGATGTCCTCTTACCATGTCTGCTTTTCGCTTACAGAGAGGTGCCACAGAAGGGAGTAGGATTCTCACCCTTTGAACTTCTGTTTGGTCATCCTGTAAGGGGACCACTTGCTCTTGTTAAAGAAGGCTGGGAGAGACCTCTCCATGAGCCTAAACAGGACATAGTGGACTATGTGCTTGGCCTTCGCTCTAGAATGGCAGAGTACATGGAAAAGGCAACCAAAAACCTTGAGGCCAGCCAACAACTCCAGAAGTTTTGGTATGACCAAAAGGCTGCACTGGTTGAGTTCCAACCAGGGCAGAAAGTCTGGGTTCTGGAGCCTGTGGCTCCCAGGGCACTCCAGGACAGATGGAGTGGCCCTTACCCAGTGCTAGAAAGGAAGAGTCAGGTCACCTACCTGGTGGACCTGGGCACCAGCAGGAGCCCCAAGAGGGTGATCCATGTGAACCGCCTTAAGCTCTTCCATGACAGGGCTGATGTGAATCTGTTGATGGTAACAGATGAGGATCAGGAGGCAGAGAGTGAACCTCTCCCTGATCTTCTGTCATCAGACCCAAAAGATGGCACAGTAGATGGAGTGATCTACTCAGACACCCTCTCTGGCCAACAGCAAGCTGATTGTAGGAGAGTCCTACAACAGTTTCCTGAACTCTTCTCCTTAACCCCTGGTCAGACACACCTGTGTACCCATGATGTGGACACAGGAGACAGCATGCCTGTCAAAAACAAAATCTTTAGACAGTCTGACCATGTTAAGGAAAGCATCAAGGTGGAAGTCCACAAGATGCTGGAATTGGGAGTAATTGAGCGCTCTGACAGCCCCTGGGCTAGCCCAGTGGTCTTAGTCCCCAAACCTCACACCAAAGATGGAAAGAAAGAGATGAGGTTTTGTGTGGACTACAGAGGGCTCAATTCTGTCACCAAGACAGATGCTCATCCAATTTCAAGAGCTGATGAGCTCATAGATAAATTAGGTGCTGCCAAATTCTTAAGTACCTTTGACTTGACAGCAGGGTACTGGCAAATAAAAATGGCACCTGGAGCAAAAGAGAAAACAGCATTCTCCACCCCTGATGGGCATTATCAGTTTACTGTTATGCCCTTTGGTTTAAAGAATGCCCCTGCCACCTTCCAAAGGTTGGTGAATCAAGTCCTTGCTGGCTTGGAGTCCTTTAGCACAGCTTATCTTGATAATATTGCTGTCTTTAGCTCCACCTGGCAGGATCACCTGGTCCACCTGAAGAAGGTTTTGAAGGCTCTGCAATCTGCAGGCCTCTCTATCAAGGCATCCAAATGCCAGATAGGGCAGGGAACTGTGGTTTACTTGGGACACCTTGTAGGTGGAGGCCAAGTTCAGCCACTCAAACCCAAGATCCAGACTATTCTGGACTGGGTAGCTCCAAAAACCCAGACTCAAGTCAGGGCATTCCTTGGCTTGACTGGGTATTACAGGAGGTTTGTGAAGGGATATGGATCCATTGTGACAGCCCTCACTGAACTCACCTCCAAGAAAATGCCCAAGAAAGTGAACTGGACTGTGGAATGCCAACAGGCCTTTGACACCCTGAAACAGGCAATGTGCTCAGCACCAGTTCTCAAAGCTCCAGATTATTCTAAGCAGTTCATTGTGCAGACTGATGCCTCTGAACATGGGATAGGGGCAGTTTTGTCCCAAACAAATGATGATGGCCTTGACCAGCCTGTTGCTTTCATTAGCAGGAGGTTACTCCCCAGGGAGCAGCGTTGGAGTGCCATTGAGAGGGAGGCCTTTGCTGTGGTTTGGTCCCTGAAGAAGCTGAGACCATACCTCTTTGGGACTCACTTCCTAGTTCAAACTGACCACAGACCTCTCAAATGGCTGATGCAAATGAAAGGTGAAAATCCTAAACTGTTGAGGTGGTCCATCTCCCTACAGGGAATGGACTTTATAGTGGAACACAGACCTGGGACTGCCCATGCCAATGCAGATGGCCTTTCCAGGTTCTTCCACTTAGAAAATGAAGACTCTCTTGGGAAAGGTTAGTCTCATCCTCTTTCGTTTGGGGGGGGGGTTGTGTAAGGAAATGCCTCCTTGGCATGGTTGCCCCCTGACTTTTTGCCTTTGCTGATGCTATGTTTACAATTGAAAGTGTGCTGAGGCCTGCTAACCAGGCCCCAGCACCAGTGTTCTTTCCCTAACCTGTACTTTTGTATCCACAATTGGCAGACCCTGGCATCCAGATAAGTCCCTTGTAACTGGTACCTCTAGTACCAAGGGCCCTGATGCCAAGGAAGGTCTCTAAGGGCTGCAGCATGTCTTATGCCACCCTGGAGACCTCTCACTCAGCACAGACACACTGCTTGCCAGCTTGTGTGTGCTAGTGAGGACAAAACGAGTAAGTCGACATGGCACTCCCCTCAGGGTGCCATGCCAGCCTCTCACTGCCTATGCAGTATAGGTAAGACACCCCTCTAGCAGGCCTTACAGCCCTAAGGCAGGGTGCACTATACCATAGGTGAGGGTACCAGTGCATGAGCATGGTACCCCTACAGTGTCTAAACAAAACCTTAGACATTGTAAGTGCAGGGTAGCCATAAGAGTATATGGTCTGGGAGTCTGTCAAACACGAACTCCACAGCACCATAATGGCTACACTGAAAACTGGGAAGTTTGGTATCAAACTTCTCAGCACAATAAATGCACACTGATGCCAGTGTACATTTTATTGTAAAATACACCACAGAGGGCACCTTAGAGGTGCCCCCTGAAACTTAACCGACTGTCTGTGTAGGCTGACTAGTTCCAGCAGCCTGCCACACTAGAGACATGTTGCTGGCCCCATGGGGAGAGTGCCTTTGTCACTCTGAGGCCAGTAACAAAGCCTGCACTGGGTGGAGATGCTAACACCTCCCCCAGGCAGGAGCTGTAACACCTGGCGGTGAGCCTCAAAGGCTCACCCCTTTGTCACAGCCCAGCAGGGCACTCCAGCTTAGTGGAGTTGCCCGCCCCCTCCGGCCACGGCCCCCACTTTTGGCGGCAAGGCTGGAGGGAACAAAGAAAGCAACAAGGAGGAGTCACTGGCCAGTCAGGACAGCCCCTAAGGTGTCCTGAGCTGAAGTGACTCTAACTTTTAGAAATCCTCCATCTTGCAGATGGAGGATTCCCCCAATAGGGTTAGGATTGTGACCCCCTCCCCTTGGGAGGAGGCACAAAGAGGGTGTACCCACCCTCAGGGCTAGTAGCCATTGGCTACTAACCCCCCAGACCTAAACACGCCCTTAAATTTAGTATTTAAGGGCTACCCTGAACCCTAGAAAATTAGGTTCCTGCAACTACAAGAAGAAGGACTGCCTAGCTGAAAACCCCTGCAGAGGAAGACCAGAAGACGACAACTGCCTTGGCTCCAGAAACTCACCGGCCTGTCTCCTGCCTTCCAAAGATCCTGCTCCAGCGACGCCTTCCAAAGGGACCAGCGACCTCGACATCCTCTGAGGACTGCCCCTGCTTCGAAAAGACAAGAAACTCCCGAGGACAGCGGACCTGCTCCAAGAAAGGCTGCAACTTTGTTTCCAGCAGCCTTGAAAGAACCCTGCAAGCTCCCCGCAAGAAGCGTGAGACTTGCAACACTGCACCCGGCGACCCCGACTCGGCTGGTGGAGATCCAACACCTCAGGAGGGACCCCAGGACTACTCTGATACTGTGAGTACCAAAACCTGTCCCCCCTGAGCCCCCACAGCGCCGCCTGCAGAGGGAATCCCGAGGCTTCCCCTGACCGCGACTCTTTGAATCCTAAGTCCCGACGCCTGGGAGAGACCCTGCACCCGCAGCCCCCAGGACCTGAAGGACCGGACTTTCACTGGAGAAGTGACCCCCAGGAGTCCCTCTCCCTTGCCCAAGTGGAGGTTTCCCCGAGGAACCCCCCCCTTGCCTGCCTGCAGCGCTGAAGAGATCCCGAGATCTCTCGTAGACTAACATTGCGAACCCGACGCCTGTCTCTACACTGCACCCGGCCGCCCCCGCGCTGCTGAGGGTGAAATTTCTGTGTGGGCTTGTGTCCCCCCCGGTGCCCTACAAAACCCCCCTGGTCTGCCCTCCGAAGACGCGGGTACTTACCTGCAAGCAGACCGGAACCGGGGCACCCCCTTCTCTCCATTCTAGCCTATGCGTTTTGGGCACCACTTTGAACCCTGCACCTGACCGGCCCTGAGCTGCTGGTGTGGTGACTTTGGGGTTGCTCTGAACCCCCAACGGTGGGCTACCTTGGACCAAGAACTAAGCCCTGTAAGTGTCTTACTTACCTGGTTAACCTAACAAATACTTACCTCCCCTAGGAACTGTGAAAATTGCACTGTGTCCACTTTTAAAACAGCTATTTGTGAATAACTTGAAAAGTATACATGCAATTTTGATGATTTGAAGTTCCTAAAGTACTTACCTGCAATACCTTTCGAATGAGATATTACATGTAGAATTTGAACCTGTGGTTCTTAAAATAAACTAAGAAAAGATATTTTTCTATATAAAAACCTATTGGCTGGATTTGTCTCTGAGTGTGTGTACCTCATTTATTGTCTATGTGTATGTACAACAAGTGCTTAACACTACTCCTTGGATAAGCCTACTGCTCGACCACACTACCACAAAATAGAGCATTAGTATTATCTATTTTTACCACTATTTTACCTCTAAGGGGAACCCTTGGACTCTGTGCATGCTATTCCTTACTTTGAAATAGCACATACAGAGCCAACTTCCTACAATGCATCATTGTCGTTTCCCCGATTCCGGCCTTAGAGGCTGTTACAAAAGCAAGTGTTCCTAATTCAAAAGCTTTACACCCACGATGGGCAACGTCTTTGACAGCCACTGATGTAGATTACATATTTGACCCTAAACTGCAGACTCAAGAATTTCTTCAATATGAAATGGAGTACCCAGTTCCCGCTGGCACATTGCCTATTGATCAATATTAGGTGGTCATGTACACCAATGGCTCTGCGCAACCGGCGGTTGGGACTAAACAACAGTATTCTGCTGCATGTGCGGTGGGGAGCGGCCATGTGGTGGGGGAGAAGTTCTGCCCCCAACCTACTTATACACAGACCTTGGGAGACTGTACGGCACAGTTAGCTGAGCTGAAAGCTCTGTTGTTAGCCTTGGAACATGCGGATCCGGCAATATTCACACTGCTGGTTTGTGATTCCTATTACTGTGTACAGTCTTTCAATGAATATTTACATTACTGGAGGTTGAATGGGTTCAGAGATTCCAAGGGTAACACCATAATACACAGATTGCTGTGGGGGAAAGTTGCGGATCTGAAGGAAACGCTTCCTAAAGTCCATGTTGTGCATACACTTGGACACTAGCGCGTTGGAATACACGTTGCTGGGAATACTTTGGCTGATGAAGCCGCGAAGTCGGCAGTGGCAGTTGCCACTGTGGCCGCAGTAACTCGTTCGAGTTCCAAACCAGACACAGAGATTTTGGCTGCCATAAAGGCTACAGCTGATGGCACGCCATATCCTAAAGGATTCCCTTCTAAATATGATTACTGCATGGGTGGTATGCTAAACGCTGTAGTTAAAATCCCAGGCGTTGGTGTACGTGAGATGCCCAATAAAATTGAGCGACCTCGATTAATTACTGCAGCACATGAGGGGGCGGCATCTGCACATGCAGGCGTGTCTGCCACAATTTCACTCTTACAGGCTCGTTATTGGTGGCCTGGTCTCTATAAGGAGACAGAGCAGTATGTCCTTTGTTGTGACATCTGTCAACAAATTAAAGTTTCTACGGCTAGACGCCCGCAGCAGACGCCCCTTCTGATATTGAATAAACCTTAACAGTGTGTGTACTTGGATCATTGTGGTCCGCTGACACCAGATAGTGCATACAAATATATATTGGTAGCTGTAGATTCGTGCTCCAGATTTGTGTGGGTCTGGCCACAGCGCTCGGCTGACGCTCGAACTGTTATTAAAGATTTGCGCATGTTTGTCGATACATATGCAGTTGCGGCTTTTCATTCGGACCAGGGCCCTGCTTTTGCCTCTAAGGCATTCAGGGACACCATGGCTTCGTTGGGGGTCCAGCTCCAGTTCTCGTCTCCATTTCATCCCGAGGGAAATTCTGTAGTGGAGCGTTTAAATCGCAATTTAAAACAATCCTTAACGGCCAGAGCTATAGGTATGGGTCGTAGTTGGCTAGCCCACCTGTATGGAGTACAGAGAGCACTTAATAACTTGCTAGAAGGTCCCTGGGAGGTCGTACTTCATATGAGTGCCTGTTTGGAACACAAATGTATGTTCCTGATCTAGATGGTCCTGGTGTGGAGACGGCAGATACGCCCTTTGACATAAATGATCGTGTCACTGTTTTACAGGATTTACAACAATTCCGTGAAGATAACTCTTCTGCCAGTGCTGCCTCCACAGGAATTAAGGATGAACCAGTAACGCCTACTGGTTGGATTCCCAGAATTGGGGATCTTGTGCGTGAAAAGGTCGCAGTGAAAAAAGAATTTGGCCCTTCATATCGAGTGCCGGTCCCTGTGCTAGGGATCCATGGCACAAGAACTGTGATTTTGCCACCGCTGCAAGGGGCCAAAGAAAATCGCTTTGTTTCCATTGACAATGTCAAGTTACAACATGTGGCCGATTCTGCACAGCAGACCAAGAGGGACGCCCAGTAGTTCCTTAATCCCTCTCACTACTGGGGACGATGTTCCGCTGCAGGTGATTTGCACCGACGCTGTTTCCTCTCCGAGCTTGGGGAGGGTGGAAGCTGATCTTGCGATTGTTCCACTAACGGCGAATAATTTGGAATCTTTTGATCAAGTTGCTGTGACTACTGATGTTGCTGAAGGTGTTATCTACAGCGTACCACGGCGAGAGCCACAATCTGCTCCTTTGTTTACGGTTGCACCTTTTGCGAGAACTGCCTCCGGCTGCTTTAATACCAATGATGATATTGTGTCGGACTCTTCGCCCTCTTCCACACCAGCCCTGGGTCCACGTAAGCTGCTGCGTTGGCTCAAACACACATATTTTGTTGTTCCTTGGAACTATCTGTGGCTTTTCATGACTGTGATGACTTTTTTCCTATGGCTGGGGTTTGTTGTTACCTTTTTTCTGGTGATACATGGTCATTTTCTTCCTGAACGATCTGAGATTGAGCACGTGGAGAAGGTGTTGAAACCGCATTTTTCGTCACATATGGTTCGAAGAGACTTGTCCTTAGTGAACATTTCTGCTGTACCAATTCCGGATGGGATTGTGTGGGATAGAGTAATGTTTGATATATATGGTCCCACGGAAATAATTCAAATACCGTATGTTCTCAAATTGTCAATGAATGATATAGTAATACCAGGCATTGTATCTGATGATTGGGATGTGAAGACAGTTGATTCTATGTTGACAGAATTGCAGTATTATACCGTCTATGAAAGTGAAGATGCTTATGAGTTTAGAGATAATTATGGTGACATGTTTTGTTACAATTATTATGGACACCACTTTATACATAAAGCTAGTAGCCCTAAATCGATATTTGAGCATATGCAATGGGAACATTGCCCGACTCCTCCACAGAGGAGTTCTAAAACTTATTCTGATAAATTTGCATATTTTTCTGGGCATCATCAACAGAGTGCTAAGTCTTACTATTTTAAGGTTACTCCGCATGCTAATAAGCAGATGTTATTGACTGATACTAAATTACTGTTGTTTGTATCCAAACTTTCGGTTGAGGGGTATGAATACTGGTCCAAAACTGTTGATTTGAAAAGTGTTTGGGGAACGAAAAATTGGCAAATGCGGGGTAGGGACACATTGTTTAGGGCATGTATTATTCTTGTCCAAATGATTTTCTTAAATGACACTGTACAACAGACTAGCTGTTTGGGCTTAGCAACAATTAGAGACTTGAATTTGCCTAGCATACCTGTCCCTTCCAAAATGAAAAATTGGCAGCTATATATTAATGCCACGTTTAGTGAGCTTACAGACTGGGTCCAGAATGGTACGTTTAACACTTCATTGACACGTCCAGGCGGGTGGTTATTGTGGCCCATAGACACTAATGGGTGTCATCAGCGTTTTGTCACCTCTTTGGGGGGGTTCAGGACTAGTAGGGCAGACCCTCGCTACATATCACCAGAACATGCTAATATCATTACTACATATAGCGTGGGGAAACTTTGTCAACAATGGTTGAAGTCATCCACGCTGGATGCAGTTAAGACACATCTCACATTACTGTCTAATCATACTGACTTGCAAGATTTTTTATCAGGACCAAGAGTGCCCCGGAAAAAAATGTTTTCTATATGAAGTGTACAATGAGATATGGAAACTTTCACAACAGGAGGCGGCAGCCTGGTTGAGGCAGATAGATCAAGAAAATTTGAAACAAGCATTATCTGTTGTGGATAATGGAATCCATACCTTGTCTGACCGTGTATATACGATTGATAACATTGTTTCCTCTGCTATAGACATTTTTAGATCAGATATGTCTTCCTTATATCATGGGAAGAGTCAAACGCGGTCCATTATGCAGTTGGGTTGGACTCTACAGACATTAAAGGCGGGTCGTGTTCCGTGGCAGCACATCCGAGCCAGGGAGATTTTTTTTCCTTTGACACGTCAACAACAGCTAATGGCTAAAAAGGAAGCAACATATGTTATGTTAAATATTGAAAAGTTGGAGAAGTTGCCTTTTACTGTGGCTGAGATTCCGTCAGCTGAGTGGTTGATACACAGGGTTATAAATTTGCCTATTTCCACTCTGCAATTCACTTCTTGTTTGAAGCATATTCCGGTGGGCAGATATGAGAAATTGGGAGACAGTTACATACATGAGGTGTGGGAGCTTCCCTTTTTATACAGATGTCTTAATGGTATGAGGGAGGTTTTTCTTAGCGGTAGTGAATGCAAAACTTCTGTCAGCCATTCGATGGTTTGTAAGCAGCTGTCTTTGCATGGGGCGTGTAATGCCTCAGTTGCGAACTTGGACTGCTATGTAAAGGGAGTTCCAGTCCCCGTGATTAAAAACACTTTCCAGGTGCTTTCACACGGCAGCTACGTCCTTCTTAACAGTGAAGCCTGTTGTGGCATGCGTGCCGGAATAGTTTACGTGGTCGTTGTCACCAAGGCCGTTACGTGCTGCGGGAATGTGTTGTTTCCCCCCAGTCAATTTAGGGAGGTAGCGGACATCTGGCCTCACATTGCTACTTCCAAGGTGAATTTCGACAAGTTGAGTCGACTGAAGGCTCTATTGTTTCAAAAGCATGTGGCCCTTACATCTGCACGCGAGACCTACGCACTTCAGGTGGTGAGGTCATCAGCAGAAATACAGTCCCTATTAAATACTAACTTTCTGAGCCACTTTGGTGAACTCGTGGGACGTATATTTGATGCGTCCAGCACTGCTGGAATTGCAAGGTGCCGCCTTGTATGGTTCTGGGGCTTTGGAACACACCTGCTCCATGATAGTATTTGGCGTGGATTTTCCAGTGTTGACATCTGTCGAAGTGGAGGATCTCCTGCTTTCCGTGGCTTCCATTTAAAACTGGATTTTTTTGTTGTTGTTTTTTTTAAATTGACATTGTAGCGATTTGGCTTTCCGTCACATGCTTACAAATTTAAATTTAGTTTTATGCTTTGGTGTCCTCTGGACTTGTCGAAATGTATTTTGTGTATTTTTACATCTGGGGCATATTTTTATTTTCGTTTTGATTTGAACCACTTGCTACCGACAAGGGGAGGGTATAGTGTGGTCAGTTTTATGTATCCTTTGCGTGTTAGCTTCAGGCGTTAGGCCTTTGTGCACTTTGCCCTGGATGTCTTTTATTCCTTTGCTCGCAGCATAGAGCCTCTGTGCACTTCTGCTACCTAGAAATCCAGTAGTCTCATTTAGGATAATGAGAGCCCACGCGACAGCAGAGGGAGCCCATGAGGGAGATGATCTGACAGTCCATGTTGGTGAACTGGAAAAATGGTGCCAGTGGTAAAAGACAGAGCTGAGCATGGCGAAAACCGGTACCCGTGAGACGATATATGCATTCAGGGGATCCCAGAGGTGGTTTCAGAAATGAACCTGCCCTGCTCTCTTCTTCAGGGCTCTACTGATACAACACTAGAACTCAACTGAATGCACAGGGTCCACAACTCCTATCAAATCACAAACAATCTGACACCAGATGTTCTAACAGGCGTCCACTTTTTCCGCCAGAAGGAGGACATAATGAAAGCCACTAGAAAGATGGACCCTTTGGTTTTTCAGGACTCGTCATTGGCTCTTTTCCTGGATATCAGCTCTCTAAGTCTGGCATAAAGCAAATCCCTAAAATCAGCCACCGACTTCCTCCGGTACCACAAGCTCCCATACCGTTGGGGATTTTCAACACCCCTTCTATTTCGGTACAAGGACAAACCCGCAGTGGGTCACCACACTTTAGGTGGCAATAGCATTATTTGGCTTGAACGCGGACCCTGAGACCAAGGAGGACCTGCGAGATGGGCAGAGCCCAGAGTGGAGAAGACAACAGACCAGGAAGGAGAAAATGAGATGCCGCAGGGATCATTGGGGCTCCCCACTTCCCAAGGGAGAGGATCCACATCCTCTCAATATGTTACTCTTGAACTCATAGAACCGACGTTTAACAGTTGTGCTTCCTCAACAGCTGGCCTCGCACACTCCGGGTGAACAATGGCAAATAGAGGGCATGAAGCAACAGAGACGACAATTAACAAGACCAGGAGATGCCAACCAGGATGAAGCAGGGGCGAACATAGATTAGTCCAGGCCTAATGGCGCTGGCCCCACAACAGACAACAGCTACAGATTGCTGATTGGTGTATATTTCTTATTTCTCTTATATTTAGTTTGAGGTTTGTTTTTCATGTTGTATTATCCTCCAGGTCAGACTGTTCCATAAGGAGTAGCAGAATGTTACCGGGATGGGGGCCCCTTTAGGGAACTCCCCCAGTGGCACAAGGCGGTACATGTAATGCGGAACCTGCTGGGGACTATGACCACACAACAGATCACACAGCCACTGTTTATAGCAGCTTTGAATGTACATGGCCTCAATTCATCAGTCAAACGAAAGTCGGTCCTTCACTGGCTTTCCACGAAGAGTGTAGACATCGCCCTACTCCAGGAATCTCCCCTAAAAATACATCTGTCATTAGCAAAGATAAAAACAGACTGGGAACACTGTAGCCTTGAAAACACTATTTACAGGTGTCACAGACATCTAATGCTATATTTAAATACGGTAAGGGCAAGGTTTGAAATGCTATCCAGGTAGAGAGCTGTTATTGATGACTTTGTAAGAGTCCTTCGGGAACTTCAAGGACCAAGATGTTAACCTCCAGGAGACACATCTCATGGCAGCAGGCACACAACATCGAGCTTCTGTCCTCAACAGTTTCATTCCACTGCCCAGGCCAATTCGAAGGGGTGGCAATCTTTTGAGGGCAGGGATTCCCTTACAGCTACACTCCAAGCAAAGGGACCAGGGGAGTAGACTAGTTATGATTAGAGGCACCTTTGGGGGACGGCTGTTGATAGCCTCAATCTATGGCCCAAATTACACCAGGGATCCCCTTTTCTCCTGGCTGTTTCTATATTTGGCAGCCCACACTGACTGTAATATGGTGCAGGGGGGGCAGGTTTAATGTGGCGCTCAATGCAAAATCGGACAGATCACACTCCACGTGGCTTTCCCTGATCCACTCCACTCTCCTTGACTCAGGGGATGGATGACTTGAAACTAACAGACGTTTGGCACAGACAACGAGACAAACAAGACTACACCCATTTTTCGCATGTCCATTGGTCTCACTCCAGGATCTACAATATATTTGTTTCCTCCCCTGTGTACCCTAGGGTATATTATTCTGACATAGCACATGGGTACTGTCTGACCATGCGTCAGTTCGGATTTAGTTGCAGGTAGCACCCCCCACTGATCCACCCCTCAAAATGTGGCAAATGAACAAAGTAGCCTTTCGAGACCCTGTCGTATGGGAGAACATACAGGAAGTAGATATGAATTACTTTAAGGAAAATAAGAAAGAGGAGTTGTCATGGGCCACGATCTGGAATGTCTCTAAGGTCGTAATATGCAGGGAATTCTTTAGCCATACTTCCAGCTTCCTATGGCTGGCACACGCCCGCCGACTGAAGTTATAGGCTGAAATAGCAAAATTGGAAGCCAACTTACTATACTAGGTGGATTTATAAAGCACATGGCGACCCATAGGCATCCCGGCACTGGATGCGGTGACACTACATGAGGAGCCTGCGGCTTAAGGGCTAGTTGTCAAATAATGTTTTGAGTTGTTTCCAGACTGCAAGTTCATTGCCTCCGAGTCGCAGGGCCAGAGGCAGGGAGTTCCATAAAGTGGAGGCAATGTAACGGAATGACCTGCCTCACTTCTAGCTCTTTGGATGAGCATAAGAGAGATGAAGGGCCATTTTCGGAGTGTAAAGGGCTATGAGCTGACAGGAGATGGGGGATCCCTGTCCTTGAAGCACTCTGTAAGCAATACACAGGGCCTTGAATTTGGGTTATTGGTAACGAGTGAAGTTCCATGAGACCTTTCTTCACTGAGGTACATTTCAGTATTTGTAGCAAGGTATGTGCAGCTGCATTCTGCACAACATGTAGGGCCAGATGTATCATCCATTTTTGCATTCGCAAACGGTGCGAATGGCCGTTTGCGAATGCAGAAATGTCTTTCAGCATTTATGAAAGGCATTCGCAACGCAAATTTAAGGAATTGCTGAAATAGCGATTCCTTAAAATTGCAAGCCCATTTAGAGAATCGCAAATTGCGATTCTCTAAATAAGAAATCGCAAATAAGGAAACCTTATTTGCGATTTCTAAACCACATGTAACAAGTAATTCCTTAATGCGAATTGGGCATTAAGGAATCGCAATTACCAAGCATGTGCAAATTTAAAAAATGCATGAAGAATGCATTTTTAAAATTGACGTGTAACGCACATATGCCCCTTTGGCATGTGTGTGCCTTACATGTCCTTAAAAAAATTCTTGGGGTGCAGCAGAGGGGGCCTTAGGCCCTCAGCACCCTGGGTTTTGCATTTCCCAAATTTGTGAATTCCAGTTAGGCCCAAAGGTGCGAATGGAGGCAGTATCGCAATTTGCTATTCGGTAATAGCATTTGCGATTTTTAAGAAATCTCTATTACCGAATCACAAATTTGATACATACCATTTTGCGATTCAGAAATAGCGATTTCTTAAAAATCACTTTTAGAGAATCACAAAATGGTTTGTTGATACATCTGGCCCGTAGTTTGCTAATTACTTCTTTGTGTGTTCCCAGGTAGAGTTGCTGTAGCCCTGGCAAGAGAGGATCAGTGCCTGGACTACTAGTCTCCTGGATGTCTGGGGAGCAGATGAAGGTTTTCCGCAGCATTCAAAGAATTCCAAAGAAGCAGGCAAAGAGTTTGGTGGCCTGGGTCTCCATCGATAGAGTTTTGGCTAGCCATTTCCCCAGACTTTTTATTGACGTTGTGGGGACGTCAATAGGCCTAAACAGTCCAGCCAGCCCAGGGACCGTTGGGAAAAGAGATTATTCTCCAAAATCATAAATTCAGTTTTATTCCAGTTCAACTTCTGACAGGATTTGTTCATCCAACTTGCTATCACCTCCATGCAAGGTCCTAGAGTGTATAAAAATGGATCCTGGTTTTGGGGGGGTGTCACCCACCTACGAAACTATGGAGATCCCAACTGTTTTGACAATGTCTGCAAGAGGATGCATATATACATTCAAAAGTGTTAGCTTAAAGAGGAGCTCCACAGTGGAGAGGGAGAGTATTGGAAAGGAAGGACTTCTTGAATACCTGGAAAGATCCATCGTACAGAAAGAACTTGAGCCAATCAAGGGCAGTTCTTGAAACTCCGGCCCTGTGAATCAATTCGAGAAGGGTATCATTATTCAGTGACGAAGGCAGCACTTAAATCAAGAAGAATGGCTGCTGTGCCACCTTGGTCTAGCCTCATTCTAGCATCCTCCAACTACAGATAGATGGGTGGTTTCTGTACTATGTTTCGGCCAGAAACCAGTTTGGGTGGGGTGAAGTATATTGTTTGATTCAATTAATTCAGAGAGATGCATATTAATGTTTTTTTCCAACACTTTGCTCGGTCCTGGAAGAAAAGATATAGGTCGATAATTTACCAAGCAGGTAGGATCGGAGATTGGTTTCTCTAAAATGGCGTGCTTTCACACCAAAGGAACAGTTCCCTTTTCTAAAGGCAAATTAGTCATTTTAAGGAGGGTGGGGAAAGGGAGTTCAGCACCTAAGAAATGAATTCTAGAGGGAGTCGGATCATAAGGAGAGCCAGATTTGACTTCACTGAAAAGAGGCGAAAAATGTTCATAGGATAGAGGAGGGAATTTTGAGAAAACATTAAGTCTTCCTTCCTTGCATCTGGACTGGACATTGGGGTTCAAGGCTCCCTCTGTGTCTTGGAAAGAACAACAGATGTCAATTATTTTATTTTGAAACAAGGTGGCAAGGTCTTTACACCTGGCAATTGAGGGTACAAGGTCTGGGCTGCTGGACCTGGATTTTAGCAAAGCTTTAGTTATTTTAAACATCTCTCTAGGGAGAATTTGCCATCCCATTAGTTCTGGATTCATAAGGAGTGGCATGGGCAACTTTTATCTCTGCATGGTAAGTCCCGACTGTTTCACAATAATTAGCTTAAGGAAGTTCGCCATAGTCCTTGCTCCAGGTCCTTTCTGTAATTTTTTTTTTTTTTTTTAAAGTTCTAGTTCTAAAGTTTTTAGGTAAGGGGCTATACCAAGACACAGATTTATGTTTATTGTTTTAAGGGAGTGGTTTGGCCAAGAAAATGCCTCAATTATTCTGAGTTAATTCTGTAAGCAGCTTGTGGGTCCAGGACCAACTGTGGTACGGTCTCACTCAGTACACACTTCCAGTCAGAGAGATTAAGATTAGACCAATTGCCGTCTATCTTGGCAGAAGGTTTAGTGGATACGGATGGGCGAGGGGTATCAAGGATCATGGAAATCAAATAATGGTTGGAACACATATTGGGAAGGGAATCTAAAACCTGTAAATAAGGGGAACTCGAAAAAATGGGATGCAACAAATGTCCCTTTATGTGAGTAGGGCCATGCACTCTTTGGGTGAAGTGGATGGCTGCAAGATTTTGCAGACAGCCATTTACTTGTGTGTCAGTGAACACATCAAAGTGAAGATTGAAATCTCCCAGGACCGTCAAGTAGGGTTTCTTGACAGATAAATTGGCAATGGCATTAGGGAAACTCTGGGAAAATTGACCAACTGGGTCCAGAGGATGGTAGATAAGCATTCATAGAAGCGTACAAGTGTGGGAGAAGGCTATTGCAAAAGACAAACTTTCACAGATGCAAGTGGAACGAGGTTGAGTCCAACAGGAAAAGTCTGTAATATAATTGCCAGTCTTCCACACTTTCTGTCCTCTCCCAGAGCTCCTTGCAATTAGCTAGGGGAGAGCTGGAGGCAGCCCTGGCCAAAGATGCAGCGCACAACTGCTAGAAGTGAAACAAGTCTAGTATGAGAAAATAATTAAGACATATTGGCTGTTGGCACACAAATTACATGCTCACAAGCTAAGGAGCCAGATTCAAATGATCCTAGACCCCTGCAGCACACCTAAAACCTCAGATCAAGAAATCATAGAGACCTTCAGACATTATTACTCTGTCTCATACAGTTGCAAACCTTGCTCCTCAGAAACCCAAGCTGCTTATTTAGATATGGTACAACAGTCCGATCTTGACCCAGAGGTCAGAGAAGGTTTGCAGGGTTAGGTAATGGAGGAAGAAGTACGGTTGGCCATCAAGTCATTGCCAAATAGCAAGACCCCTTACCTCGATGGGTTCCCAAATTCTTTCTATAAATCCTTTCTTGGCTCTTGGCCCTTCCCATGACAAAACTTTTTAATTCATTTCGGGCAATGTGGGAGGTGACCACCACCATGATGGAGTCCTTCCTTATATTGTTACTGAAGCCAGCCCGACAAAGACCCTCAACAATGCGGGTCCTAGCGCCCTATAGCGCTGTTGAACAGCGATGTGCAATTTTTTTAGAAGGTCTTAACCTACTGATTGGAGTAGGTATGGCCATTTCAGGTGTCCCCTTATCAAGCAGGATTCATTACAAACAGACAGACAGGTGACAACATCAGGTTGGCCCTCAATGTTGTCAACAAGGCAGTAGATACAGGAATAGAGGTACTCCTGCTCTACCTCGATGCAGAGAATGCATCTGACAGCGTCGACTGGTCCTTCCCAAGGATGACCCTTGACAAGACCCCCGGGGCCACCAATGAAAATGTTTGTTCTGACCAACTATGCTAGACCCTCAACGCAAATTTGAATTGTTTGACCAGGGAGAACTTCCAGGGGTGCCCTCTCTTGCCCCTGATCTTTACTCTCACTATGGAACCCCTCTAGCATAGTATTATGGCCAACCCGAAGATCACAGGTTTGCCTGCTAAACAGACCTATCAAACTAGCACTTTTTGCTGATGATGTCCTTTGCTTCTTAACTAATCTGGCAGAGGTGTTGCTAGCTCCTAAGGAGGAGCTAGAGGCCTTCTGCTCGGTGGCTGGCTCTCGAGTGAACTGTCTGAAATTGACAGTGATGGAGGTTAGATGGAACTGCACAGCTGAAGAGATCGTAGACAGGGGGTGGTGTTTAATCACTTCTTGGAGGTGATGAAACCACCCTCACAGCGGAGGTTTCCTCTAGCACTGCTCTGCACCATTTAGATGTATTGTTTAAGTACCTATAGAGATGGGGCAGAATTGAGATATCTGGGTGGGCAGGATAAATTGTGTACATTTAAACTTGCTACCTAGATTGGTGCATCTCTTTCATTCCCTTCCGGTACGGATACCCCTGGATTATCTCAAATCTTTAAATTGGAGGAGATGGACCTTTATTTAAGATAGGAAGGCTCCTAGGGTGGTGCCTGTCCGTTCTGGTGAGCAGCCCAGTTGAGTAGGAAATGGGAGTGCCCAATTTAGAGTGTTATGTCCTTACGGCCCAGGTCGATCTGGCTCTGATGCTCCCCAGACACCACGCCACCGGGAGCAGGATTGTGGTTTGATCTCCCTCCACCATCTTTTATGGCTTCCCCCCAAAAGTGGAGCTTAAATCACTCCCTCAGGTGGTCCACAAAGGTGACGTCATGTTGAAGGCAGAGAAAACTAGAGAAATTAGAACCAATCCTCCCCCTTTTAGCCCCAACAACAGGGAACCGAGATTCCCCCACGGAATGATGGACAGGCACTACCAGACATTTTGAGGGGGGCGGGGCACAATATGTCTGGGGCAGCTCTACTCATCTGGGTGTCCTGAAACACAGTACCAATGTGCCACGGACTTCCTCCTAGGCCCTCTGGACCTATATAGCATCACACAACAGCACTGAGTGAAGCAACCAGGCATTCACGCAGAAGGAGCAGAAGACAACGATAATAGAAGACATGTTCACAGATAGGGTTCACTGCATGGCATTAGATACTCTCACTTCAACATGGGAAGGGGACCAGGTGCTGGATCTGACTGCAGGAGACTGGATTTTGGCATGGCGATAGGCCACAAACCTTTTCATTTCACCCAGCATAAGGCAAACTGATTCAAAATCATGCTCCATTGGTGCTACACCTGCCCGTCTCCAGGCCTTGTTCAATACTCAGAGGGACATACTTACACGTGTGGTGGGAACGCCCACTAACAGCAGTTTTGGCTCTAGGTGATGGGGAATATCTGAGCTATCAGGAATGTGGTCCTCCCTATACCACCTAGCTTGTCCCTGTTGGGAACAGCGGATGATGAAGGGATATCCCCATTGGCCCCCTCTTTGACCAGACTGCTCAGCTCACTGCTCTTGGGGGCACGGTTGGTGGTGGCCCATCACTGGCACTCACCAGCTCCATTGACTTTAGACCTATGGTAGTTAAAGGTCTGGAATATCCATGCAATGGAGAGGCCAATGGTATTGGTGCAGAAAACTATGTTGTGATATGAGAGGAAATGGACCCCTTCCACACCTATGTTAACCACCCTTGGGGCTTCAGTGTTCCCCTGAGCAGGTGCTCTTGGCAGGGGAGTGGGGAGTGGGCCGTGGGCCACGGGTGTGGACCAGGATGATCTCTAGACCGTTAAATGCAGTCAGACTCTGTCTGTACTCTGAAGATTCAGCACCCAAGGCGTGCACAACTGCCCAATGAACTGGGGGTCGGGGGAAGGTTGGGGGGGTGGGGGAAACTGTTATTCTGTGGAGGTGGTCTGTTTGACAGTAATATTGCGCTCATTCTTCTACAGTTCCTCTAAAAAAACTCTGTACCTGGGGTTGGAACATTTTAGATAAAGATGTTAAAAAAAAAATAACAAAAAAGTATGGGCATGTCTTGCCCCTTCGATCCCGCCCACTTCGACCACTGGGTTTACTCATGCACACATTTTGTAGCTGCCTATCCTGGTGTGATCTATGTCAGCTTTGAACCATTGTAGGAAGCAATTTATTTGCTAAAGACCAGTTGCGGTTGGCGACTGGGAAAAGTGGAGGGGTGGGGGTAAACAAAAATAAATTATATATATATATATATTTTTTTTAAAGTACCTTCTCTGCAGGGCCGCACTTCCACTCTGCTGCGCTGCAGGCTCCCAGGCTGCCCTGTGGACAATCATGATGCTGCTCAAAGCAGCATTATGGTTGGCTGGAGCAGCCTGGCTGGGTGCTCTACACAGACTGGGAGCCTGGGCTTGCTCTCTCCAACTCAGCTACACAGTGCTGGGTTGGAGAGAGCCCTTGTGCGTATTTGTGTGTTTTGCCGGCCCGAGACAGCCGGCCAAACATACATGAGCAGTGAGGGGAGTGCTCTGTGCAGTCCCCTCACTGCTCATCGCCACCATGGCCCGCCCCTTAAAAAAAAAAACAATAATAAACATAGTTTACTATTGTTTTACTTTTAAAGGTTTGCAGCTTCTGCTGCTGGCTGAGGGGGATTGGGGGGTGGCGTGAAACTCCTCTGCCATAGCACCCTGCTAAAGACAGTTTTTTCCAGATCTGAGAAATGTTGTAAAGCTGCCCTTTATCCACTCTGCTTTTCCCTTGTTTTCAATGCATGGTGAAAACATTGCATGGGCTAGCTGATATTTAAACACAGTAATAGGCTAGCGATAATTGATATTACCCAGCATTTACAGGAAAAGTCGCTAGCAGGTTTTTTTCCCCCAAAATGTGTTTATTGATTTCGGGGAAAATGCTAAGACAAGCAAGTATATACGTGAGCAAGTCCATGCCGCAGGCACTACAGTGAAGACTTAGGGGTCATAACATTCACACATTTCAGCAAATGAAACACAAAGCAGAGCAACTGGTCTTCCAGGATAACGAGGAACCTGAAGAACAAAGGGATACTGCAGGGGGCTTAGGGGGTGGTCCAAACTGGGTAGGATTCATTCAAGCTGGGCGGGCAGAATCATATCACTGAAGGTCATCCAAAGCCACAGGGACCACAATAAAGGCAGCAAAGGAAGATCCTACAGCTCCACAGAAGAGGGGCAGAATGTGCACGGCCAGATTGTGACATTCTCATGCACCATAAGGATGGGGCGCCATTTAGCATTAAAAGAAACCAATTTGTTATCCAATTTGTAGGGAATATAATCAGGACTAGCCACCCTATGGAGTTCTTTCTACCACTCTGTCTGTAGGTGTGGTGAGCTGCCTCCAATGCCGAAAAATGCAGAGTTTGGCCACACCAAGGGAGGTCGCTATGCACTGGCGCTCATTCGTCATTGAATCAGGTAAGCCAGAAATATCAAGTAGGATGGCAAGTTGGAGGGTGGATGAAAGGGGCAGTGATGGAGTAGGGACCAGACAGCCTTTCAGTAGCCAATGAGCATCGGGCACGACCAGAGACTATGGCATAGGTCACAATGGACCTCTGTGCAGTTCCTACTACGTTCGTGGGTTACAGGTTTGGCCTTTTGAGCTTCTATGGGGACCAATACCAGTCGTGAAGTATTTTAAAGTAGAGGGACTTAAGTTTGGACTCTTTAAAGGCTCTGTCATGATTCAGCAACTAAGCCATCCACTCCTCTGGAAAGTAGTCTTTACCCAATAGCAGTTGCCACGTAATCTAGTCGTCATGCTGCAAGGGCCGGAGTGTAAAGGTTTAATAAGCAGCCAATAAAGGCCGGAAACTACCCCTCAGTAACATCCCGGGGCTTGTGGGTATTGAAGGATAGATGAAACAGAGTGCTCCACAAGTTGTATCTGCAATGCCAGGAAGCTTCTTAAGCATGCCCCGCCCATACATTTGATCTACCCACTTAAGTCCCTTTGTGTGCCTGGATACCCAAAAGAAGGGCCCTTATACAATACAGAGGGCCCCATTATGCCACAGTGGTGCTTTATGCTGCAGTAACAGTAGGAAACCTACTAGCTTGGGAGCTTCTTTCCCGGCCTCTGCGTTCGCTATCAGGATGAGATCTGAGGCCAAGGCCCCAGCCATTGTGACACCCAGAGCCATGGCTTGCACCTTGTGCCTCTATACCTGCCAGGAGATTGTCAGGGACTCAGAGATAGCATACCAAAGAAGTAATGGAATAGGGGAGCCACATCATTTTAATAGTCTGCACTTCCCCCACAGTGATCGGTTGAGGAGGGACCATCACAGAAAATCCCGATTTATGCACCCATCAGAAGTTAATGGGACACAGGGAGCGTCTCACAATCCGACCAGTTAATTTTATAGCCAGATAACCAAGAGAAATCCTCAATGATGGACATCGCAGTGGAAATCAAGGTGTGGAGATGATACAAGAGGAATAGAATATAATCCAGAGCATAGGGCTTTGACTTCCCTCATGGCAGTAGGAATGCCAGCCATCTTGGGCACCTGACTGAGCCGTGACTTCCATCTCAGGCACCTGACAGAGCGCTGAAGGGAAGAGTTTTCCAAGTTGAGCAGGAATAGGAGTGAGGAATAGGAGTGGGAACAAGAAGCACCCCTGACCCGTCCAACCTGAAATGGGCCAGATAGTAAGCCCCTGCATGAGACCTCGGCTACAGGTGCATTGCACAGGAGATGAACCTTGCATATGAACTCCTCTCCCAAACCCATGTGAACCATAACTTGAAAGCGGTAATGACAGACCACACGGTCAAATGCCTTTTCAGGGTCTAACAAAAGCACTAGAATTTCGGACAGTAATCTCTTGTTTGCCACTTAAGATGCACCAGCGCCCATAGATAATCACAGGAACTGTGACCCAGGACAAAGCCCACCTGGCACTCATGGTTAAATAAGGGAATCACCTTACCGAGGTGCATCACTAGTTCCTTGGCCATGATTTTCAGGTCCACGTTAATTAGTGAGATCAGGGGGTAACTGGCACACCATAATGGGTCCTTGCCAGCCTTAAGGAGTACAATAATGGTGGCCTTGTTAGATATAGCTCCTAAGGAGCCTGCCACTTCCACCTCCTGAAATGCCCAGCACTAGGATGTCCTTCTCTACCTTGTAATATTCCCCTGGAAATCAGTCTTTGCTTGGGGTCTTGAACGTTGGGAAGGTCAACATGGCTCAGCCACCTCATCCTCTGAATAGCCCAACAATAAAGCCACCCCGTTCAGGCAGATGCAATTGGGTCAAAAACACACTCACTTGTGCGGGTGAGGCCCCCAATTTTGCTGTGTAGAGGGAGGCATAGTGAACAGGTCACAGTAGTGCTGTACAAGATTCTCCAACAAGCTGCAAATCACTGGAATGGCCAGGTGGGATTCTCTCTGGTTCAATGGGCTGGCAAACGTCTACCTACTTGTTCTAAGTAATTATACGGCAGGCACTTCAACTTAACCAGAGCCTTCCCTGCAGGCTTAGCAAGTTCCAAATGCTTCTGAAGTGCGGGGGAGGGGATGCTGTGTATTGTGCCGATAGGGTGTGAACCCTGGCTTCCAAAAGTCGAAGATCTGAACGGTCTTTGTGTTTGCCCATCGCAGAGTCCACCATCATTCTGCCTTGCAAGGTTGTTTTACTGGCTGCCCATAGCATCTTATGGGAGTTTATTGTTCCCTTGTTATCTGAGAAATAGGACTTAATGAGCGCTCAGCTGTGCTTTACCCTCGCGCAACCAGTAGGCAAATGCCTTTAGCCACGGCTCAGATTCGGCACTATTCAACCCACATCTAGGCCCAGTAATGCCACCAGGCTATGATCTGCTAAACCCACCTGTAAGATATCAGTTGGTAACATACAGTTGTAGCTGTACGTGCAGCAAATAATAATCTATGTGGGATTGGATTCCAAGTGGGCAAGAGAACAATGTGTATTCCTTATTGCTCAGGTGCAGCAAGCCCCAAACATCCATTAACGTGCAATACTCTACGAGGTCCCAGAATAGTTCTCTTTCATGTCGTTCATGTGTATCCTCACAGCCGTTCCTATCTAAAATTGGGTCTGGGTGCTAAGTTCCAACCCCCACCCAACAGCACAAGGATCTGGTCCATAGTGAGGGCATATATGCAGCCCAGGACAAAAGTCCTGTCCAAAAGCAGGAGCTTAGCCAGCACCAAACGGCCTTCCTCATCCGCCAATGTCAACAGTTTTACAAGGGAAAGCCTTCCCTATAAGGATAGCCACTCAGCAATTATTTGAACAACTATTTGATGGCAAGACATAGCCACGGTTGTTGACTGATCTGCTGCTACTGATGACTGCCCACCTATTCCTGTTTATGTTTAGATGACTCAACCTGAAAGGTTTCCTGCAGCAGGGCTATGTCTACTCATTCAGTGTGCAGCTAATGCAGGATCCTCTTCTGCATAACGTAGTGGAACATGCTGTTCACATTCATGGAAATTAGGGTCAAAGGAGTGCAAGACAAGTCGTGATACGTGAAAAACCACAAGTATGACGAGAGAGGGAGCCAGAGTAGAGGGGGCAGATGAGCCACCTGGGGAAAGGTAAGGGGAAGAAGAGAGAGAGTACCAAATAGTCACCAAGTTTAAAGGTAAACTACCACAAAGGGGATATCAGGAGGGGTGGGAGGAATACCTAAACGGGGGGAGGGGTAGGGGATTATGGACCCTGAGGGACAAGTACCTCTAAACTTTGGGACTGAGCTTGAACACGCACCAGATCGGCACTCCCGTCCGTTCCCAGAACGATATGTGATAGCAAGAGTGACAAACATGGAACTAAGCATACACTGCATACTTTCACAGGTCCCTGCAAAGACAGCCCAGGTCATAAAAGACCCAACATGAGGACCCCAAGAGACAGACCACCCAGGGCCCAGGGGCTAATCCCCAGGCACGGAGCAAGGAAATCCACCCACCACCCAGTCCGGAAATTGTGCAGTCCCAGATGTCCACCTGAAATTGGTGATCCGGAAGGAGTCTGTATAGAAACACAGTGGGACACACTAAGAAGGCACTGAGCAGCCCCCCAGGATAAGGGAGTAGAGGATGGAGGAGGCAACCTGCCATGAAAAAAGTGTACTATGAAAGAGAAAGCATGCTAAAAACAATAACTACACAGTGAGCCATAAAGAACCACCAAACAAAGGATATGTTCAAGTCTCTCCCTCTGGTACCAACTTCACCCACTACACTTTCAGGGGAGACCTGGATTTGTCTCTGTCTCTGCCTTATGGAGCACCTCCACTAGATGAGGCAGATCGTCTCGATTCGATTCTCGCCTTGGTGTCCCCCCCCCAGCCATGCGAAGGTGACTGGGCTGATACCTAGGGGCTTCCTTGGTGGGAGGCGATCCTCGTGGAGGGTAGGCACAGATACTTCACTGAGTCTCATGTCCATGTAGATGTTCCAAGGGTATCCAGAAACAGCTTAATGTCATTTGACTCAGTTAACTCCCTTGTTTTTTCATTCACTGTCTCTACCATCCTCACAGGCTCCATGAGGCCATACTTGATGTCCCTGCGCTTCAGAAGACTACGGAGAGCCAGGAACCGCTTGCGCTTGGCAGCTGTGGAAAAGTCTACAGAAAGATTCAGTTTCCATCAATGCACAAAGGTTTGGTCAGTGATTTAGCTGCCGTATAGATAACCCTAGTGTATTGGTGATATATAAGGTGCAAGTTATAATACATTGGGGGGTGTTGGATTAGGAAACTCAATGGGACCTAACTTTGTGGGCTTGCTGGAACTCCAGCGGTTCATGTAGTTGGAAGTGAAGGAGTTCTGGAAATGTAGACATTAGGCAGCCATCACATCAGTCTTTTCAGCTCCTTCCGAGACCCCATAAATCCAACAGTTGTCCCTCCACGCTCCAAGTTCAACATTTTAGGGTGTAAGAATTCAATGTCCTGCCCCCCAATCTAGTAGATAAGTATATTGAGCTTCGGCCTTGTGAGGATGTAGGTGTAATGTGTGATATCGCTGTGGGGCCATATTGTGCAGAACATTTACATATACTGTCTTGGGTCCAGCCAGGCTTGTTTACTTAATCTCAAGCTCTACCTTGGGTAGGTATGGCTGCGAGCAGTAAGGCTTAGCAAATTAACTACAGATAAAGCATTTTACAGCACCAAACAACTAAATAGGAAAGCAATGACTCATGAAAGAAAGAAGACACCAATTTATAAAAATAGATACTTTTTTAATGACATTTTAGACACCATGGTAAACAAATCCACTGGAGGGTTCAAGAAATACAGATTTTTGAAGATATTATCACTTTTAAATGCAACCCCACACAAGCACTAGTCAGCAAAAACTTTGGAAACTTTTGAGAAGTATGAAACGGTTTGACTACTTCAGCCCAGGTTGTGCAACAAATTCCGACAGGAAAGAGGTATACATGGCCAGAGTGGATACTTTGAACAGTTATCTGGCCACCAGAGCATTTTTGAAGCAAAATCCAAATTTTACAGGACAATCACCAAAGACGTTGATGGGGTGGTCCTAATGCTGACGGATGCAGGAAAAAGATGTTCAAAGGATTCTCTGGTTGTGGTGCAGTCGACAGGGTGTCTTTGTGGGTGCTACTCAGTCCATGAAGTCCTCTACCCTCCAGTAGCACGCGAACCGAGGCTGGGCTACTGGTCAGTCTGCACCATGTTTGGGGAGAAATCTTTACGTGAGGGCTAGTGTCCCTTGGGTGCAACGAATCCAGACTTGGATAGCACTCCCTGGTCAGGCAGACTAGGGTGCAATGTTTGGCTATCTTGGATCTTGGGTGCCATGCGACTGGTAGCGGCAAAACATCTGATGTGGCTACCAACTTGTGTCTCTGGAGATGGTTCCAGAAGATCAGCTGACTCATCCTTGGAGTCACTGCTGTAGGTTGGGGCTCAGAATCAACTTTTCCCCGAGCCAAGAGCCACAGTCCCAGTCCATACTTTGCTAGCTTAAAGTGCAGTAGGTGCAGTCCTTCCAAAATTGCAGCAACTCTGTGTCGGTCCAAGGACAGCTGTGCAGTCCTTCTACAGTATTCTCCCTGATTACAGTATGACCTGAAGTTCAGGGTGTCATATTTATCCCAGGAAAGTGCCCCGAGGGGATGATGTGTCACTAGCCAATGGGCTAATGGGTCCCCTCCTTTTGGGTGACAGTTCCTGTCTGGTGTGGCATCTGGCTATCCCAGAGGGAAACATTCTTTCCCCTTCCAAGATGGCACAACCATTCCTTGGTCGTCAGGAGCATGGTAGCCCAGCCCAGCCCAGGGTGTGGCTACCCAAGGGCTACACATCCACAGAAAAAAAAACATTTCTGGCACTGGATTTCCCTCTCTGTCCCAGTCTCCAACATGTCTACAGGAAAAAAGGCAGCCTGCTCGGGAATGTTATCACTATTTGCACTTCAAAGGCGGCTTCGCCTTTGAAGCTCTCCTTTAGGCTTACACCCAGAGTGGCCATCCTGGGACAGGAGGTAACACCTCACTTTCAGGAGGTCGGAAAGCTGTGTGTGCCATGGCCTTTGTGAGGCCAATGGTCTAGCTGGGGCACAGAGTGGCAACTTTCAAATGGTTGCTCAACTTTAAAAGTGACATAAAGGTCGAGTTGAACATCACGTCGCTTTTAATGCCACAATTAATTTGATACCTTACATGACCCAGATAAGTAGTCCCTTCTAGGAGTTGGGATACCAACGAGTATCCATGCATTAGCCAACAGAACTACTAACTTTATCCACAGCAAAACGACAATTTGGAAGTGTTGTTATCAAGACATATCAAAACATATAGGTCCTTCTTAATAAAATACAGCTCCCTGCTATAGGGCTCTATAGGCCTTTCTAAGGGGAGACACATATTGTTAAGGGAGACATATATTGTTAAGGGTTAGAGGGCTTTGCTATTGGTGTGGATGACAAAGTCAAACTGGCAGTGCAAACACTGTCCTTTCAGTCACCAGTGGCAGGCTGGGAGCCATTTTGTACTTCGTCACACACAGGGTGGCACAAACAGTGTTGCAGCCCTGAGTGGACACTCTGCCCTACATGCCCTAGGACTTCTAAATCAGTACTTGCAATTGAGGACACCCCATTCAACATAACTTTTGTAAAGAGACTGAACACTGTCACCGAAGTCTGGATAGCAGGCCTCTGTGCACGGTCAGTGTCGAAAAACCAGTCACTAATAGTCCAAATGGGGGCAAAAAGTGGAGGGAAACCTGCAAAAAGCCTGTTTTCTAACAGACCTCGTCCAGTCTACGATCTTGTCCAGACATGTATGTATGGAGAACATCTCCTGGCACATAGATTTCACCTCCAACGTGATGTCCGTCACCTTTGCACCCATCATGTAGAGAGTGGAGCCAAAGGCTTGAATCTCCTTGAGAAGCACATCTATGTTAGCATCTAGGAATCCATGGATGGGAAGGTGGGGGTTGAAAAATTCTCTGAGACTGTTTGAAGCTCCTGATCAAAGGAGTAGAGGGGCTGGCTGCTTCTGGGATAACATACAACACTGTTGTGGCTGCATTGATCATGGCTGTTATCCCTGTGATCTAAGGGCCCTCAAGAGCCACTGCAGGAAAGACTGGGAACAGAGAGGGAAGCGCCGCCGCCGTACCCCACAAGAAAGTGCACAGAGAATATGGAATGCAGAAAAAGTCCAGTAACACTTAATGGGGCCTCTGTCAAGGTCCATGTTCAGCAAGAATGTCACTGTCTGCAACTGCTGTGATGCCCCTGTGGGGACACACAGAAATTCAGGCACATTTACCCAGGCAGTAGTGACTGGGGGCCAAAACTGTACCATCCAGAGAGACAAAGGTGCAGGGGGGCTTCCTGGCACCTAGATGCATCCAATCAGAAAACAGCATTCCTGGCTCCTGGTGGAAAAGCACTCCAAGCCAAGAACTCCTCACATGGGCTCCTGGGGTCTAGGTAGCAGTAAGAGAGGGGGCCGTGTGTTCAAGGGAGGGGGCAGTACAGTAGTAGGCCTATGGCCTCTCCAGGCCCCAGTGGACAGTCTCCAGATGTTGGGTGGATTGGCCAGCAGAACGGCATGGTAATGCCTGTGGCTCTCTCACCTAAATCTGCTCCGTCACTTCAGAAAGGGAGACGAGAGTGGATGGCCGCCCAATAGGACCACTCAAATCACCCAGGTTTGCAACAATTTTAGCAGGAGTGGTCTCCTAGTAGGAAGCGTGTGCCATTGGGAGAAGCATTGAGAAGGGAGAAACGGCCTTTACCGTGCAGCTAGACCACTTGGTACCCGAACCACGCAGTCTGAGCCATGCATAAGGCTGAACAACACATGCCTTTACCACGGATGCTTTTGCAAAGCTGTTGAGAAGCAAGTGGCTGAACCACGCATTTTGGTGAGGATATATATGTTCTATTTTTTTAAAGTTACCTTTTATGTTTTTATGCATTTTTTGTTTGTGTGTGTACATATATATGTATGGAAAATGTCACTTACCCAGTGTACATCTGTTCGTGGCATTAGTCGCTGCAGATTCACATGCTGTGCACAGTCCGCCATCTGGTGTTGGGCTCGGAGTGTTACAAGTTGTTTTTCTTCGAAGAAGTCTTTTCGAGTCACAAGACCGAGGGACTCCTCCCATTTTGACTCCATTGCGCATGGGCGTCGACTCCATCTTAGATTGTTTTGCCCGCAGAGGGTGAGGTAGGAGTTGTGTATGCTAGTAATAGTGCCCATGCAATGGAGTGAATGCGTATGTACATAATAAAGTTTTAAGTAATATATTTACAAATGTTCAAATGTTTAAGATCTATTTCTAAACGGCTACAGGCTCCCGGGGAGGCGGGTGGGCGCATGTGAATCTGCAGCGACTAATGCCACAAACAGATGTACACTGGGGTAAGTGACATTTTCCGTTCGATGGCATGTGTAGCTGCAGATACACATGCTGTGCATAGACTAGTAAGCAGTTATCTCCCCAAAAGCGGTGGTTCAGCCTGTAGGAGTTGAATTAGTTTGAAATAATGTTCTTAATACAGCTTGACCTACTGTTGCTTGTTGTGCAGTTAGCACATCTACACAGTAGTGCTTGGTAAATGTATGAGGCGTAGACCATGTTGCTGCCTTACATATTTCGTTCATTGGAATATTTCCTAGAAATGCCATGGTAGCGCCTTTCTTTCTGGTTGAGTGTGCCTTTGGTGTAATAGGCAGTTCTCTTTTAGCTTTAAGATAGCAGGTTTGAATGCACTTAACTATCCATCTAGCAATGCCTTGTTTTGAAATTGGATTTCCTGTATGAGGTTTTTGAAAGGCGATAAATAGTTGTTTTGTCTTTCAAATTAGTTTTGTTCTGTCAATGTAGTACATTAGTGCTCTTTTGATGTCTAATGTATGTAGTGCTCTTTCGGCTACAGAATCTGGCTGTGGGAAGAACACTGGTAATTCTACTGTTTGATTTAAGTGGAACGGTGAGATTACTTTTGGTAAAAATTTAGGATTGGTCCGTAGAACAACTTTATTTTTGTGTATTTGAATAAATGGTTCTTGAATGGTAAATGCTTGAATTTCACTCACTCTTCTTAGACGTGATGGCAATTAAAAATGCAACTTTCCACGTTAAGTATTGCATTTCACAAGAGTGCATGGGCTCAAAAGGTGGCCCCATGAGTCGTGTTAGGACAATGTTGAGGTTCCATGAAGGAACTGGTGGTGTTCTTGGTGGTATAATTCTCTTTAGGCCTTCCATAAACGCCTTTATGACTGGTATCCTAAACAATGAAATTGAGTGCGTAATTTGTAGGGAAGCAGAAATTGCCGTAAGATGTATTTTAATGGAAGAGAAAGCTAGGTTAGATTTTTGCAAATGTAGTAAGTATCCTACTATTTCTTTTGCAGATGCGTGTAAAGGTTGAATTTGATTATTATGGCAGTAATAAACAAATCTTTTCCACTTATTTGCATAGCAGTGTCTAGTGGTAGGTTTTCTAGCTTGTTTTATGACCTCCATACATTCCTGTGTGAGGTCTAAGTGCCCGAATTCTAGGATTTCAGGAGCCAAATTGCTAGATTCAACGATGCTGGATTTGGATGTCTGATCTGTTGTTTGTGTTGTGTTAACAGATCTGGTCTGTTGGGTAGTTTGACATGAGGTACTACTAAAAGGTCTAGTAGTGTTGTGTACCAAGGTTGCCTTGCCCATGTTGGTGCTATTAGTATGAGTTTGAGTTTGTTTTGACTCAACCTGTTTACTAGATATGGAAGGAGAGGGGGAAAAGCGTACGCAAATATCCCTGACCAGTTCATCCATAGAGCATTGCCTTGGGATTGATCTTGTGGGTACCTGGATGCGAAGTTTTGGCATTTTGAGTTTTCCTTTGTTGCAAATAGATCTATTTGAGGTGTTCCCCAAATATGAAAGTGATTGTTTAGTATTTGGGGGTGAATTTCCCATTCGTGGGTTTGTTGGTGATCTCGAGAGAGATTGTCTGCCAACTGGTTCTGAATCCCTGGAATAAATTGTGCTATTAGGCGAATGTGGTTGTGAATCGCCCAATGCCATATTTTTTGTGTTAGGAGGCACGAGTGTGTCCCTCCTTGTTTCTTTAGATAATACATTGTTGTCATGTTGTCTGTTTTGACAAGAATGTATTTTTGGGTTATTATGGGTTGAAATGCTTTCAGCGCTAGAAATACTGCTAACAGTTCTAAGTGATTTATGTGAAACTGCCTCTGATGTATGTCCCATTGTCCTTGGATGCTGTGTTGATTGAGGTGTACTCCCCACCCTGTCATGGAAGCATCCGTCGTTATGACGTATTGTGGCACTGGGTCTTGGAAAGGCCGCCCTCGGTTTAAATTTGTACTGTTCCACCATAGAAGCGAGATGTATGTTTGGCTGTCTATCAACACCAGATCTCGAAGTTGACCCTGTGCTTGTGACCATTGTGATGCTAGGCACTGTTGTAAGGGCTGCATGTGCAATCTTGCGTTTGGGATAATGGCTATGCATGAAGACATCATGCCTAGGAGTTTCATTACCATTTTGACTTGTATCTTTTGTGTTGGATACATGGCCTGTATTACCTTGTGAAATGTTTGAACCCTTTGTGGACTTGGAGTGGCAATTCCTTTTGCTGTGTTGATTGTCGCTCCTAAGTATTGCTGTGTTTGACACGGCAAAAGGTGTGACTTCGCGTAGTTGATGGAGAAACCTAGCCTGTGAAGGGTCTGTATGGCATATTTTGTGTGCTGTGAACACTGTCTTAGCGTGTTGGTTTTGATCAACCAGTCGTCTAAGTACGGGAACACATGTATTTGCTGCCTTCTGATATGTGCAGCTACTACTGCCAGGAATTTTGTAAAAATTCTTGGCGCAGTTGTTATTCCGAATGGCAACACTTTGAATTGGTAATGTATTCCTTGGAATACGAACCTTAGGTATTTCCTGTGTGAAGGATGTATTGGTATATGGAAATACGCATCTTTTAGGTCTAATGTTGTCATGTAGTCTTGCTGTTTGAGCAGTGGGATTACGTCTTGTAACGTGACCATGTGAAAGTGGTCTGCTTTGATGTAGGTATTTAGTGTTCTGAGATCTAGTATTGGTCTCAGAGTTTTGTCCTTTTTGGGTATTAGAAAGTACAGTGAGTAAACTCCTGTGTTTTTTTGTAGATTTGGTACTAATTCTATTGCGTCCTTTTGTAGCAATGCTTGAACTTCTAGTGCTAGAAGATCTATATGTTGTTTTGACATATTGTGTGTTTTCGGTGGGACGTTTGGAGGGAATTGGAGAAATTCTATGCAATAACCATGCTGGATAATTGCTAAGACCCAAGTGTCTGTTGTTATTTCCTCCCAAAGTTTGTAAAATTGGCTTAGTCTTCCCCCCACAGGTGTCATGTGATGGGGTTGTGTGACTTGTGAGTCACTGTTTATTTTGAGGAGTTTTGGGGCCTTGGAATTTTCCTCGATTTCTTGGGAATTGGCCCCCTCTATATTGCCCCCGAAAACCTCCCCTCTGATATTGACCCTGGTAAGTAGGCCTTGTTTGTGAGGTTGTGGTTTCTGTGGGTTGACCTCGAAACCCTCCCCTAAAAGGTGTTTTTCGAAATGTGCCTCTGCTCTGCGGGGAGTAGAGTGCGCCCATGGCTTTGGCTGTATCGGCGTCTTTTTTGAGTTTCTCAATGGCAGTGTCTACCTCCGGCCCAAACAATTGCTGTTCATTAAATGGCATATTGAGCACAGCTTGTTGGATTTCCGGCTTGAACCCTGAAGTGCGCAGCCATGCGTGCCTTCGTATCGTGATTGCAGTGTTTATTGTCCTTGCAGCTGTATCTGCTGCATCCATGGAAGACCGTATCTGATTATTTGAGATACTTTGTCCCTCTTCTACCACCTGTTGTGCTCTTTTTTGGAACTCCTTGGGTAAGTGTTCGATGAAATGTTGCATTTCATCCCAATGAGCTCTGTCGTATCTTGCCAAAAGTGCTTGTGAATTGGCAATACCCATTGATTTGCTGCTTGTGCTGCAACCCTTTTTCCCGCAGCATCAAATTTGCGGCTCTCTTTGTCTGGAGGTGGTGCGTCTCCTGAGGTATGAGAGTTGGCTCTCTTACGAGCTGCCCCGACAACTACTGAGTCTGGTGTTAGTTGTGTTGTAATATAGATTGGATCTGTTGGCGGTGGCTTGTACTTTTTCTCCACCCTTGGAGTTATGGCTCTGCCTTTAACTGGATCCTGAAATATTTGTTTTGAATGTCTAAGCATTCCTGGGAGCATGGGAAGGCTTTGGTACTGGCTATGGGTGGAGGATAGAGTGTTAAACAGAAAGTCATCCTCAATTGGTTCCGAATGTAAGGTGACGTTGTGAAATTCGGCTGCCCTTGCGACCACCTGTGTGTAGGATGTACTGTCCTCAGGTGGTGACGGTTTTGTGGGATAGGAGTCTGGGCTGTTGTCAGACACTGGAGCATCGTAAAGGTCCCATGCATCGGGATCATCCTGACTCATTGTAGTATGAGCTGGTGAGTGCATCAGTGGTGGAGTTGTTGCTGGTGATGCATGTATTGATGGTGGTGGAGACGGTGGTGGGGTTGTTTTCCTTGCCACTTTTGCCTGTGGTTGCTTGTCCTTTTGTTGAAAGGCAAGTTTCCTTTTTATTTTGATTGGGGGAAGAGTGGTTATCTTCCCTGTGTCCTCATGAATATGAAGCCTTCTTTGCGTGTAGTCAGGCTCTACAGCTTGAAGCTCCTCTCCAAATCTATGTAATTGGGAGGTTAAACCTTGTTCCTCTGTATAGGAACTAGTTTTCGGCTCAGAGGCTGGATGTTTCGGAACCGAAACTTTTTCGGAAGTCTTTTTAGGCTCCGAAGAAACCTTCTTTGTTTTCGGCGTGGTGTCTCGGTGCCGAAATTCTTCGGTTCCGCTGTCTCTGTGCCGAAGTTTCTCAGAGCCGCTGTCTCGGCTCCGAGGTTGCTGTGTGGCGGTATCTCGACCGGAGTCGGATGACTTCGACACCAGCATGCCCTTTTTCGGTGCCTTGAATCGGTCACCTAGTTTTCAGGTTAAGCCATGGCCTGTTGGCGGTGGCGTCCCATGGGCTTTTGTGGACTTCTCGTGAGTCTTGATTTTTGACGTCTTACTCACGGTTTGGGGTGTTTCTTCGGCGTCGAGTTCTTCTGAGTCCGACTCGTGGACGGAGAAAGCTTCTTCTTCCTCCTCGAAACGTTCTTGACCTGTCGGCGAGGACGCCATTTGTAGTCTCCTGGCTCTTCGGTCTCTCAGCGTCTTCCTCGACCGAAACGCTTGACAGGCTTCACAAGTATCCTCCTTGTGCTCGGGGGACAAGCACAAGTTACAGACCAGATGCTGATCTGTATACGGATACTTGTTATGGCCTTTTGGGCAGAAGCGGAATGGGGTCTGTTCCATCAGCCTTGACGTCGCACGTGGCTGGGCCGACCAGGCCCCGACGGGGGATCGAAACCGAAGGGCCACCGGAGCTCTTCAAAATTCGGTGTCGATTTGTTCTAACTAACCCGATACCGAACGCAAACAATACCGACGTTTTTTTCCGAGATTCTAACTATCTTTCCGACCCGAAACACGGAGCGAAAAGGAACACGTCCGAACCCGATGGCGGAAAAAAAACAATCTAAGATGGAGTCGACGCCCATGCGCAATGGAGTCGAAATGGGAGGAGTCCCTCGGTCTCGTGACTCGAAAAGACTTCTTCGAAGAAAAACAACTTCTAACACTCCGAGCCCAACACCAGATGGCGGGATGTGCACAGCATGTGTATCTGCAGCTACACATGCCATCGAACATATATATACATCTAAAACACTCCTTTAGGGACAGGTTGCAAGGGATATAGGGGATATTGGTGGGGAAGTGTTTTAATGCTTAAATATTAAGTTTAATACCGTAATATTCATTTATAATGGCAGAAATGTATTTAAATTAAATTTTGCAATAAACAAATATATTTTTTTAATATGTAACACTCCTTTAGGGGCGGGATGCAAGGGATATAGGGGGAAAGGGTGGGGAAGTGTATTAATACTAAGGTATTAATTTTAATACCTGGCTATTAATTTATAGTGGTAGAAATGTATTTAAATTTAATTTTCCAATTAAACCTAAAAAGAAATTTGAACATACGTAAGACACTCCTTTAGGGGTGGGAGTCATGGACTATAGGGGATATGGGAGGCAGAGTATCAATACAATTAATTTTAATACCTGTGTATTAATTTATATTTTGTTTTTAATTATTATTAGGTTGATAAACTGAAGTACATAAAGTGGAAAAACTGTATAAAAAATTATATATTTTTATAAAACCTATAACATTTTAAAATATTTTTCCACATAAATAAACAGATTATTTTATGCAAAGTGGAATGACACAAATAAAAACTAGTTTTCTCAATGTCATTTTTTTTGTCATAAAAAAATATAGAAACAATTTGAAAAATGCTTAATAAAATATATAATTTCTTTAAAAATATGCCATTCATTTGTTAAAATTTATTTGCATGGTTAAAAAAAAGTTTTAATATACGTTCCCATATTTTTCCCTGAATTTCAATGAAAGAAATTGTCTTTTTTTTTTTTTTTTTTTACAGCTTTGCTTCATGTATGTGGTTTTGTATCTGTTTCTACAGTCACCGAAGCGTCACAGTAAAGATCAGAAGCAAGGATCGAACTTATTATTTTAAGTATATAGATGGCTATTGCTAATGTAAAGAGAACTTTGGGAGGTAGTTAGATGATGGGTAGAAAGAATGTAATCGTATATGATGTTTAAATTACATTTTTGTTCCCATACAGGTTGTATTTGCATGCTAATTGGGGACTGTTGCTTTTTTGTTTTCAAAAATAAGGTGGTAAAAAAAAAAAAAAAATCAGACTATTACTACTATAAACTCTTTTCGAATAAAAGTAACACTTTTAAATGTTTATGGATGTGTCATTTTTTTTTTTTTACATTTTGTTGTGAATTACGCTTTTTGGAATTTCAAAGAAATCCATGTGGCTATTTTGGACTAAAGTGGTTGACTTTTTTTGATTACCTAGCACCTGACTAGCCTGCACTTATAATTGATATCATGATTGGTCATACGAGCACTTTTATTTAACCAGACCCCTGCTTTCCCTATGATCGGGGTTGGTTATTATCATTGACATTATGAGTATTCCTCAACTTACATATTTTGTGCCATGTCTTTTTAGTGACATTGCTCTCCTCAGGGCACGTGTTTTACTATGATGTCCGATCCTTCTGATGGGACGGTAAGCTTATACACTTTGATTCCATCCACTACCACTAAGCATGATACCACTGTATGTACACTGCGTGCCACCCATTGTCTGTGCGTGCATTTAGTGTATGATTACATATGTGACATGATGTATATGCTTTTGTGTTCACTCTACAGGTTGACCCTTACATTAGACTAGCCTGACGTGCAGCCTTTTTGTACGTGACTGGAGTTTAATGTGACTGTCAGTTGGGACAAATTGAGCCATTGTATTGTTTTCTTTAGGAGAAGTATAGAGATACATTTTTTGGTCCTGATGAAGTGTCGGTGGATCCTCTTGGACCGTACAGACACAAAACATGTTGACCCTTTGCCCTAGGATTTAGGCTAATTCCTCAAATCCCTAGTCTTCAGGTGGAGTGCGAGAGTATTTTGAGCATCACCTCATCCATCACTCTCCTCCTTGGATTTATCACTTTGGCCATCGCCCTTTTATGTTCATTAAATTAGGTGTTCTGTTAGGGTTTTGAGCCAATTTTAACTCCTTTTGTTCTGCCATTTCTTCTCTCTCCTTGCTTGTGGGGTGCCTACAGCTGGGCACCACTCACTTTACTTTCTTTCTTTTGGCACAGTGCTACTGAGAAAAGATCTCCGGCAAAGAGCCCCCTCTTACTGGGGTGCCCGTCAGACACTGCAGCGCCGGTCTGACGAGGAGCTCGCCCGATGAAGCATGACATCTACTTGGATGTGTGAGGGCACTAGCTTCTAACCTAAGGGTTGCCCTGTGTTTTCTTTCATTATTAGGAACAGTGTATTTGTGTTTTGACTGTCAAGGTAGTCTGAAACCACTATCAACGAAAATTGTTGAATTTAGCCAATATTCTTTCAGACATTTCTTTACTTTTTTGAGCCGCGTGGGTTTAGGCTATCTGACAGTGATTGCTCAAGCACTTCCTGGAAACTTTGTTCCTTCTTTAAAATTTCCATATAATGACAGAGGTTTGGGTGTTGTTTGCCATTTGATCTGTGGGAGGAATTGTGCCATTCCTCAATGGCACTGTTAGTCTTTGCACCACCCTCTAAACAGGTCATGTGGCAGTTCCACCATTCATTTGGAACCTTGGCTTCTTCCTGCGACCCGACCTGCTTAGATGGCCAAACCATGTTTCTTCAAAGTAATTTAGAAATTGTGCCAATTTCTCTTCGTTTTGGGTAAAAAATTCAGATTCTGTAATTGAAGTATAGAATTCATCTACATTGTCAGGTGGTACAAAGCATAACAGTTAACGTTCTTAATTCAAACTGTAGTTTACTGCTTGACAAATATTCCTCAACATAGGATGACGTTTGAATTTTTCACCAATATGCCTGAGAAAAGTGAAAAAAGCATACTTGTATTTGGGTATCGGGGTATAATTTGGTTACAGTATTAATCGCTGTCAATTCAAAATAGATTATTACTTTTCTAGGACTTTTGTTCATAGTTTTGGTTTTGACCACTGTTAAAAATTCAGTGTAAGTTGAGAAATGTCAGGGAGTAATGCTTAAACTAGTGGGATAGTTCTGTTATTTTTGTTGGCATGAATAGTGTATATTTGGTTGATTTAAATGTATCATCCAAAATGCACTATTCTCCAGGGTAAAGAGGTTATGGTCCATGCTAAAAATTAAGATTCTTTTTTAGGGTTTTCAATGTCATATAGAAGGAAAGGTTAATTGGAGAAAGTTAGTTGTGGTTGGATGTTAATATCTTCATAGGATTGGGGTGTCACACGGAGAGGATTACTTCCCAGTTTTCGTCTCTGGACCATTCTTCTAAGGTTGGGTATGGAGGACATGCTACTAGAAACGTGTATGGGAATGTTCTGTGCTGCCTCCCTTTGAGGGGTCATTGGAGGTATGTGGAAGAAGTTTAATCTGTTGTACATTTTCTGGTACTTCTATTTCCATTGCAGAGTCAGAGTGGTTATGCTCTGCTGTCCTAACAGTGCTATCTTCCAGAGTAACCGCTCTGTCTGTGCAATGGGAAGAGAAATATTGCACACCTCTCCAATGCCTCCTGGGTTCAGTCAGTCTCTCTTTACAGTAGATACCCACCATATATAAGGCGTTTGTTTGTTGTATGAGAAGTTACATAGTTAGCTTGATGTTGCAACGCCATTCTCTGTAATTCTGTAGGACAAAGGAAAAATAATAATGTTCAGGTATATGTGATGCTAATTTTTGTATATTGCTCATTTGACTTGTTTTGTCTGCAAAGAAAAAAAAATTATATTGGTTATTGGTTGAGGCCTGTTGAAAACCTAGTTTGAGAAAAATTGTGTAAGTTCTGTTATTTTGGTTTTGTCTTCTTACTTTACTCTATGGGTTAAGGTGTTCAATTGTCATAGGGGTTTTACTTACTTGAGATTGATTTATGCAATTCTTTAACTTTGTGTGGTTGATTACTTTACATTTAAAATTATTTTTATGCTAAATCTACTTCTTAATTTTGAAGTTCTGTGGTTGGATTCCGTTGGATCCTTGTAACTACTTTTTAATACTTGGAAGGCAAAATCTGTGTGGAAGAAATCAAAGTGTTTGCAAACAGTAGTGTTTTATTATGTATTTTTTTCAGGACTAACAATAGCCACTATCCAGCACCTGCTCTGAGCCAAGTTACTGGCGAAGTTACAATAGTATTTTGTACCCCAATTACTGCCTGGCACATTCCCTGAGGTAAGTACCGAGTAGAGTTAGAGTAGGTGCTGGGCACGGACTAGAGGCTAAATTACTATTCTAAGTTTCGGCCCAGGCGGAGTTAGAATAGTTATTCTGCCCCCAAGTCAGTTTCGAGCACCTGCCCTGAGTTATGCCCCAGGGGAGTTAGTATAGTAATTAGGGCCCACAGTCACTGCCCAACACCTTCCCTAAGATAAGTACCCAGCGCAGTTAAAATAGTAATTTTGCCTCCAGTCACTGTCCAGCACCTGCCCTGAGTTATGCTCTTGGTGGCGTAAGAATAGTAATTTAGTCCCTAGCACCTGCCCTTACGTAAATACTCAGTGGAGTAGGAATAGTAATTTTGCCCCCATTCACTGTCCAGCACCTGCTCTGAGTTTTGCCCCAAGCAAAGTTAGAATAGTAATTTAGTCCCAAGTCACTGTCCAGCACCTACTTTTAGTTTTACAACAGGCGGAGTTAGAATAGTAATTTTGCCCTTCAGTCATTGTCCAACACCTGCCTAAAGTTATGCCCCTGGAGGAGTCAGAATAGTAATTTTGTCACTTAGCCACTGTCCAGCATCTTCCCAGCAAAGTTAGAATAGTAATGTTGCCCCCTGTCACTGTCCAGTACCTACTTTTAGTTTTACACCAGGCGGAGTTAGAATAGTAATTTTGCCCTTCAGTCATTGTCCAGCACCTGCCTAAAGTTATGCCCCTGGAGGAGTCAGAATAGTAATTTTGTCACTTAGCCACTGTCCCGCATCTTCCCAGCAAAGTTAGAATAGTAATGTTGCCCCCTGTCACTGTCCAGCACCTGCCCTAAATTAAGCCCCCGACGGAATAGGAATAATAATTTAGCCCCCTAGTGACTGTCCATCACCTGCCCTGACTAATGACCCCGGTGGAGTAGAATAATAATTTTGCCCCGCCGACTCCCTGTCCAGCACCTTCCCAGACGTAAGTACCCAGCAGAGTAGCATTAGTAAATTTATCACCCAATCACTGTCTACCATCTGCCCTGAGGTTATCTAGTGTTTTAATTTTCCTCTCCTCAGAAAAAAAAATATTTGCCTTGAATTTTCTCATTTTAATAACCCCCAAAAATTAATTTTATCTACTGACATTGTAGTAATTGTTTAGCTTATTTGCCTTTAGGTGTTTAGGTGTAGTGTAGGGAAGAAGAAATCTCTTCGGAAGTAATTTGTGGAAGTCTGAAAAACAAATGTAAAAATACTTTCTTTTTTTTAAAATTAATGTAGGTTTGCTTTTGAGCAAATATTTTCATGCTTTTACCTTTTGTGTAGGTAGATGTCACTGTTCTACACAGGATGAACATCTACTCTTTCAGCCCTCAGCGGTGCATGCGGTTAGAAACAAATTCACTGTACCATTGACTACAAACAGGTGGACGGCGGTTTATATATGTTTTTGTGTGGTGTTCCATAATTTAAACCAAAACTAGTTTTGAATATCATTTGACTATTTATTTCTGACAGAGCGTGTATTTATTTTCCACTTGTTAAAATTTGATATTTATCTGCGTTTCAGGCATGGAATGTCAACCGTTTCTCAGACAAAGCGCATGTATTATTTGGTAGAAACAGAGGAAGGACTACTTTTGTAACAGGATAGTTCAAAACCCGTTTTTGTTTTAAAAAGCATCTCCTGAACAAAGTTGGTTTTATTCTCTCGTTAAGATATGTGATTTTGGGGAATTATTTTTGCTTTAATTATTTGCAAATTTCACAAAATCCTTAAAAAATATTTGTTTCTGTGTTTTGCATTGCATTTTCACTGTGCCTTCGTCTATGCGTTGTTACAGTATGCGTGGTTAAGGTATGCATGGTGGTGGCATGCATGGATAAGGCATGTATCATTTAGTTAGTGTTTTTGTGTGGTTTAGGCATGCGTGGTTGAGATTTGCGTTGTTCAGCCATGGTCGTTTGCGCTTGCGATGTAAAGGCATGTGTGGTTTATGCATTTGTTATTCCATCATATAACCAAGAGAAGGCCACAGTCCTCCACAGCCCTGCGTCTAGCACAGGTTGAGTAACCTGGTCAGAGAGGCAGTCAGCACATGGCTTCTGATCGATGGTGTCTAAACCCTCAAAGAGGACAGACTGATGGGGCTGCACCAGGGCCCTCACTGAGCGCTAACAGGGAGCAGTCATCTTGGTCAGCCTAAAGCTCCGCCTCCTGCAAATGGTTCTTAAAGCTCAAATGCATGCTAGTGGTATTTTTGAAAGTGCGCCTACAATAGGATAAACTAACAATTCAGTGCTTCACAGGGTTTCCAAAAATAAATTGCTTACAAATGTACGCAGACAGCTCTCGTGTGTGATTATCATCCTTTGTGATGTGCATTAAGACAATCAGTTCTTGTCTTAACGGGACTGCGTGCGGTACTCAGCAAGAGGTATGGAGCAAGTTGCAATTTCTTTTATGTTAAAAATATATATATATATATATATATATATATATATATATATATATATATATATATATATATATATATATATATATATATATATATATATATATATATATATATATATATGTATATATATGGAAAATGTCACTTACCCAGTGTACATCTGTTCGTGGCATGAGACGGTGCAGATTCACATGCTGTACATTATCCTGCCATCTAGTGTTGGGCTCGGAGTGTTACAAGTTGTTTTTCTTCGAAGAAGTCTTTCCGAGTTACGAGACCGAGTGACTCCTCCCTTTCGGCTCCATTGCGCATGGGCGTTGACTCCATCTTAGATTGTTTTCCCCGCAGAGGGTGAGGTAGGAGTTGTGAGTGTACTAGAGGTGCCCATGCAATGGAGTATTTATGTATGTACTTAATGCGTATCAAAAGAATATTTACATATTTACAATTTTCATTCAACTAAGAACGGCTACAGGCGAGGTGGGAGGGCGCATGTGAATCTGCAGCGTCTCATGCCACGAACAGATGTACACTGGGTAAGTGACATTTTCCGTTTGGTGGCATGTGTAGCTGCAGATACACATGCTGTGCATAGACTAATAAGCAGTAATCTCCCCAAAAAGCGGTGGTTTAGCCTGTAGGAGTTGAAGTTGTCTGAAATAATGTTCTTAATACAGCCTGTCCTACTGTGGCTTACTGCATTGCTAACACATCTACACAGTAATAATTAGTAAATGTATGAGGCGTAGACCATGTGGCTGCCTTACAAATTTCTGTCATAGGTATATTCCCAAGAAAAGCCATTGTGGCGCCCTTTTTCCTCGTGGAATGTGCTCTTGGTGTAATAGGTAAATCTCTTTTTGCCTTAATATAGCAAGTTTGAATACATTTAACTATCCATCTGGCGATGCCTTGTTTGGATATAGGATTACCTGCATGAGGTTTTTGGAAGGCTACAAACAATTGTTTTGTTTTACGAAATTGTTTAGTTTTGTCAATGTAATACATTAGTTCTCTTTTTGTGTCTAATGTATGTAATGCTCTTTCGGCTACTGAGTCTGGTTGCGGAAAGAAGACTGGGAGTTCCACAGTTTGGTTTAGGTGGAACGGTGATATGACTTTTGGTAAGAATTTCGGATTTGTACGGAGAACCACTTTATGTTTATGTATTTGTATAAAGAGTTCTTGAATAGTAAATGCTTGTATCTAACTTAATCTTCTAAGTGATGTGATAGCTATTAGAAAGGCTACTTTCCAAATCAGATATTGCATTTCACAAGAATGCATCGTTTCGAATGGTGGGCCCATAAGTCGTGTTAATACAATATTAAGGTTCCACGAAGGTACTGGTGGTGTCCTTGGGGGTATGATTCTTTTTAGTCCCTCTATAAAGACTTTAATGACTGGGATTCTAAAAAGAGATGCTGTATGAGTAATCTGCAGATAGGCAGATATTGCAGTGAGATGTATTTTAATAGAAGAGAATGCTACATTAGACTTTTGTAAGTGTAATAAGTAACTTACAATGTCCTTTGTGGAGGCATGTAGTGGTTAGATCTGGTTAGTGTGGCAGTAGCAAACAAATCTTTTCAATTTGTTTGCGTAACAATGCCTTGTTGTTGGTTTTCTTGCTTGTTTAATGACCTCCATACACTCTTGTGTAAAATTTAAATGTCTGAATTCTAAGACTTCAGGATCCAGATCGTTAGATTGAGCGATGCTGGATTCGGGTGTCTGATCTGTTGTTTGTGTTGTGTTAACAGATCTGGCATGTTTGGTAGTTTGATGTGGGGTACAACCGATAAGTACAACAGTGTTGTGTACCACGGTTGGCGAGCCCAGGTTGGTGCAATGAGTATTAGTTTGAGTTTGTTTTGACTTAGTTTGTTGGCCAGATAAGGAATGAGTGGGAGAGGGGGAAAAGCGTAAGCAAATATCCCTGACCAACTCATCCATAGTGCATTGCCCTTGGATTGAGGGTGTGGGTACCTGGACGCAAAGATTTGGCATTTTGCGTTTTCTTTTGTTGCGAATAGGTCTATGTTTGGTGTTCTCCCAGCGGTGGAAGTGATCCTGTAGGACCTGGGGATGAATTTCCCATTTGTGAGTTTGCTGGTGGTCTCGACTGAGATTGTCGGCTAACTGATTCTGAATGCCTGGTATGTATTGTGGTATCAGGCGAATGTGATTGTGAATTGCCCAATGCCAAATTCTTTGTGCTAAGAGACACAGTTGTGACGAGCGTGTCCCCCCCTTGTGTGTTGAGATAATACATTGTTGTCATGTTGTCGGTTTTGACAAGGATGTGTTTGTGGGCTACCAGTGGCTGAAATGCTTTTAATGCTAGAAACACCGCTAGCAGTACCAAATGATTTATGTGAAATTGTTTTTGCCGATTGTCCCATTGACCCTATATGCTGTGCTTGTTGAGGTGTGTTCCCCACCCTATCATGGAAGCATCTGTTGTGATAACAGCTTGAGGCACTGGGTCTTGGAATGGCCGCCCTTTGTTCAAATTTATAGGGTTCCACCATTGAGGCGAGAGGTGTGTTTGGCGGACTATCAACACTAGATCTTGAAGTTGACCCTGTGCTTGTGTCCATTGTTTTGCTAGGCACTATTGCAAGGGTCTTGTGTGTAATCTTGCATTTGGGACAATGGCTATGCATGAAGACATCATGCCGAGAAGTTTCATTATAAACCTTACTGGGTAGTGTTGGTTTGACTGTATGCTTGATGTTACGTTTTGGAACGCTTGTACCCTTTGTGGACTTGGAGTGGCAATTGCTCTTTGTGTGTTGAGTGTTGCTCCCAAGTATTGTATTTAGGATGGTTGCAGATTTGATTTCTGTTAATTTATTGAAAACCCTAGTTTGTGTAGAGTTTCTATGACGTATTGCGTGTGAAGAAGACCTTGTTGTTGAGTGTTTGTTTTTATTAGCCAGTCGTCCAAATATGGGAATATGTACATGTGCGGTCTCCTTATGTGAGCGGCTACTAATGCTAGGCATTTGGTGAATACTCTTGGGGCCGTTGTTATCCCGAACTGTAGCACTTTGAATTGATAGTGCATGCCTTTTATTACAAACCTTAAGTATTTTCTGTGAGATGGATGGATGGGTATGTGGAAATACGCATCCTTGAGATCTAATGTTGACATGTAGTCTCCCTTTTTTAGTAGGGGAACCACGTCTTGAAGTGTTACCATGTGGAAGTGGTCTGATTTGATGGAGAGATTCAGTGTTCTGAGATCTAAGATAGGTCTTAATGTTTTGTCCTTTTTTGGAATTAGGAAATATAATGAGTAGACGCCTGTTCCTTTCTGATGTTTGGGTACTAGCTCAATTGCTTGTTTTTGTAATAGTGCTTGCACTTCTATTTGTAATAGGTCTAAGTGTTGTTTGGACATATTGTGTGCTCTTGGTGGCACATCTGGCAAGAAATTTGTGAATTCTATGCAATAACCATGTTGGATAATTGATAGGACCCATGCGTCTGTGGTAATATGTGTCCAGTTTTGATAATATGCGGTTAGCCTCCCCCCCACTGGTGATAAGTGTTGGGGTTTTGTGACATTGAAGTCACTGTTTGGTCTGGCTTGTTTTGGTTGCCTGGAACTTTCCCCTTCCTCTTGGGAACTGTCCTCTATAGGAACCATGAATCCCTCCCCTTTGATATTGTGCCTGATAGGTGGGTCTGGTTTGAGAGGTGGAAGTCTCTGGTGTTTGCTGTCGAAAACCTCCTCTGAATTGTGGTTTCCTAAAGGTGCCTCTGACTTGTGGGGAGTAGAGCACGCCCATGGCTTTGGCCGTGTCCGTGTCTTTTTTTTAACTTTTCAATTGCTGTGTCCACTTCCGGCCCAAACAATTGTTCTTGGTTAAATGGCATGTCCAACACCGCTTGCTGGATCTCTGGCTTGAATCCAGAGCTTCTTAACCATGCATGCCTGCGAATGGTTACCACCGTGTTGACCGTTCGTGCTGCCGTGTCTGCTGAGTCTAGTGCGGACCTTATCTGGTTGTTGGATATGGCCTGTCCTTCTTCCACAACCTGCTGGGCACGTTTCTGGTGTTCTTTGGGCAAGTGCTGTATGATGTGTCCCAGTGTGCCCTGTCGTATCGAGCAAGTAGGGCTTGCAAATTAGCAATCCGCCATTGATGGCTGCTTGTGCTGCCACTCATTTGCCTGCTGCGTCAAACTTTCTGCTCTCTTTGTCAGGCGGTGGAGCATCTCCTGACGATTGAGAGTTTGCTCTTTTTCTTGCTGCTCCAACAACCAGAGTCTGGTGTAAGTTGTTGTGTTATGAACACAGGATCTGTTGGGGGAGGTTTGTACTTCTTCTCAACCCTAGGCGTGATAGCCCTTCCTTTAACTGGCTCCTGGAATACTTGTTTTGCGTGTTTGAGCATACCCGGGAGCATTGGCAGACTCTGATACGAAGCGTGGGTGGATGCTAAGGTGTTAAGTAGGAAATCATCCTCTATTGGCTCTGAGTGCATTGCTACGTTGTGGAACGTAGCTGCCCTGGATAGTACCTGTGTATATGCAGTACTGTCTTCTGGAGGTGACGGCTTTGTTGGATAACAATCCGGACTGTTATCCGATAATGGTGCATCATAGAAGTCCCATGCATCAGCATCATCCTGTGTCATCCCTGTATGTGTGGGTGACTGCATTGGAGGTGTTCCACTGGAGATAGTTGTGGTGAGTGCGGTGGGGACGGTTGTGGTGAAAACCTTTGTGGTGGGGATTTTTCTCTAACCACCTTCGCCTTAGGCTGCATTTCTGTCTCCTGAAATGCCAGTTTCCTTTTAGACTTGATTGGAGGTAGAGTTTGTATTTTTCCAGTCTCTTTCTGGATATGCAACCTCTTTTGTGTATGGTCCGGTTCGTCCATTCTTAATTCCTGCTCAAATCTATGTATTTCCTTCATTTGGCTGTAAAGTCCTTCCTCTTCTATGTAAGAGCTTCTTTTCGGCTCTGAAGCCGCTTTTTTCAGTACCGTGGTTTCAGATATAGTCTTTTTCGGTCCCGATGAGATTTGTCTCACCTTGGGTGAGTCGAACTCTGTGTTGAGAGCCTTTGGTGCCGGAATCTCGACCGGAGTCGGAAGTCTTCGGCAAATCCCTGGCCTTTTTCGGTGCCGATGTTTGGTTACCTTCTTTTCGATGGATTAAGCCATGGCCTGTTGGCGGTGGCGTCCCCTTGGCCTTAAAGATCTTTGTGTGAGTTTTGGACGGGGCAGGTTTACTCACTGTTCGCTGCACCGTCGAGTTCGGCCACTTTCGAATTCGTCAGAGTCCGATCCCTGGATGGAAATGCTTTCCTCCTCTCCGACGTCGAGTGGCTCTCTCGGTGTCGACGCCATTTGCAGTCTTCTTGCTCGTCGATCTCGTAGGGTCTTTTTTAATTGAAACGCTCGACAAGCCTCGCAAGTATCCTCCCTGTGTTCCAGTGATAAACACAGATTACAGACCAGGTGCTGGTCTGTATAGGGATACTTAGAATGACACTTCGGACAGAAGCGGAAGGCGGTCCGGTCCATTAGTCTTCGACAATGGGTGTAGTCGGGCCGACCAGGCCCCGGTGAAGAACGGAAGCCCCGAAGTGCCGCCGGAGCGCTCATGCTGTCGGTGCTGATACAATAACACTAATCCGGTACCGAACGAGAACAATACCGTCAAATTTTCGATAATTTAGCTAACTTTCCCGATTCGAAATACGGAGCGAAGAGGAACACGCCCGAACCCGATGGTGGAAAGAAAACAATCTAAGATGGAGTCGACGCCCCTGCGCAATGGAGCCGAAAGGGAGGAGTCACTCGGTCTCGTGACTCGAAAAGACTTCTTCGAAGAAAAACAGCTTGTAACACTCCGAGCCCAACATTAGATGGCAGGATAATGCACAGCATGTGTCTCTGCAGCTACACATGCCACCGAACAATATGGCTCCAGCTTCAAAAAAGAAAATAAGTTGAGGCCTGATGTTGCTCAGGTCACGTCCAGTTGTCCAATGTTATTTGTGTGCATGTCCACCAGTCCCTTCTTTTTTCACTGCATTTTGAATACTTTATTATGAGCACTAGACTACATACCTCTGAATGAAAACAAAATTCAAGACTGACTCTCTTCATTGCACAATCAGTCTGTGATAAAGTCACTCAAAAGCTCACACAAACCACACAAATGTGTCACAAAGGCATAATGCTAACAAATGTGCAACACAACACAGGCACAGACAACTTGGCAATTATAAATGTTCAGCAAAGCTGTTGTACTTACTGTGAACTGGAAGTAGCAACATTTCTCAGTAGTGTTACCAAGTTATGGCTACTTCACCTTTAGAATACATACTTAAGGAGTACTTCCCAAAAGGTGGAAGATCTGAGGAGTGGACTAATGGCAAAAAGTCCAGCAGAACAATGGACCTCTCTGCAAACTTGACTGTCTAGGCAGCAGTGTTTGTTGAAAGTATGCTCTGATGCTCATGTAGTAGTCTGGCAGATGTCTGACAAAATAACCCTCTCCAAAGCTACTTGAGGCAGCCTTGAATCAGGTGGCGTAAGGTCAAAGGAATTCAGAGAGTTCCTTCTTGGTCAGGCTACAGCATGTCTTAATGCATATGAGGATCCACCAGGACAGGTTCTGTTTCTGCAATGCCTGCACCTTCTTAGTGCCATCTAAGCCGAGGTACAGCTGCTCTACACAGTACTCCCTTGTGTTTTTAATGTAGAAACCGAGGTTTCTCCTAGGATTGAGCAGGTGATGCGCCTCCTCCTTTTTTTAGGGATATGACAGACAGAACATGTGAGGATAACCTAGTCCCAGTCACTGTTACTACCATCTCAGTCCTAGCCCCAGCTGTCACCTCCACTTCCACCAATGGCAGATTCCCACACAGTGTCCTTGAGGCCTTTGTCTCACTGTTCCATCTGGAACACCTCTGCTATTGTGGAAGCAGTCTATGTAGATAACAATTTGTGTGGCCTTGATGCGGTCTTCCTCACTTCCTGCATTAGGCACAAGACTGTTTTTAAGTTTTGTTCAGTCCGCTTAGTACCAGGCTGAAAATCTTGTGGGAACATTTGAGATCTCGTGGCTATCTTGGGAGGGGCCTGAGTATAAATAGTGGCTCTGCCCTTTTGCAGTTACCAGTTGATGGAGACTTTCAGAAGAGCAGCATCTTCTGTAGGAAGCAGTAACAGGAGCAGTCTCTTCTCATGCTGCAAAGTCTTTATGGGCAACAGCGGACACAGGTGATAAAGGAACAGTTGAATAGGGAACAGTATTCTTAGACCAAAGTTGTGAGTGATCAGGAGGGGAAGACTAGGCCAAACATGCATTGGAGTCAACACAATGGGTGTTACACAGTTTATAGAGACTTGAAACTTGAAGTAAGACTTTTTTTTGTTCCTCCTTGGCCAAGTTTTGTTCCGCTCTGTGATTCAGAAGGTTTATTTCCCAAGTGATTGCCAAAACAACCTAAAAGAAAGATGTGGGGTTCAAGAACTGTCTCCTAGGATTCAGAACTCAGGAGAGAATTTGAATTTTATTGGATGTCTCGCAACACACTGGACTAGAAACAAAGGTTGGAATAGGAACTACCACTTACTAGTCCTATTAAGAAAAAAAACCAAACTTTGATGCAGCACATCTTCCATTTGACTAAGGTGTGTTTATAGTGAAGAACATATCACATTAAGCTCTTATTATGGGAAAGCTGCATTGGTAAATGTTGTAATGTAAAACATCTTGAACTGATCTTGTCGTCCTAAGTGATCATTCCACCATCCAGAATAATAATCCTACCTCAACAATATAGCAGAGAGTGGAATTCAAGTGGTAGCAGTTCCTTAAGCAAAGCCAATCGGAGTCAGAATTCTGCCTTGAAACAGTGGATGTGAGGTTCTCATTTATCAGGTAAGAGTGTTATCTTTAGTATACAACATTAGCTATAAAAAAAACTTTCCTGGAGAATCTCCTAGTTCATGAGTATTATGCTTCTCATCAACAGGATCTGCTCCCTTCGGCCCAATCCCTAACCCATTTACATACATTTTGCTGCAGTCTGGTGAGGTAATTCTATAATTAGTGTGAGTGGCAAGCGTTTGCATTTTTCTACTCTGCAGGTACGCAAGTCTGGACAGAAAAAGGCAGGAAGGGTGGTACTGTGACTCACATGGAACCGAGATACAGCCTTTGGCAGAAAAGAAGCCAGGGTTCTCAGCACTAATGTCAGGAAACAAAGGGGTATCCAGACAGTGTCTACAGCTCATTGACATGAAGCTCAAAATAAAATCTTATTAGCGAGGAGCCATAGAGATTAACTGTGCATGGGCTCAAATGGCGTGCATACCAGAAACGGGAGGACTAAGTTAAGTCGATTGATGCATATTGAAGGGTTCAAGCAGAAACGTCTGTCAGTCCTAGTAAAAGCCTCATGACATCAGGTGAATTGAATAAAGAAGGATGGTCAGGCACACATCAAAAGAAGCAAGGACTAACATATTACCTTTAACTGCACCTACCACAACGCATTGCTGGGTAAAACATAAAAGAAACAGCATAATATTGGATAGCTTAGCTCGTTGTAAATCAAGTTGATGGTCCCAAGACCAGGCCGAATATTTCTCACAATTCCCTGATCAGATGGATTTAGTCGAGGGGCACCAAGCCACAAGAATTACATCCAACCACATTTATCAGGAAAATCAAAATTGCTTCATTGTTGCCACTTAGTCTCTATGCACGGAGGTGTAGATTGTGGAAACCTGGGTGCAGTGCAGTGCCCTATGGTTAGGGCAGAAGGTCCTCTTGAAAAGGCAGATGGATAGGAAACGCAAACACTAAGGCTCAAATCTCTTGGTCCAATCTGGGGCAATGAAGTTCTTCCTAACTGTCCTGAGAACTCAAGGTGGGATAGCCAGTTGTCGAAACATCTCCCAGGGATCCTAGGAGTAGGAACTCCAGTATGAAGTTATCGTGAGGCTGCACATTCTCAGTGGTGGCAAACAAATCCAGGCATGGAATGACACAGTGATCAAAAGTATCCTGAGTCACTCTGGGATGAAGATACAATTTGAAGTCTGCCAGCTGATGTCCACTGAGCTCATCTACTCTGGCAATGAGTGATCCTGCCAGATGATTGCCTACAAGGGAGGCCCCCCTGACTGTCCTGACACCTCCAAAAGTACAGTGCCTACTGGCCCAAGAGCCAAGACCCCTCACTGCCCTCCTTGTTGAAGTACCACATGGCTGTTGGGGTTGTCAGTCATGACCTGCACACGTTGAACTGGTTGCGAGGGTTGTAGCTGTCAATTGGTTAGACCTCATGATTAACATCTGAGTTTTCTGTATTTTTGGTAAAAGAAGCAGGCTGGTGAAAGCAAGCCTACGGAAAGGGTCATAATGCAGCTCTCTTTAAAAGGTTCCAGTGCATAGTTTGCCTTTTCTTCAAAGAGTTTGGAGCCTTTGAAGGTCATGTCCATTAAAGATTCCTCAACACGACAGGAGAACCAAGTTGCAGAATCGAGGCACAACACCTAATTACGATCCTGGTGTAACATGGCACGGTCCTTAAAGTCCATTGTGTCTAGGCGAGCCTGCAACACATTTGGCAGCTTATCATCTATACTAGACTGAGTAGGTAAAGGGATGGCCAGTAACATTACGTACAGGCCAGTAGATAGATCACATTTAGGGAATAAAAGGCCAACCTGGCGGAGGAAAATATTATTTTCCTGAACGCGATGAGACGCTTCGACTGTCAGGCAGCATAGAAGGGAACACATTGGGTTCATGTCACTGGTGAATGCCTGGACCACTAAACGTTCTGGGGTCAGATGTTGTATAAGAAAGATCTGGTTACCAGCGGCTGGCCTACATTTTCTAGCCACTGTGTGATTGAAGAAGATAGTCAAACACAGCTTCATGAAGCAGTGATCAAAGCATCTGTTAGGACTTCATTGAAAGGCAGCAAGGGCTACCTCATGGCAAGCCCAAAATGTAAGATATCTGTCAATGTTTGCTTTTGTTTCAGTAATAGGCAGTTGTAAATAAAGTACTTCTGCTACCCTGCGAGCAACCACTGCACATGAGGCAATTTCCTCTGTGGATGAGCCTGTGAAGATTCTAATTCAGTCTTGAGAGATAAGTCGAGCCCACTAGCATCTTATAAGTTCAGTTGCAATGCAGTATCAATATAGTGAGAGGTGAGCAAGTTGTCCGTCATCAACCTGTGGCATATTTTGAAGCGTATGAACTGTATCTGAATGTGATCGGGACAGGACCTCCAGCCTTCTGTAGATCTAGTATTCACCTCTTGTATGTTTGATGTTCTGCCCTAGATAGTAAGGGCATGCCCAGACAGTGCTCGCTGTGCCACTGGAAGCAAGCTACACCTAACGGACAAGCCTTTATCAGGGTAAAATGGTCTTGGGCTGCTTGTATTCCGGATTAGGGAGAACCTGGCCTGCCAGTTTGGGCTGGACTGTTCCTATTGAAGCAAGGTCAAGAGTGGTTTGCATAGGGCTGGGTCCAAACTGAGGTGGCATAGTGTGCAAAATAATGATGAACTGGATTATTATTCAAAGGGATTGACAGTGATTAGACTTATCGGAAGCATCCCTTGCATTACCTTTTGTGCTGGACATTTTCGGCACTTCAACATGTTGTGGGGCAAAAGAATGAGAAACCAGTAAAACGACGTCTTCAGGGAGCACTGTATTATTTGTAAGTAATACAATCTGAGCCTGTATTGAGGAAAACAGAGTGATGGTGGAAATAAAGATGACAGATCTCCGTTTGTAAAAATGGCAACAAGCGTGATCCAAGGAGAAAAATCGATACAAATGATCTTAAGTGGTTTTCACAACAATGTATATGTTTACAGAAGATCTTTGCAACACGCAATATGCATAATTTGATTCACAATTAGAACAATTTCGAGAAGTGGTACAAAATCCAAGCATATTCATTAACATTTAGTGGGTTTGCTGCGATTAACTGCATCTTTCCGGTATTACTGAGTGGTGGTACAAAAGTTGGGTATTACTGAGTGTTGGCACAAAAGTGGATGTACCCTGAATATAACTGAGCAAAGAGGAAAAGTGACGCAAGTCTTTAGAATTGAGTGATGGGTCAAGCCTCAACATTCAAAAAATGTGATGGTGTAAAACCATGGGAAGCTGCTGCTTGAGCGAAGAACTACAAGAACACTTACTCATCCACCATCTCATCCATCCATGCACTCATACCCACACCCTTGGTAGTTTACAAAAGGTGTTTCTGCAGGGCACACTTTCACCAGCGAGACCTGTAGCCAATATTAACAGATAATGGATATTTATTGCTATTCAACTCACCTCATTTTATCTGTGCTTTTAATGTCTCCACCCATTCTCTCTATTTTGGGGTTAGAGGTATCCACCTCTGCTAATCTTATCTCAGCCAGGGTCACCCCTAGCTTACCCAAAGAGGTTACCCAGAGCTGGAGTAACCCCACCATGACCAACAGGGTCAGGGGGCCTAACTTGCTATTTGGCATGGGGTCAGACCACCATGCCAAGGATAGTGCAGCCATAAAGGCTAACACCCAGCAGAGGCCACTGACGGCTGTCAGTGCCCAGAACCACACCTTTAGCTCTTCACGTACAAGGGAAGGGGCTAAGTTACAGGCTTCTTTGGGTTCAGGGTGCCTGTCTGCTGTATTAGAGTGGGGGGTTACCACATCTTGTAGTAAACACCCTTCTTCCACTCTTTCTTCTGTTAGCTGAGGAGCCACCCAATCAGGCTTAACAGTTGCCTGACTAGCCAGGACTTCTTGTGGGTCAGGTTGGACTTTACCAGTGCCATTTTTGGAGTTCTTCCCTACTGGAGCAGAATCTCCTTGGCTTGCTGGAACCTTGGGCTAAAGGTTGTCCACCCTTCCTACACGGTTTTCTTTTCTTTTTCTTCTGGGGCCTACTTGCAGTTACTGCAGGGGCAGGACCTCCAGAATCCTTGGGAGAGGACTGGCACTGGACCAGTTCCTCTCTTGGGCTCTGACTAACCTCTGGGTAGTCATTTCCAAGGAGACAATCCAGGGGGAGGTCTGTACTGACTACCACCCTTCTCCAGCTAAATGTCCCACCCACTTCTATGGGCACAAAAGCCACAGGCCTATCAGTGACCCTGTCTGGGCTAACTCTTACTCTGGCAGTCTCACCTGGGATGTACTGGTTGGAGAACACCAGTCTGTCATGCACAATAGTGTGACTGGCACAAGTGTCTCTCAGGGCAGTGGCTGGGATTCCATTCACCAGTAGGTGGTGGAAGTGTCTACTTCCCTCTGGAATCTCCAACTCACCTGTTGGGCCCTTTTTCCAGTTGAAGGCTATGAAGACCTCCTCATCTGAGGAGTCATCCCCAATGGCTACACTGGCTACCCCTGGGATTTTGCTAGGGGCTTTGTTTTTGGGACAAGAAGTGTCCTTGGTGTGGTGCCCTGTCTGTCTACAGTTGTGGCACCATGCCTCAGTGGCATCCCAGTTCTTACCCTGGTACCCACCTTTGTTTTGGGTTGTGTCTTGGGGCCCACCCACCTGTTCTGGTTTTTGGGGGCCTACAGAGGACTCTTTTTCTTTGTTTCTAGTGTCACCCACTTTCTCCTGGGGAGGCTTTGTAACCCCTTTCTTTTGGTCACCCCCAGTGGAAGTTTTGGTTACCCTAGTCTTGACCCAGTGGTCTGCCTTCTTTCCCAATTCTTGGGGAGAAATTGGACCTAGGTCTACCAGATACTGATGCAACTTTTCATTGAAGCAGTTACTTAAAATGTGTTCTTTCATAAACAAATTATAAAGCCCAACATAGTCATGCACTTCATTTCCAGTTACCCAACCACCCAGTGTTTTCACTGAGTAGTCAACAAAATCAACCAAGGTCTGGCTTGAGGATTTTTGAGCCTCCCTGAACCTAATCTGTACTCCTCAGTGGAGAATCCAAAGCCCTCAATCAGGGTAGCCTTCATGAGGTCATAAGATTCTGCATCTTTTCCAGAGAGTGTGAGGAGTCTATCCCTACACTTTCCAGTGAACATTTCCCAAAGGAGAGCACCCCAGTGAGATCTGTTTACTTTTCTGGTTGCACAAGCCCTCTCAAAAGCTGTGAACCATTTGGTGATGTCATCATCATCTTCATATTTAGTTACAATCCCTTTTGGTATTTTCAACATGTCAGGAGAATCTCTGACCCTATTTATGTTGCTGCCACCATAGATGGGACCTAGGCCCATCTCTTGTCTTTCCCTTTCTATGGCTAGGAGCTGTCTCTCCAAAGCCAATCTTTTGGCCATCCTGGCTAACAGGAGGTCATCTTCACGGAGGTTATCCTCAGTGATTTCAGAGGTGCTGGCCCCTCCTGTGAGGGAAGCAGCATCTCTGACTAATACAGTTGGAATCAGGGATTGAGGGTCCCTGGGTTCCCTAGTTAGGACTGGAAGGTGGGAATTCTCCTCCATGTCACTAACATCATCCTCTGGGTTGTCATCCTCAGAGGGGTTGGCTTTTTCAAACTCTGCCAAAAGCTCCTGGAGCTGTTGTTTGGAGGGTCTAGAGCCAATTGTGATTTTCTTTATTTTGCAGAGTGACCTTAGCTCCCTCATCTTAAGATGGAGGTAAGGTGTGAGGTCGAGTTCCTCCACATTCACATCTGCACCAGGCATTATGTTTCTAAAAGTTGGAATACTTTTTAAGAATCTAAAACTAGTTCTAGAATCTAATTCAAACTTTCACAAAACTTTTAAACTCTAAAAGAAATGCTAACAGGGACTAACACAAGGCCCTAGCAGGACTTTTAAGAATTTAGAAAAATAGTTCAAATTGCAAAAATCAATTTCTAATGACAATTTTTGGAATTTGTCATGTGATCAGGTTTGGCTGAGTAGTCCAGCAAATGCAAAGTCTTGTACCCCACCGCTGATTCATCAATGTAGGAAGTTGGCTCTGTATGCACTATTTCAAAGTAAGGAATAGTATGCACAGAGTCCAAGGGTTCCCCTTAGAGGTAAGATAGTGGCAAAAAGAGATAATACTAATGCTCTATTTTGTGGTAGTGTGGTCGAGCAGTAGGCTTATCAAAGGAGTAGTGTTAAGCATTTGTTGTACATACACACAGGCAGTAAATGAGGAACACACTCAGAGACAATTCCAGGCCAATAGGTTTTTGTAGAGAAAAATATATTTTCTTAGTTTATTTTAAGAACCACAGGTTCAAATTATACTTGTAATACTTTGCATGAAAGGTATTGCAGGTAAGTACTTTAGGAACTTTGAATAATAACAATAGCATATATACTTTTCAAATAAAACACATATAGCTATTTTAAAACTAGACACAGTGCAATTTTCAACAGTTCCTAGGGGAGGTAAGTATTTGTTAGTTTTTGTAGGTAAGTAAACCACCTACGGGGTTCAAGCTTGGGTCCAAGGTAGCCCACCGTTGGGGGTTCAGAGCAACCCCAAAATTACCACACCAGCAGCTCAGGGCCGGTCAGGTGCAGAGTTCAAAGTGGTGCCCAAAACGCATAGGCTTCAATGGAGAAGGGGGTGCCCCGGTTCCAGTCTGCCAGCAGGTAAGTACCCGCGTCTTCGGAGGGCAGACCAGGGGGGTTTTGTAGGGCACCGGGGGGACACAAGTTAGCACAGGAAGTACACCCTCAGCAGCACGGGGGCGGCCGGGTGCAGTGTGCAAACACGTCGGGTTTGTAATAGGAATCAATGGGAGACCAAGGGGTCTCTCTTCAGCGATGCAGGCAAGGGGGGGGGGCTCCTCGGGGTAGCCACCACCTGGGCAAGGGAGAGGGCCTCCTGGGGGGTCACTCCTGCACTGGAGTTCCGATCCTTCAGGTCCTGGGGGCTGCGGGTGCAGGGTCTTTTCCAGGCGTCGGGATCTTAGAGTCAGGCAGTTGCGGTCAGGGGGAGCCTCGGGATTCCCTCTGCCGGCGTCGCTGTGGGGGCTCAGGTGGGACAACTTTGGTTACTCACAGTCTCTGAGTCGCCGGAGGGTCCTCCCTGAAGTGTTGTTTCTCCACCAGTCGAGTCGGGGTCGTCGGGTGCAGGGTTTCAAGTCTCACGCTTCTGCCGGGAAACGCTGTTGCCTTTAAGTTGCTCCTTTAGAAACAAAGTTGCAGTCTTGGGTGAACAGGGCCGCTGTTCTCGGGAGTTTCTTGGTCCTTTTAGAGCAGGGCAGTCCTCTGAGGATTCAGAGGTCGCTGGTCCTGGGGAAAGCGTTGCTGGAGCAGTTTTCTTCCGAAGGGGGGAGACAGGCCGGTAGAGCTGGGGTCAAGGCAGTTGGTGTCTCCGTCTTCTCTGCAGGGTTTTTCAGCTCAGCAGTCCTCTTCTTCTTAGGTTGCAGGAATCTGAGTTCCTTGGTTCTGGGGAGACCCTAAATACTGAATTTAGGGGTTTGTTTAGGTCTGGGAGGGCAGTAGCCAATGGCTACTGTCCTTGAGGGTGGCTACACCCTCTTTGTGCCTCCTCCCTGAGGGGAGGAGGGCACATCCCTAATCCTATTGGGGGAATCCTCCATCTGCAAGATGGAGGATTTCTAAAAGTCAGAGTCACCTCAGCTCAGGACACCTTAGGGGGCTGTCCTGACTGGCCAGTGACTCCTCCTTGTTTTTCTCATTATCTCTCCTGGACTTGCCGCCAAAAGTGGGGGCTGTGTCCAGGGGGCGTGCATCTCCACTAGCTGGAATGCCCTGGGGCATTGTAACATGAAGCTTCAGCCTTTGAAGCTCACTGCTAGGTGTTACAGTTCCTGCCGGGGGGAGGTGTGAAGCACCTCCACCCAGAGCAGGCTTTGCTTCTGTCCTCAGAGAGCACAAAGGCTCTCACCGCATGGGGTCAGAAACTCATCTCTCAGCAGCAGGCTGGCAGAGCCCAGTCAGTCCTGCACTGAACAATTGGGTAAAATACAGGGGGCATCTCTAAGATGCCCTCTGTGTGCATTTTTTAATAAATCCAACACTGGCATCAGTGTGGGTTTATTATTCTGAGAAGTTTGATACTAAACTTCCCAGTATTGAGTGTAGCCATTATGGAGCTGTGGAGTTCGTTTTTGACAGACTCCCAGACCATATATTCTTATGGCTACCCTGCACTTACAATGTCTAATGTTTTGCTTAGACACTGTAAGGGCATAGTGCTCATGCACCTATGCCCTCACCTGTGGTATAGTGCACCCTGCCTTAGGGCTGTAAGGCCTGCTAGAGGGGTGACTTACCTATGCCACAGGCAGTGTGAGGTTGGCATGGCACCCTGAGGGGAGTGCCATGTCGACTTAGTCATTTTCTCCCCACCAGCACACACAAGCTGGCAAGCAGTGTGTCTGTGCTGAGTGAGGGGTCCCTAGGGTGGCATAAGACATGCTGCAGCCCTTAGAGACCTTCCCTGGCATCAGGGCCCTTGGTACCAGGGGTACCAGTTACAAGGGACTTACCTGGGTGCCAGGGTTGTGCCAATTGTGGAGACAATGGTACATTTTAGATGAAAGAACATTGGTGCTGGGGCCTGGTTAGCAGGGTCCCAGCACACTTCTCAGTCAAGTCAGCATCAGTATCAGGCAAAAAGTGGGGGGTAACTGCAACAGGGAGCCATTTCTTTATAGCATCTATTTTCAAATTCTAGGAATAGTGCTGCCTATAAATCAGATCTGTGACAAGCTTGTGCTCTGCGTGGGCCTATCTATTATTCTGGCTACAACAATGGCACTACAAATGTCGCCTAAGCACACTAGGAGGCAACGTACAGCAATAATGCATATATATTGTCTTTCCATGATCACTCATAAACAAAGTATGCATACCTGACGTGTGGCACGCGATGGTCAAAACTTATTTCTCACTGCAAGTAATTGAAACTAGTCTCTCCTTTTTCTGCTGCGCTTGGCCTTCAACAGCAAGCTTTCAATTAACGTGCTCTCCACAAACGAACATAAGAAATATACATTTATTGTACAATTTTCTTTAGGTACAGATCTACAATTACAATCGGGTTTTCACTGTATAGACATTTCGAAAAGCTTTTGTAAAACAGTTCATGAGTGATCAGAATATCTACAGTATTATTTCATCAGTCGTTTTCTTTTTTTCAAAAGTGCATCCCGCAATGAGATCTGGAAGAAAAAAAGGGAACATTTTAGCCAAAGAATCTTACAGATACATTTAGCAGCTTCCAGCTGTTAATGAAACAATACATATTTCGCTTTTCCTTCTTTGGTGCTATTTATTGGTTCAAAATAAACCAATGGATTAAAATATATACAAAAGCATGGTGGTACATTTGGCCTCATTTTGTTTGACTTGATTAAGAACATAGTAGTACTTTGATGCTTTTATCTAGTAGGATTAAAATGAAAGTTTCTTAATGCTGTTTGCGGGTTCACAAGTCTGATTAAGCACATCATTAATTCACCAACATCCCTGGCAATATTAAAGAGCACAACCATCTCACAACTAATCTAGTTTGTCAAAAACTGTCTTATGATAGCTTTACTTCAACGGGGGCTAGCCTGGTTGTCGGGGAGTAGGGATGTCATGTGAGAAGAAAACTGCTGACTAGAGTCCGCCACCGGGGTTTTCTTTGGGCATCTGCGCAGGTAAATGTGTAGACCATTAAACACACCAAGGGCAGATTTTGACTTCAAGAAACTCGTGTACTTTGGCAACGTTTCTGGTACATAAAAAAAAATAAAAAATAAAACACAACGCTTGCTGCGATCTGAGAAAAGAAATCTAGTTAGAGAGTCTAGGTTATTAATATATAGTGGTTATTTTTTCAGTCTTTGGGACTAGTAGTACACAAAATGCTTTCTATAACTATTCGGAAAGCACAAATAAAGATTTAAGCAACACAAACTATCAACTGCACATAAGGAGTACTTGTGCAACACATGAACCATTCACAACTTGTGCCCAAAAAGAAAGTAAGTATAGGCTTTATTCGGGAGTCAGGTGTTGCATCAGCAGCAGTGAGGTGTAGCTTGTTGCTAGGAAGTTACGACGGAAAAAGTCATGACCTGAGGAAGTGGGATCACGACACTACTGTTTTTGTCGAGTGTAAGAAAGTGCCATGATGTTCATGAACGGCAAGGGATAAAGATTCCAAAGTGTAAGTTACACGAACATTACACTTTGACGTTCTGTGATTTAAAAGAGGCACTTGACCAGTGTATCCTATAGGATACTTTACCTACCTATAGCCTTCTGGTCAGTTCCGAATAATGACAGGCAGTTGAAAACAAATGCACTCCAACCCAAGATTCAAAAGGAAAATCAAGGGTTTGGCCATAACCAGAACGTTCATTAAGCTCTTGACTGCTGAAGCGTTTGCACATACCTGGGATGAACACTTTTCACAAACTTCTTACTCAGGACATTTTTGCACAACATGTCCCATTTTCAACAGATGGCCATGGCATATAAATGCATATGCTTAAAGTATTGCAAGGTGTATGGAAAGAGCTATAGAAATATCAATGATATGTCACTGTGGCAGGGAAGCAGTTAATATATGTGCAAAGAACAAGCTCAACCGCTCGGCCACTAACCTTGCAGCCAACAGGACCAACTAAGTGGTGGGTGACCCGACTGAGCTTACCTGCTTGTCTCGAAAGGAACGTTTGTTCTTTGTCCGGACATTCTGGCTGTGGCGCACCATCATGAAGCTTTTGTTCTTCTTCTTTTCCTTGTTGGTGGTGCTGGCATACGGATTCATTTTAGTTTTCTTTCTTACAAATTCCTTCCTGTCAGTCTTCCCAGACTGTTACAAGCATAAACAATAAAAAAGAAAGCCATTGGAAATCTCAAAATCTTCCTTCAAAATTCTATTAAAATAACACAAATAGATGAAGCATACAAAAATACAATTCTTCCAAGCAACAAACAACATTAATCTGTGGTGCAGAGGCATAGTTTCATACATTTGCCTGCAATCATGCATCAGAACACTAAAGCTAAATTGCCTTTCTTTGCTCCAGATTTATCATCGCTTTCTTATTGAACAAAAAAAAGAGTACAGACTTCTCACCATAGCAGTTGCTAATCTTGTTTCTTTGTCAGATTTGGGTTTTTTATGAAGATGCTCAATATCTCGCAGCGTAAGCAACTCCCCCCTGTCATTGGAAAGACAAAATATTTAGTTGGAAAGCAAAAACATTCGAGAATATACGCAAAGTTATCACGTCAGAGCCCAAAACATTAAATTAGGTCATTTTGTTCCTTGTACCTGCTTTCCTCATCACTGTCTATCTCAACATTTTTTCTCTTCTTTGCTTTGCCAGGGGCTGAGTCAACTTCCTTGCTGATCTGGGCAAGGCGGATTTTCTTGAAATCTTCTTGTGTTAAAATTCTGCTGCCGCTAACAGCTGTTGCTTTGGATTTCCGTTCTTCTACTGGCATGGCTTTAATTTTCTCTGTCTGGAAAAGTACGATTTCGTGAAAAACGTGTGGAAAAAAAACATTTTACATGGATGTGCATATGTGTGTTAAATTTCTTCACATCTAAATAACATGTCTAGCTGTTGGGAAACTGGACTGTTTGTTTATATAGTAACTAACGGAAACAATGAGATTTTTAAGACCCAAAGAGAAAATGTAATGACACGCCTACGAGTGAATTCTTTAATGAGACATACTTTGAAAAACATGGTGCACGCCGCATTAGAGGAGGTATTGATAGGAAATACGTAGTCTACAATCTAAACTTGCTTATAAATCCATTCTTCTTTCATATACGTCCAAAAATCTATATCAACTTCTTAACTGTAAAAGATGAGTTTAAGCAGATGTGGTGTTTGAACCAGACAAGAGGGCTTCTCTCACCAAACATAGAAAAATAGAAGAATGAAATTGCTTGCCTTCAGAGAAGAACAGTAAAGCTTAGTCGCTGGCATTAGAGTGCCACAAGACACTGCTTCCGCCACAGTTAAGTGTGGGCTGGTTCGTCGTTTTCAAAATAACCCCCTGTACTGTACAGCTGGATTACAAAGATCAAAGTCGAGAAAACCAGAACTCGGACGAAGCTGTCATCTGCTTCGCCCCAAGGATTTGGAACACTTTCCCTGAAACAATTTGGAGTATCCAAGACATTCTCTCCCCCCCGTGAATCAGCCTCATCTATGCTCCTCTCGCGCAAGTAGCCTCAGCAGGTTGTGCAGTGTGGGTTGGGCTGCCACATCAGCTTGGGCCTTCGGCCGTGCATAGGTGTTGAAAGTTAAGTTAATAATAATAAAAAACGACGTTCACTAAAAAAACACTTATGTTTGAGGCTCAAACACACAAACCAGTTAGTATAACAAAGCACATGACAAGACACAACTCCCATTTGACCGCCATGAACAAAACAACTCCTAGTCGTCCGGCACGTTGTTCTCAAATCAGTTCGGTCCTGTGGTGGATGTCAATGATTTTGTGTGTTGTCTCAACCAGGACTCCGTTTTTTTTCCAGTGAATTTTTATTATGCATCTGCTACCGGCGTACATACAAACATTCTCTTGCACACACAAATTGCAAGTCAGTTATTTTACAGCTTCATTTAAAAAAAAAAAAAAATAATTACAGTTGAGTTAGGGGCTCTGGTAACGCACAAATAATAAAAGAACGTATCTCGAAACCAGGGAACAGAAAACGCCGAAATCACCCCATGTATACATGTTTAAAATGAATGTAAAAACATCATATTTTGTGAATATTGAGGGAAATAAAGATTTAATTTGGAGCCCAAAAAACAAGGACGGCCTCCATCAGCTAGGATTTCAGAAGAAATGTAATAGAGAACAAGCAGAAGACAGAACAAAGCAGACTAATGGATAAAAAAAAATAGCTACTTATCTTGGGGTCTTTGGTAGAGCTCCTTCTGGTGCATATTCCTCGCTTGTGAATCACACCTCAGGTGCAAGAACGGATCCAGAAACTCTTGCAATAGCCCCTGTTTGCAAGTAGTTGGTGCTATCGACCTAGAATCACCATTTTGCCCTACCTCTATACACGATGATACCGTGTTGCATACAGGATTAATCCCTTCGCAGTTGTCGTCTATTTTTTTTATGTCGCTTTAGCTTAAAATTACTTATTTTTTCCCCTCAAACTTTCTTTATTAAGTTTTGTTGGGTACAAGGATTATAGGTATCAAAATATCATGACAGAAGATCACAATATGAATGCCAATGTTAAATACAGTATCATACCGATAGGTCCGCCAATATTGCAACTAGAAAACCAAGAGCCTATTTACATTCACTGTCATGAAAGTATATTACAATTTCGCAAGATAAGTGCCCAATATCACCCCCTTTCCCCCAACATCCCGAAAGGATGGGAATAACTAAACTGAACTACGTACATGTGTGGAGTAGACAAGGTAGATGCTAACTGTGAGAAATTGAAGCCAATAAATCAGGAGGGTCACAATAGATATGGCAGAGGATCAGGATTAGTGCAGTCTCAGAAATCATACGGGCTCAGATATGAAAGAGGTGGAGCGCTCTCCTGAGCGTGGGGCACGATCCCCAAAGGGATTTAATAATATAATATTAAAATAAATATATGTAATTTAATAATCTAATGTAATTTAATATCTGCTCCATTGTGAGACCTTCGCAAAGGCTTCAGGTTTCTTTCAGGCTGCCGCTAAGGCCTTTTCGTCCGCTCCGAAGCTTAACCATAAAATGGACAGGTCTCCCACCGTTTGTAAGGGACTTATCACACAACCCCAGGAAAACAAATTCTGGCATATCTGGCAGAGGAAAGCCTAAAATCTCTCTTATCTGAGCTAAGTTCTCCGCCCAATAAGGTTGTATTGCAGGGCAGTCCCATCAAATGTGCTGGAAATTCCGTAAGTGCCCGCAACCCCTCCAAGATCTATCAGATGAATCTGGGTATAGTTTGTGAAGTTTTGCTGGGTGTAAATACCATTCGTAAAGCACTTTAAAATGTGCATATCTAAGACCCATTGAGCGATTAAATCTGGGAATATCTCTCCAGAATTTCCGCCATTGATCTGTGGTAATCAATATCCCCAAAATCTGTTCCAAAAAGTTGTATGTCTAGGGGTAGGACTGCTGGTAGTGGAGCCCAGGAGTGAGTAAAGGAAGGAGACACAACCCCGGTGCCTCTAGGTTGTCGCTTATTTTTTTATATGGAGAGTAGATCCCTGGTGGCTGCCAGCTGCACCTCTGACTGCATTATCCAGTCTTTTATTTGGGTAAAATGGTAGAACTCCGTGACCGGTAGCTTAAAATTTTATGTGAGGATTTCCCACCCGTGGAAGAGGTCAGATATTGTAAGGCAGTCCCCTTCCTGGCATACATCAAAGGGTCAAGGGGTTAAAGCTGATTTAAAAGCTTTATTGTAGTGTATAGGGGTGTAGGGAGAGGGAAAGGATGTCAAGCTATGCAGAAGTGTTATCCAATCCCAGGCTGTCAGAGTGGTTCTAGTCATGGTGCTTCAGTAAGCATTGAGTGGGCATTCTGATTTGGGTTTCCACAGGACGTCCCAGATCGTTCTCCTGGTTACTGCTCTATCCATATATAGCCAGTGTTTGTCGGATTCCCTCATGGACCATTCCATTATTACTCTTAAATGTGCTGCTTTGTAGCAAAGTGTGAAGTCTGGGAGAGCCAGTCCCCCTGCCTCTTTTGGGAGTGTTAGTACTCTGCATGGTAGTCAGGCTTTGCGGTTTTAACAGATAAAATTAGCAATCATGGAGAGGAAAGTGGAGACAAATTCTTGGTCAACTTAAATTGGGAGGCCCTGAAAAAGATATCGGAGTCTCGGTAACACTGTCTTATTCACAGCGTTAGTGTGATCCAGCCATGTCAAGCACTGTGGGGCCCATTTTTTAAGGCTGTATTTTAATTGCCATAACAGGGGAGGATAATTTGCTTTGTGGAGATCTGTCATCCTAAGGGTAGTCTTTATGCCCAAGTAAGTGATTTCCTTTTTGACCCTATGAAAGGGGGTGGAGGAAGCAATCTCCTCCATTTCTATTGTGGGAACAGTGAGGGTGAGTAAAAAGGATTTGAAGATCTGCGCTTGTTTCGCAGACTTGGTAAATGTGTTTGTATGCATCCTATGAGGTTGTGAACTGTCTAGGCCGGGATCCCAAATGAGAATGAAGTCACCTATCAATATAATGTCTCCTTTGGCAAATGCTCATAGCAGAGAGAGGAAGTAAAGGAGGAAATCTGCTTGACCTGAGTTCGAGGCATATATTATGGCTATTGTACATGTGCAACCTTTATCAGTGACTTAGACCATGAGTATTCTCCCTTCTTTATCGGATTTATAGCACATGATTTGAAATTTTAGGGACCTGTGAAAGAGCAAAGCCACCCAGTTATGTTTGGTAGTGGCGGACGATTTGTAGATCAGTGGGTATGGTCCTCACTACGTTTTGGGTAAGTTTCTTGTAACGCTAACACGGCAAATCATCAGCCCTCTACATATTTCCAAAATTTGTGGTGTTTAGCAGGGGAATTAAGTCCCCAAACGTTCCAGGAGATAGTGTTTCAGCCAAGGGTAAAGTATATACCGGAATCGTATTTCAGATCTGTCTTAGTGTAGGTTTCAATAGTGGCTGAGTTTCTTCCCTCGTAATGTCCTTAGCCCCATCCACCTAATCCTCTTCCCTTCACCCCCATTTCGATTCTGTCGAGTCCGGACATGCAACAAATATAAACCCAGCAAACCATAAAAACATGGAAGTCTAGGCTCCCTAAAATAATAGAAACTTATTTCAAAGCACGTAAGGTCAGAGATTATGGATCCATGTCCACCATTGCACTCTGCAGGTGTCTTAGAATGGCATAAGTGCCCGGTATCTGGCAACAGTTCAATCTCTCATAGATGCACCTGGAGGGATGTATTCCTAATCAGCCCTGGTTTGGCCCAGTCAGTTGTCTCTTGGTCGCAACAGTTTCAGAGTGTGTTTGAATGATTACTCCGGGACATCAGCTCCTGGGCTGAGTTTAGACGTGTGTACCGTGAGAACTCACTCACTGGGGCTGCAGAAGAGATTTATGAAGATCCATCAAAACTGTTTCATTTGCCTGTGAGTTTCCCTCTCTGCTGTGTCTGTCGTGAGCCTCCGGTCTTTGTCCTCACATGGTCCACAGGGGTTCTTCCTTTTCTTGCTATCTGAGCTCAGATGAATAGCTGCAGTCAGACTCAGCAATGATGCGTAGTCCTCCAACTCAGTGAAGTGGTGCATCTTATTCTGGTCCAGCAATATTTAATGTTTCCTGCATAACAGGTCAGTCACAGGTTTAAGTTGCAAGTGCCTAGATAGGGTGGCTGGGGCAATGTCTTGGAAAAGCGCAAATGTAGCTCTTTGGATGCAACTGGATCGTGTTGTCTGGCTGTCTGAAGAATCAGTTCCTTGTTCTTAAAAGAACGCAGCTTGGCAAAAATGTCTCTAGGGTGCTTCCCCTCTCCACCGGTCTATGGTTCAACCCTGTGCACCCTCTGTAGCCTTACTTCTGCGTGATCTTTTCCTAAGAGTTCAGACCATATGCCGACTACGAAGGCTTCTAGATCTGGTCCCTACATACCTTCTTCCAGGTCACAGATCCGGATGGTGTCAAATCGGGAGCAATTTTCCAGGTCTTCACATTTTAGTATGATAGTCTGCAGCTGTGTTCGTAATTGCTCTGTTGAGGTCCCCAATGGGGTTGCTCTCTGGTTTAAGTCTTGGCATTTAGTTTCGAGGTCAACTGCGCATGTGCTCATCGAGTCCACATCGGCTGTAAGGAAGACAGAAGTTAATGTCTACTCTAAGGGTCTCCAGAGAGAAAGTTAGATCTGCTTTCATTTCTTCGCTGAGTTCCTTCTTACAATCACAGAGAGAGAGGAGAGGAGGTCTTCTTTCCTCAAGGTCATAGTTGCGCTGGGGCTAGAATCGTCGGCCAGGTCTCTTGCTTCCGCTGGAGAGAAGTAACTAGATAACCTATTTGATTGCGTCTTCTTTGGCGGCATATAGGCTACCTGGGTTGTAAGGCTGGAGGTGACTGAGCAGGAGCAGCCAGAAGGTGCTCAAATAGGATCGGACAGGTAGGCCCAGGACAGGCATGTTAAACATCTCAGAAAAGGAGGGGAAGGGTCAACATAGATAGTGGCATAACTGGTCTCCATTAGGAGCTCTATGGTAGGCAGCCAGGCGGCACCCTTCCCGCTTGCTAAATCTTGTTCTTTGAAGTTCTTTGAAGTCCTATCCCGTAGTGTGGCTGAGGCAATCAAATATTGTGCCCTTTGCCACCCACGGGTCCCAGCCAGGTGTTGTAAGATTCGCCACTCTCCTTTAAAATGGTAATACTATTAGGGTAACCAGAAGGAGACTAATGCCCATGAAATAGTGTCTTGGAGCATGGGGAGGCGGCTGGGAATGTGGCGCAAAAGCCTCCTAAGCTATGAGCATTAGTAATTTGAATATAAGGAATGTGCTTGTCCCCTTCGTGATCTCAAGGACTTGTTACACCCAGTCTGCCGAATAGTACAATTATGGAAGTGGTCAGCTTTCCTGATTTTCTCCCCTTGCGGGTCCCAGCCTCTCAGCTGTGATCTTTGCAGGCCTCTACAGGTCTGCGTCTCAGATAAGGGAGTCTATGTGAGGCCCCCTGCAGGTCGGTAGCTTGGAGCGGAAGGGGTTGCCAGATAGTGGGGTGGGTGAGTGCAGAGGCAGTGTGGCAGCTTTTCAGGTAGGGTGCATGAACCGGTTCGCAAATGCATCTTCTCACCTCCTTGTAGGAAAGTGCCCCCTTTGGCATGCTACCCCCCACACTCACTTTTTGCCTGATGTTGATGCTAGCTTGACTGAGTGTGTGCTGGGATCCTGCTAACCAGTAACGTACAAGTTACTTAGTTTCGGGAACAAAATATCTGGTATGGACATATCCGAGTTGCAGACTCCTTACCTTAGAATTTTCCCCCAGGCGTCAGACTGGAACCAGAGATTTTTTTCTTCGAGCTATACCCTTGCGCATCGGTAGGTGGCATCGTAGTCACCGTGATGTAGTCAGGAGTAGTACATAGACGTCGCCTCAGCACAGTGACATTAGTTTCTTTTAACGACTTTCCACACCAGAGCGCAGAACCGCTAAGAACACTGAGTTTGGTGCACCAGAGCAAAGGACTTGAAGGGGGAATCCCTGTCCCTAGAAATCAGTTTGCAAGCGGGGAGGATAGGTGGATCGGTAAGGAATCTGCAACTAGAATATGTCTCTACCAGATATTTCGTTACCGAAGGTAACTAACTTGTACATCTGATGGAAACTTCTAGTTGCAGATTCCATACCTTAGAATAGATATCCAAGCACTGCCATCCTCGGAGGTGGGCTGCGAACCAAGATCATACTAGAAAATCCTGCAGGACCGAACGACCAAAGTAGCCGTCCCAACGGACCGGACTGTCCAGGCAGTAATGTTTAGCAAACGTGTGCAGAGATGCCCACGTAGCTGCCTGGCAGATATCCAGGAAAGGAACTCCAGCGTGCTAACGCAGTGGAAGCAGCAGTCGCTCTGGTGGAGTGAGCGCACAAGCCCTCAGGGGGTTGCTTGTTCGCCAAAACATAGCACATCTTGATGCAGAGAAGTACCCATTGAGAGATAGTACGTTTTTGCACCGCCTTCCCTTCCTTCGCACCCACATACCCGACAAAGAGTTGATCGTCCACCCGGAAATCTTTAGTACGATTAAGATAGAACGCCAACGCTTTTTTTTGGTCCAGACAATGGAGTCTCTCCTCCTCAAGGGAAGGATATGGGGGTGCGTAAAAAGTAGGCAAGGTGATGGACTGGCCTACATGAAAAGGCGTAACAACCTTGGGAAGAAAGGAAGCCTTATTGCGTAACACCACTTTGTCAGGGTGCACAGACAAGAATGGAGGCTTGGAAGAAAGGGCTTGAAGCTCACTCACTGCAAGCAGAAGTGAAGGCAACAAGAAAGACAGTCTTGAAAGTGAGGCGCCGTAAAGGGCAATTGTGCATCAGCTTAAAGGGAGTACACATTAAGTAAGGACAAGATTGAGATCCCACTGAGACATGATAAATGGAGTGGGAGGAAATACATGGGTGAGACCTTTAAGGAATCTATTCACAATAGGAGATTTGAAGAGTGAGAGCTGAACAGGTAGCTGAAATGGCAGAGAAATACCCTTTAACCCCTTAGAAAGTTCTGGAATCTGAGAGGAGACATACATTTCCTTCCACCCACCGTTTCCCCAAGTCATCCGATACAAATGGTACCTCACTTGTGTGGGTAGGCCTAGTGCCCGCGACAGGAAATGCCCCAAAACACAACGTGGACACATCACATTTTCCCAAAGAAAAGAAGGCTGTTTTTTGCAAAGTTTCTAGCTGTGGGCTTTGTCCTCTAGCTCAGCCGGTACCTAGGGAAACCTACCAAACCTGTGTATTTTTGAAAACTAGACACCTAGGGGAATCCTAGATGGTGTGACTTGTGGGGCTTTCACCAGGTTCTGTTACCAAGAATCCTTTGCAAACCTCAATATTTGGCAAAAAACCCCCACTTTTTCTTCACATTTCGGTGATAGAAAGTTCTGGTATCTGAGAGGAGCCACTAATTTCCTTCCACCGAGAATTCCCCAAGTCTCCTGATAACAATGGTACCTCACTTGTGTGGGTACGCCTAGTGCACGTGTCAGGAACAGATCACACAACAGTCAATGTTGGTCCTTACATGAGGGCAACTGTTGACCCTGGGGTGATCCATTCCTGACGGAGGCACTAGGTACAGGCACTCAAGTGGGGTGGCGTTTTTATCAGGACAGATGGGGAAACACTGGGTGGTAGGAATTTTGTGGATCCCAGCATATTCCTGTACTTTGTTTGACAGAAATGCAAGAAAAAAATAAGAGTTTTTGTTCAACATTTCAGGTTTGCAGGTATTCTGGGTAAGAAAACTTTGGGGAATCCACACAATTCACACCTCTGTGGACTCCCAGGATGTCTAGTTTCCAGAAATGTCTGGGTTTAGTATGTTTCCCTATATGGCCGCCGAGCCAAGGACCAAAAAACGCAGGTGCAGGCTTTACAAAACCAGTTTGTTTTGTGATAGATCATTTTGATGTCTCCACAATAAGATTTGGGCAGTGGAATTTGGGGGTGAACTAAATTGGGTAGCCCCCAAGAGAGCACTCTCTCTGTGCTTGCCGCTGCATGCACCTGCTCTCTGGGTTGGGCTACACGCTATTGTCCTGCTGCAGAGACTGTGCTTGCGAAGGGACAGCAGGACTGTCCTCATCACCTCCCTCATAATCACTGGAAGAGGAGCTATCGAATTGGACTCAGACGACTGAAAAATCCCTCCCAGAGACTGCGCCATTGCCCTAACCTTCAGATGATGTGTGTTATACCTGCAACAGTAGAGGTCACCTTACCTTCGCTTCTTCCCTCAATCAGCATGTTCTCTCAAGACACAAAAAAACAAAAAAGACACACTATTACATCACCTTGTTACATATCAATTGTCACAGTCTTTAGCGCCTCTAGCGCCCAGTCCAATAATCATTATTGGTTCTCCCACTCCCATTACCTCCGCCTCCGATTCCCTCACTACCACCCAGCAAAAGTGCATTTCATCTCTCCATAACTCCCATTGCACATACATTTCATTTGTATTAAAGCGCAGGTAATGGCTGGCTTTACTAATCGACTCAGCTATTCATATATAATATAGTTTTGATCCTTTCAGTAGGCATATAAACCTTCTGCGCTACTTTATGGCATCAAAACTGCCACTAGACAAAAGTCAGATCCTTTTCTAACAGAAACATAATCACAGGTTACTTGACTTTTCTATTACTGCCTAAAAGCTACAGTTGAAACGCGTCAGTTGAAGTATGTGCATTGCTTTCAAGACGCAGGCTGTAACTGCAAGAGAACTGGTGGCAAACATATATATGAGATCACTTTTATACTTGGGTGTGGTTTTCCTGGGGGCCGGTCGCAGCCCCCAGGGAAACCACACACGTTGACAAAAGTGATCGCTATGTATAAATCTATATATATATATATATATATATATATATATATATATATATATATATATATATATATATATATATATATATATATATATAGAGAGAGAGAGAGAGAGAGAGAGAGAGCGCGAGAGAGAGAGATCTATCTATATAGAGATCCATATATCTACATATCATTATATATATAGATCTTTTTTTTTTTTTAACAGCTGTAATGGCCCCCAGAAAAACCATATAGCTGTTAAAAATAAAAATGTTGCCCCCACAGGGGGTCGCCCTACCTACGGGCGACCCCCTGTCTATTTCACTTTGTTTAAAAACATATTTTATTTACACTGGGAGTGGGGGGGTCGGGGGGGTTCACGGTTGGTAAATGGGGGTGGGGTGGGGAGGGTTCACAATTGGTAAACCTACCTTAAAAAATATATATATATGCCCAAGTGAAATCCCTGGTGTCTAGTGGGGGTTTCCTGGCCCTCAATGGGCCAGAAAACCTGTTTAGGAAGGTCTCGTTTGAAAGGGAGAATCTCCCCTTTCAAACGAGGCCTTTGGGGCTGTTTTCCGCACCGGAGCAGGAAGCAGGCGAAAGGCCACTTCCTGCTCCAGTGGAGAAAACAGATAGTGACATCAGCGCACCTCGCGGCGCGCTGACATCACAAAGGGGCGGTGGGGTGGGGAAACACGGAAGAGCTTCTGTGTCTCCAAGGGTATTTTTTAACCCTCTCCCTGGTGTCGGCCACTGTTCGTGACATGCACCAGGGAGGTCGTGTGGGAAGCGGTTAAGGGTGCCCAAAGCAAAAGAACCTCAGATAGCGGCGCAGAGAAGGGATCAACAGATTTGTGGGTACACCATGTCACAAACTTATGCCAACAACAGGCGTATACCGTTTTGGTGGAGGGATGCCTGGCTGCCAAGATAACATCGAGACTTCGGGTGGAAGATCAAAAGTTGTCAACTGCTGCCGCTCAATCTCCACGCATGGAAGCAGAGATTGGACAGGTTTGGGTGGAGAACCGTTCCCTGTTGCTGCGACAGAAGATCTGCCTGAAGAGGCAGTCTGTTTGGAGGATCCGAGGCCATGTTCAATAGCTCTGGATACCATACACTCCGTGCCCAGTCCGGAGCTACCAAGATGACTTGGGGCCTGGTTTTTCCTGATCTTCTTGAGAACTCTTCTTGAGAAGTGGTATAGGCGGAATGGAGGCGGGAGTTCCACTCAAGACGAAAAGCGTCTCCGAACGAGTGCCGCCTTGGAAACTCCAATGCGCAAAACAGCTGAGATTTTGCGTTCTCTGCAGAGGCGAACATATCTAGCCAAGGCTCTCCCCATTGCTGAAACAGACCTTGCGCTACCTCCGGATGAAGACGCCATTCATGATTGGCTGTGCATCGACGGCTGAGTTTGTCTGCTCTGGCATTGAGAGAACCCACCAGATGTTGAACCACTAGGGTAATGCCCTGATATTCCAGCCATGTCCAGAGGAGTAGTGCTTCCTGACAAAGGGTCCCTGTTTGTTGCAGTACCACATGGCAGTCCGTGAACACATACATTACTTTCCCTTTGAGAGAGAGAAGAAGGGAGAGGAGCCAAGATGGCGGCAGAATAGGAGCGCCATCACAGGGCTCCGTCGTCAGAAGCAGGCCAAGAGCAGCTAAAAAGAAGGGTGGACCCCACAGTTCCAATTGGAGCCACGGGAGACACTCCGGGCTCTGTTGTAGACATTTGTGGCCCTGTAGGATGGCGGGAAGGTGCTCAGCGAACTGCAACAGAGCCACAGTCAAAATGGCAGCCGCGGTAGCAGTGCACGGATAGAGCGGCCAGGACAGGATACAGGTGGTCCCAAGCCGTGGGGACCCACACCTTGGCCCATTGGGGCAGACACCACTCCCACCCGCTGAGGTAGAGAGAAAGCGGAGGTGAGCGCCATGAATGCTGGGGTGGTGAATGGACGGAAGAGACCGCAGCTGCATGTGGTGGGCGAGGAGCAGCAGCGAGGCGCCACCTCATGACTGGAGAAGGAAATCCGCAGTGAGTGAGAGTCTGGGGAGAGTGGCGGACGGAGAAGCGCACAAGAACAGAGGGGCGTAGCGCCAGTGCGGTGGACATCGCCCTGTGAGGTAGAGGCAGGTGAGGGGCCTGGGGGGCCTTCCTGGGTTCCCCTGGGGGGGGGGGGGGGGAGAGCGGCCCTCGAAGATCATGACGGACAGGCTGGTGGGAGAGGCGAGATATCAGGTGACCAGCAAGCCAGTTGAAGGGACTATGCAGAGCGCATGGAGCATATGGAGGTGCGTGTAGAGGGCAGATCTGACCGGCATGTGAGTGAAGAGGCTGTGTTCTAGGAGGCCTGGGGACACGAATAGATGGGTGGCCTTCTCCATTGGGTTACCATAACTGAGCCTACGGAGAGGGACTACGCCTCCTGGCTGGAGGTGGGGCTGGGAGAGACTCCCGTCAGAAGCAGAGCACTGGTGGCCTGAGGACAGGTTCTGGATCTTGGGTGGGTGGGGGGGCTGGGGGAGTCAGGTTTTTGTCCTGACGATGCTGCTTGGGGTGGTCACAGAAAGAATGCCCAAACTAGTCAGAGGAGAGGCAGCATTAACCAGGAGGTTATGCAACACAAAGACAAGGCAAGAAAGACAGTAGCCTGAAAGACCTCTTTGCTAAAACACCGCCGAAGAAGCAGGAACCCGCTCGCGGTGTGGGGACGGAACCCGGCAGGGGCAACAATGTTCAAACAGGGGAAGACTATGCTAACCCAGTGACAAAAGCCTTTATGGAGCAACTATTTGGGGAGCTCCAAGAAGATTTCGCTACCCTCAGGCAGGAGCTTGCCACAACCGTCAAAGAGCTCAAACGAGAGGTGGAGGAGGTGGGTCAACGAGAGGACACGGTGGAATGCACACGTGACACAGAGGAGGAAGGACTAGACCACCACAGGCAGGAGATTATAGCTCTCCAAGACATCAACCGGGATCTGCAGTATAGACTCGAGGACTTGGAGAACAGGTCCCGGCGATCTAACATCAGCATTAGAGGAGTACCAACACAGGCAATAGCGGGATTCCTGGAAGTCTTCGTGATCCGTCTGTTCAGGCAGGTGGCGCCGGCTCTTAACGACCAAGACATAATATTGGACCGTTCACACAGGACTGGGCACCTCTCCCAGTCCCCAGGCCAGCCAAAGGATATACTCACATGCCTTCACTACTATAAGCCGATGGAGCAAATTTTGACAGCGGTCCGTGGCATGAATGCTACAGACTTCGAAGGCCACAAACTATACTTGTTCCAGGATCTTTCCTCACTGACACTACAGCGCCGGTGCGCTCTGTCACAGTTATGCTTCAGGGAAAAAGAATTTGCTACAAATGGGACCATCCCTTCTGTCTCCAATTTGTTTGGCAGAATGAGATGTGTATTATATGCACACTGGCATGGACTTGGGGCAGAGTAGCCCCCTTGCTGGGGGTTCAGAGGCGATTTTGTGGGTGCCACATGGGAATCATGGTCACGAAGCTAGACAACGGAAGAAACAACCCCCCAAACCATCGGAGGAAAGCAAGAGGGAAAGAGAACACTTGCTCCACAGTTTGCGGCACCATGAGGGTCTACAGAAGACAGGACCAAGACCCTAACACCCTATCGCCTGACAAGACAATATCACTCATCAGGACTTGGGAGGCGGGCAGGGGTGGCAATATGGCTAGCTAAGCATTTCACAGGGAAACTAATAGGCATACAGGCTGAGATGAATGGAAGACTTTTATCCCTGCGCATAGACATACATGGACGTAACATCACCATAGCCTGCATTTATGGCCCTAACGAGCATCAAGAGGAGATTTTTGAGGGAGGCCACTGGGCAGGTGCTGGTTACGGCTGACGCAGACATTCTCATGGGGGGGATTTTAATATAGTCCCTGACACTCACGTGAACAGATCAGTGCAGCGATGTGGACAGACAGGGGCTTACTTAGTGGGCTTCCGAAGGTGGTTGGAGGAGGGTGGTTTGACGGATGTTTGGCGAGCATATAACCCGACACTTTGAGAATATACATTTTTCTCAGCTGCACACCTGACTTATGCGAGACTTGACCTCTTTCTGGCCACCTACTACATGCAATCACTCAGAAACTGGAGTGGCGTCTATGTCCAACCATGCTCTGATCACATTACGACTCACAATTTCGAGCCCAAGCAGGAGACTGCGGCTACGGCGGCTAAATACCAAGCTTCTTGCTGATGAATAAATACGCACAGAAATAAAGGATACAATTACATCATACCTAAGCATTAATGATATGCAAGAGACTGCTGTGGCAGCAGTCTGGGTGACGTTGAAGGTAGTAGTTAGGGGTCAATGTATAGCTATTGCAGCCCGCGCTAACACACTCAGGAGGGAGAAGCAGCGGCAGTTAGAGGTCAGGATAAAAGAGCTGGAGGGGCAACAGGGGGTAAAGGGTGCGCAGGAAGTGAAGCGACAGCTGGTGGTGACTCGTAAACAATTGAAAGCACTAGATATGGATGGTGCGGAATACGCCCTCTTGCGCACTAAGCAGATGTATTATGTGGGGGGGGCAGTAAGGCAGGGCGGCTCTTGGCACATCGGCTGCGTGAACAGGTGACGCAGCGCTGGGTAAATTCAATACAGACACGAAGGGGTGCAGTCAATACAGATCTTGAAGGAATTTGAGGATTTCTATGCCTCACTCTACACGGCGGAACAACTAGATGATGGGGCAGTAACGAGATACTTAGACGAGATACCTATGCCCAAATCCCTAAACCGCTAGCCAGCGTGTTAAACAAGGATATTACCAACGCAGAGGTTTTAGTGGCTATCCAGTGACTCCGCACGGGCAAGGCACCAGGGCAGGATGAGTTAGAGGCAGAATACTATAAGCTTTTTGGAAAACTTCTGGCTCCGGTGCTGGCACGACTGTTCAACAGCTTTGCCTCTACCGGACTGCTGCCCCGGTCAATGTGGACGGGTATCATTGCAGTTATCCCGAAGCCTGGCAAGGAACCAACCTTATGTGCATCCAATCGCCGGATTACGTTGTTAAATGTAGACACTAAACTCTTTACAGACATCTTGGCGTATACACTAAGCCCCCATATGCAGGGACTGATAGACCCAGATCAGGCTGGGTTTATTCCAGAGAGAACATGTGTTGATAACACTAGGAGACTTTGTCACAGAGGTCAGGGGGAGCCTCTGGATTCTCTCTGCAGGCGTCGCTGTGGGGGACTCAAGGGGGTCGTCTCTGGCTACTCACGGGCTTGCAGTCGCCGGGGAGTCCTCCCTGTGGTGTTTGTTCTCTGGATCTCGAGCCGGGGTGGTGGGTGCAGAGTGTGAAGTCTCACGCTTCTGCCGGGAAATGTGCAGTCTTTGAAAGTTGCTTCTTTGTTGCAAAGAAGGAGCTGGTTTTGAGCAGGGCTGCTGCTCACTGGAGTTTCTTGGTCCTTTAGTCCAGGGCAGTCCTCTGAGGCTTCAGAGGTTGCTGATCTCTGTCAGTTGCGTCGCTGGTTGCAGGTTTTCGAAGTTGGAGACAGGCTGGTAGGGGTGGGGCCAAAGCAGTTGTTGTCGTCCGTCTTCTCTGCAGGCTTGCAGGTCAGCAGTCCTTGTTTCTTCAGGTTGCAGGAATCTGATTTCCTGGGATCTGGGGAGCCCCTAAATACTGAATTTAGGGGTGTGTTTAGGTCTGGGAGGGCAGTAGCCAATGGGAGGGGGCACATCCCTAATCCTGTTGGGGGAATCCTCCAAACTCAAGATGGAGGATTTCTAAAGTTAGAGTCACCTCAGCTCAGGACACCTTAGGGGCTGTCCTGACTGGTGGGTGACTCCTTGTTTTTCTCATGATCTCCTCCAGCCTTGCCGCCAAAAGTGGGGGCAGTGGCCGGAGGGGTGGGCATATCCACTAGCTGGGATGCCCTGGAGCGCTGTAACAAAAGGGGTGAGCCTTTGAGGCTCACCACCAGGTGTTACAATTCCTGCAGGGGGAGGTGAGAAGCCAGTACAGGCAACATGTCTGGTGGGTGGCAGGCTGGCAGAAAATAGTCAGCCTACACTAGAAGTCGGATTGGTATCCAAGGGGCATCTCTAAGATGCCCTCTGGGTGTATGTTACAATAAATTGCACACTGGCATCAGTGTGCATTTATTGTGCTGAGAAGTTTGATACCAAACTTCCTAGATTTCAGTGTAGCCATTATGGAACTGTGGAGTTCTTGTTTGACAAACTCCCAGACCATATACTCTTATGGCTACTGTAGGAAGTTGGCTCTGTATGCACTATTTCCAAGTAAGGAATAGTATGCACAGAGTACAAGGGTTCCCCTTAGAGGTAAGATAGTGGCAAAAAGAGATAATACTAATGCTCTATTTTGTGGTAGAGTGGTCGAGCAGTAGGCTTATCAAAGGAGTAGTGTTAAGCATTTGTTGTACATACACCCGGGCAATAAATGAGGAACACACACTCAGAGACAAATCCAGCCAATAGGTTTTGTTATAGAAAAATATCTTTTCTTAGTTTATTTTAAGAACCACAGGTTAAAATTTTACATGTAATATCTCATTTGAAAGGTATTGCATGTAAGTATTTTAGGAACTTTGAATCATTTCATTAGCATGTATACTTTTCACATAAAACACAATAAGCTGTTTTAAAAGTGGACACTTAGTGCAATTTTCACAGTTCCTGGGGGAGGTAAAGTAATGAAAATGTCACTTACCCAGTGTACATCTGTTCGTGGCATTAGTCGCTGCAGATTCACATGTTTCGCACAGTCCGCTGCCTGGTGTTGGGCTCGGAGTATTACAAGTTGTTTTTCTTCGAAGAAGTCTTTTTTGGTCACGGGACCGAAGGACTCCTCCCTCTTCGGCTCCATTGCGCATGGGCGTCGACTCCATCTTAGATTGTTTTCCCCGCAGAGGGTGAGGATGGAGTTGTTTGCTATAAATAGTGCCCATGCAATGGAGTGAATACGTATGTACATAAAAAGTTTATAATAATTATTTACAAATGTACAAGTGTTTAAGATTTAAGATCTACTTCTAAACGGCTACAGGTTTCCCGGGGAGGCGGGAGGGCACATGTGAATCTGCAGCGACTAATGCCACGAACAGATGTACACTGGGTAAGTGACATTTTCAGTTCGATGGCATATGTTGCTGCAGATACACATGTTTCGCATAGACTATAAAGCAGTTACCTCCCCTAAAAGCGGTGGTTTAGCCTGTAGGAGTTGAAGTAGTTTGGAATAATGTTCTTAGTACAGCTTGGCCCACTGTAGCTTGTTGTGCATTTAGTACGTCTACACAGTAGTGTTTAGTAAATGTATGAGGCGTAGACCAGGTTGCAGCCTTACATATTTCGCTCATAGGAATGTTTCCTAGAAAGGCCACTGTAGCACCTTTCTTTCTGGTTGAGTGTGCCTTTGGTGTAATAGGCAATTCTCTTTTGGCTTTAAGATAGCATGTTTGAATACATCTGACTATCCATCTAGCAATGCCTTGTTTAGAGATTGGATTTCCTATGTGTGGTTTTTGAAAAGCTATGAACAGTTGTTTTGTTTTCCTGATTAGCTTTGTTCTGTCAATGTAGTACATTAGTGCTCTTTTGATGTCTAATGTATGTAGTGCCCTTTCAGCCACGGAATATGGTTGTGGGAAGAACACTGGCAATTCTACTGTTTGATTTAAATGGAATGGTGAGATTACTTTTGGTAGAAATTTTGGATTTGTTCTTAGAAATATTTTATTTTTGTGTATTTGAATAAATGGTTCTTGTATGGTAAATGCCTGTATTTCACTTACTCTTCTGAGGGATGTGATTGCAATGAGAAATGCGACTTTCCAGGTTAGATATTGCATTTCACAGGAATGCATGGGTTCGAAAGGTGGACCCATGAGTCTTGTTAAGACGATGTTAAGGTTCCATGAAGGAACTGGTGGTGTTCTTGGTGGTATAATTCTTTTTAGCCTTTCCATGAATGCTTTAATAACTGGTATTCTAAATAGAGACGACGAATGAGTAGTTTGTAGGTAAGCAGATATTGCTGCGAGGTGTATTTTTATAGATGAAAAAGCGAGATTCGCTTTTTGCAAATGTAGTAAGTATCCCACTATGTCCTTTGTAGAGGCATGCAATGGTTGGATTTGATTGGTATGGCAGTAGCAAACAAATCTTTTCCACTTAGATGCATAGCAGTGTCTAGTGGAAGCTTTTCTAGCTTGTTTTATGACCTCCATGCATTCTTGTGTGAGGTCTAAGTGTCCGAATTCTAGGATTTCAGGAGCCAAATTGCCAGATTCAATGATGCTGGGTTTGGATGCCTGATCTGTTGTTTGTGTTGTGTTAACAGATCTGGTCTGTTGGGTAGTTTGACATGCGGTACTAGTGAAAGGTCTAGTAGAGTTGTATACCAAGGTTGTCTTGCCCATGTGGGTGCTATCAGTATGAGTTTGAGTTGGTTTTGACTCAACTTGTTTACTAGATATGGAAGGAGAGGGGGAAAAGCGTATGCAAATATCCCTGACCAACTCATCCATAGAGCATTGCCTTGTGATTCGCGGTGTGGGTACCTGGATGCGAAGTTTTGGCATTTTGCGTTTTCTTTTGTTGCGAACAAATCTATCTGGGGTGTTCCCCAAATTTGAAAGTACTTGTTCAGAACTTGGGGGTGAATTTCCCATTCGTGGACTTGTTGGTGGTCTCGCGAAAGGTTGTCTGCTAGTTGGTTTTGGATCCCTGGAATAAATTGTGCTATTAGGCGAATGTTGTTGTGAATCGCCCACTGCCATATTTTTTGTGTTAGGAGGCACAATTGTGTTGAGTGTGTTCCTCCTTGTTTGTTTAAATAATACATTGTTGTTATGTTGTCTGTTTTGACAAGAATGTATTTGTGTGTTATTATGGGTTGAAAGGCTTTTAACGCTAGAAATACTGCTAACAGTTCTAGGTAATTGATATGAAATTTTGTTTGGTGTACATCCCATTGTCCTTGAATGCTGTGGTGATTGAGGTGTGCTCCCCACCCTGTCATGGAAGCATCTGTTGTTATAACGTATTGAGGCACTGGGTCCTGAAATGTCCGCCCTTTGTTTAAATTGTTGCTGTTCCACCATAGAAGCGAGAGGTATGTTTGGCAGTCTACCAACACCAGATCTTGAAGTTGACCCTGTGCCTGTGACCATTGTGATGCTAGGCACTGTTGTAAGGGTCGCATGTGTAGTCTTGCGTTTGGGACAATGGCTATGCATGATGACATCATGCCTAGAAGTTTTAGCACAAATTTTGCTTGTATCTTTTGGTTTGGAAACATAGCACTTATTACCTTGTGGAATGCTTGCACTCTTTGTGGACTTGGAGTGGCAATTCCCTTTGATGTGTTGATGGTTGCTCCTAGATATTGTTGTGTCTGACACGGTTCGAGGTGTGATTTTGTATAGTTGATGGAGAAACCCAGTTTGTGAAGGGTTTGTATGACATATGTGGTGTCGTTTGTGCACTTTTTTACTGTGTTGGTCTTGATTAGCCAATCGTCCAGGTAAGGAAACACATGTATCTGTTGTCTCCTGATATGTGCTGCTACTACTGCTAGACATTTTGTGAACACTCTTGGTGCAGTTGTTATTCCGAATGGCAACACTTTGAATTGGTAATGTATTCCTTTGAATACGAACCTTAGGTACTTTCTGTGAGAAGGGTGTATCGGTATATGAAAGTACGCATCTTTTAGGTCTAATGTGGTCATGTAATCTTGCTGTTTGAGCAGTGGAATGATGTCTTGTAGTGTGACCATGTGAAAGTGGTCCGATATGATGTAGGTATTTAGTGTCCTGAGATCTAATATTGGTCTTAATGTTTTGTCTTTTTTTGGAATTAGAAAGTACAGGGAGTAAACTCCTGTGTTTTTTTGTTGTACTGGTACTAACTCTATTGCATCCTTTTGCAGTAGTGCTTGAACTTCTAGTCCTAAAAGTTCTAAATGTTGTGGTGACATTTTGCGTGTTTTTGGAGGGATGTTTGGTGGGAATTTGTGGAATTCTATGCAATAGCCATGTTGGATTATTGCTAATACCCAATTGTCTGTTGTAATCTGCTGCCAAGATTGGTAGAATTGGCTTAGTCTTCCCCCCACTGGTGTTGAGTGAAGGGGTTCTGTGACTTGAAAGTCACTGTTTAGGTGGAGGTGTTTTTGGAGTCTGGAATCTTCCCCTACTCCTTGGGAATTGACCCCTCTATATCCCCTGAAACCTCCCCTTTGGAATGAACCCTGATATGGTGTGGTTCTTGTTTGTTGGCTGGTGGTGTCTGTGGATTGGCCACGAAACCCCCCTCTAAATGGAGCTTTTCTAAAAGAGCCTCTGCTCTGCGGGGAGTAGAGTGCGCCCATGGCTTTGGCCGTGTCTGTGTCCTTTTTAAGTTTTTCAATGGCTGTGTCCACCTCAGGGCCAAAAAGTTGTTTCTCGTTGAAGGGCATATTAAGGACAGCCTGCTGGATTTCAGGTTTGAAGCCTGAAGTGCGGAGCCAAGCGTGTCTCCTTATGGTGACAGCAGTGTTGACTGTTCTCGCTGCAGTATCGGCTGCGTCCAGTGAAGAGCGGATTTGATTGTTTGAGATTGTTTGTCCCTCTTCAACTATTTGCTGCGCCCTTTTTTGGTATTCCTGGGGAAGATGGTCTACGAGAAGTTGCATCTCATCCCAGTGTGCGCGGTCATATCTGGCCAGCAGCGCTTGAGAATTTGCGATGCGCCACTGGTTGGCTGCCTGTGATGCTACTCTTTTTCCTGGCGCATCAAATGTTCTGCTTTCTTTGTCCGGAGGTGGGGCGTCGCCAGATGTATGGGAATTTGCTCTCTTGCGAGCTGCCCCTACTACTACGGAGTCAGGTGGTAACTGCGAAGTAATAAACACTGGGTCTGTGGGTGGTGGTTTGTATTTCTTATCCACCCTTGGGGTGATGGCTCTTGATTTTACGGGCTCTTCAAAAATTTGTTTTGCGTGCCGTAACATCCCTGGTAGCATTGGGAGACATTGATATTGGCTATGTGTAGCCGAGAGGGTGTTAAATAAAAAATCATCCTCTATAGGATCGGAATGCAGTTGGACATTGTGGAATTCTGCAGCCCTAGCCACCAGTTGCGAGTATGAGGTACTGTCCTCTGGCGGTGACGGCTTTGTGGGGTATGAATCGGGATCATTGTCTGGCACTGGGGTGTCATATAGGTCCCAAGCGTCTTGATCCTGATTATCTTGAATTATGGTAGTTTGCGCTGGTGAGTGCATTTGTGGCGGTGTTTGTGCCGGCGATGCCTGTTGTGGTGGAGAGGGCGGAGGCGTGACTTTTTTAACCACTTTGGCTTGTGGTTGTGCGTCATCCTTGAGAAGTCCGATCCTTCTTTTCCTCATTATTGGGGGAAGGGTTGATATCTTCCCTGTGTCTTGCTGGATGTACAGTCTCTTTTGTGTGTAGTCTGATTCTACACTTTGGAGCTCTTGTCCAAATCTGTGCATCTGGCCACTTATTCCTTGTTCCTCTGTGTAGGATGAAGGTGTGGAACTTTTCGGCGCCGAGAGAGAATCTTTTTTCGGCTTCGGCACCGACACAATTTTTGTGGCTTTCGGCAGTGTGTCTCGGTGCCGATGTTTTTCGGTGCCGGCATCTTGTTTTTGCCTCTCGGAGCCGCTATCTCGGCTCCGAGGTTGCTCCATGGCGGTCCCTCGACCGGAGTCGGGTGTCTTCGCTATGGGCGTGCCCTTTTTCGGCGCCTTCGACGGGTCGCCGGTTTTATGGGTCGAGCCATGGCCTGTTGGCAGTGGCGTCCCCTGGGCTTTTGTCTTCTCGATAGTTTTAATTTTCGACGTCTTACTCACTGTTTGTTGCTGTTGTTCGACGTCGGAGTCTCCGGATTCTGATTCCGGAACCGAGAATGTTTCCTCTTCGTCGTCGAAACGTTGTTTTGTTGGCGTGGACGCCATTTGTAGACGCCTGGCTCTTCGGCCCCGGAGTGTTTTTCTGGACCGGAAGGCTCGACAGGCCTCACAGGTATCCTCCTTGTGCTCGGGGGACAAGCACAAGTTACAGACCAAGTGCTGATCTGTATAAGGATACTTACTGTGACATTTTGGGCAGAAACGAAACGGGGTCCGTTCCATCGGCTTCGATGTCGCACGCGGTCGGGCCGACCAGGCCCCGATGGGGGAATCGAAGCTACCCCAAAGTCTTCCGATGATCGGTGTCGATGTACCTAACTATCCCGATACCGAACGGAACAATACCGACGCTTTCTTCCGAGATTCTGACTAACTTTCCGAACCGAAACACGGAGCGAAAAGGAATACGTCCGAACCCGACAGCGGAAAAAAACAATCTAAGATGGAGTCGACGCCCATGCGCAATGGAGCCGAAGAGGGAGGAGTCCTTCGGTCCCGTGACCAAAAAAGACTTCTTCGAAGAAAAACAACTTGTAATACTCCGAGCCCAACACCAGGCAGCGGACTGTGCGAAACATGTGTATCTGCAGCAACATATGCCATTGAACTGTTAGTTTCCACAGGTAAGTAAGTCACTTACAGGTTTCAGTTTTTGGTCCAAGGTAGCCCACCGTTGGGGGTTCAGAGCAACCCCAAAGTCACCACACCAGCAGCTCAGGGCCGGTCAGGTGCAGAGGTCAAAGAGGTGCCCAAAACGCATAGGCTTCAATGGAGAGAAGGGGGTACCCCGGTTCCGGTCTGCCAGCAGGTAAGTACCCGCGTCTTCGGAGGGCAGACCAGGAGGGTTTTGTAGGGCACCGGGGGGGACACAGGTCAGCACAAAAAGTACACCCTCAGCAGCGCGGGGGCGGCCGGGTGCAGTGTGCAAACACGCGTCGGGTTTGTAATGGTTTTCAATGAGAGATCAAGGGATCTCTTCCGCGTTGCAGGCAGGCAAGGGGGGGGCTCCTCGGGGTAGCCACCACCTGGGCAAGGGAGAGGGCCTCCTGGGGGTCACTCCTGCACAGGAGTTCCGTTTCTTTAGGTGCTGGGGGCTGCGGGTGCAGGGTCTTTTCCAGCCGTCGGGAAATGGAGTTCAGGCAGTCGCGGTCAGGGGGAGCCTCGGGATTCCCTCTGCAGGCGTCGCTGTGGGGGCTCAGGGGGGACAACTTTGGTTACTCACAGTCGTAGAGTCGCCGGAGGGTCCTCCCTGAAGCGTTGTTTCTCCACCAGTCGAGTCGGGGTCGCCGGGTGCAGTGTTGCAAGTCTCACGCTTCTTGCGGAGAGTTGCAGGGGTCTTTAAATCTGCTACTTGAAACAAAGTTGCAGTTCTTTTGGAGCAGGGCCGCTGTCCTCGGGAGTTTCTTGTCTTTCTCGAAGCAGGGCAGTCCTCAGAGGTCGCTGGTCCCTTGGAAAGCGTCGCTGGAGCAGGGTTCTTTGGAAGGCAGGAGACAGGCCGGTAGGACTGGGGCCAAAGCAGTTGGTGTCTTCTGGTCTTCCTCTGCAGGGGTTTTTCAGCTCGGCAGTCTTCTTCTTCTTGTAGTTTCAGGAAATCTAAAGTTTTAGGTTCAGGGGAGCCCTTAAATACTAAATTTAAGGGCGTGTTTAGGTCTGGGGGGTTAGTAGCCAATGGCTACTAGCCCTGAGGGTGGGTACACCCTCTTCGTGCCTCCTCCCAAGGGGAGGGGGTCACATCCCTAATCCTATTGGGGGAATCCTCCATCTGCAAGATGGAGGATTTCTAAAAGTTAGAGTCACCTCAGCTCAGGACACCTTAGGGGCTGTCCTGACTGGCCAGTGACTCCTCCTTGTTTTTCTCATTATTTTCTCCGGCCTTGCCGCCAAAAGTGGGGGCCGTGGCCGGAGGGGGCGGGCAACTCCACTAGCTTGAGTGTCCTGCGGTGCTGGCACAAAGGGGTGAGCCTTTGAGGCTCACCGCCAGGTGTGACAGCTCCTGCCTGGGGGAGGTGTTAGCATCTCCACCCAGTGCAGGCTTTGTTACTGGCCTCAGAGTGACAAAGGCACTCTCCCCATGGGGCCAGCAACATGTCTCGGTTGTGGCAGGCTGCTGGAACTAGTCAGCCTACACAGATAGTCGGTTAAGGTTTCAGGGGGCACCTCTAAGGTGCCCTCTGGAGTGTATTTTACAATAAAATGTACACTGGCATCAGTGTGCATTTATTGTGCTGAGAAGTTTGATACCAAACTTCCCAGTTTTCAGTGTAGCCATTATGGTGCTGTGGAGTTCGTGTAAAACAGACTCCCAGACCATATACTCTTATGGCTACCCTGCACTTACAATGTCTAAGGTATTGCTTAGACACTGTAGGGGCACAGTGCTCTTGCACTGGTGCCCTCACCTAGGGTATAGTGCACCCTGCCTTAGGGCTGTAAGGCCTACTAGAGGGGTGACTTATCTATACTGCATAGGCAGTGAGAGGCTGGCATGGCACCCTGAGGGGAGTGCCATGTCGACTTACTCGTTTTGTTCTCACCAGCACACACAAGCTGGCAAGCAGTGTGTCTGTGCTGAGTGAGGGGTCTCCAGGGTGGCATAAGACATGCTGCAGCCCTTAGAGACCTTCCTTGGCATCAGGGCCCTTGGTACCAGGGGTACCACTTACAAGGGACTTATCTGGATGCCAGGGTGTGCCAATTGTGGAATCAAAAGTACAGGTTAGGGAAAGAACACTGGTGCTGGGGCCTGGTTAGCAGGCCTCAGCACACTTTCAATTCAAAACATAGCATCAGCAAAGGCAAAAAGTCAGGGGGTAACCATGCCAAGGAGGCTTTTCCTTACAGCTACCCTGCACTTACAATGTCTAAGGTATTGCTTAGACACTGTAGGGGCATGGTGCCCATGCACATATGCCCTCACCTGTGGTATAGTGCACCCTGCCTTAGGGCTGTAAGGCCTGCTAGAGGGGTGACTTACCTATGCCACAGGCAGTGTGAGGTTGGCATGGCACTCTGAGGGAAGTGCCATGTCGACTTAGTCTTTTTCTCCCCACCAGCACACACAAGCTGTGAAGCAGTGTGCATGTGCTGAGTGAGGGGTCCCCAGGGTGGCATAAGACATGCTTCAGCCCTTAGAGACCTTCCCTGGCATCAGGGCCCTTGGTACCAGGGGTACCAGTTACAAGGGACTTACCCGAGTGCCAGGGTTGTGCCAATTGTGGGGACAAAGGTACAGTTTAGGGAAAGAACACTGGTGCTGGGGCCTGGTTAGCAGGGTCCCAGCACACTGTCAATCAAAACTTAGCATCAGCAAAGGCAAAAAGTCAGGGGGTAATCATGCCAAGGAGGCATTTCCTTACAGGAGCACATGGCCCTTTCGAATTATCTGCAAAACCCACCTGTCCGTAGTGATGGATTCCCAGTGGGCAGGTGATGGTGAATCCTACCACCAACTGGATGGGAATGAGGGGACGGACTAGGAGGGTTGGAGGCCGGAGCGGGGGCATGGGTGGACTGGGCAGACATCTGGTTCCCTGTCCCACGTGGGATTCCACGTCCCTGGCCACACAGCAGCTGAACTGCATGGGTGGCACAGTGGCTGGGTGGGGGATGCGACAGGGAGCCCCTTCTGTGGCCACGAAAGGGGCAAAAGGTGGACTGTTGGGGGCAAGGGGCAGTGGAAAGGCCAAGGGACCGAGCAGTAACCTGGGAGTCCTTCAATCTCTCCAAGGCCGAGTCAGCCTTGTCTCCAAAGAGATGGGAGCCATCAAAGGGCATGTCCATTAGAGATTGTTGGACATCCCCCCAAAAACAAGAAGTTCGCAACCAGACATGGCGTCTCAAGGCCACCACCATAGCAACCAATATGCCCAGAGAATCAGTCGTGTCCAGCCCACATCGGATTGTGAACTTCGCCGCATCTCTCCCATCGTTGACAGCTTGGGAGACTATAGCATGGGCCTCCTTCGGTATCTGCGGCAGAACTTGCGTGACCGTATCCCACAGAGAGTGGGTATAGCAGCCCAAATGGTATGCAGTGTTCACGGACCGCAGAGCAAGACTTAAGAAAGAAAACATCTTCTTCCCAAATTGTTCCAGCCTTTTTGATTCCCTACCCGGGTTACGAATGGAATGCACCCGAGGAAAGGAAGTCTGGATGACAAGATTTTCAGTCGTGGGGTGTTGGGACAGGAATTTAGGGTCGTTCGGGGCAGGCCGATGGCAGCGTGCAGTAGTCCTCTTCACAGGAGCCCCTGTGTTGGTTTTGGACCAAGTACCCAAAAGGACACCGGTGAAGGCTTTACTGAATGGCAAAAGGGGCTCAGATGTGGAAGCCCCTAGCTGAAGAACCTCCGTCAGGAGATTGGACCTGACCTCTACAGTAGGTAGCTCAAGGTCAAGGACCTCAGCCGCCCTACTGACCACCATAGCATAAGTCGCTCCCTCCGTCGTAGCCACGGTAGGAGGAGACAGCATGCTGGTGTCTGGAGAAGTGTCCAGTCCGGTGGCCTCGCCCAATTCCTGTGCCGAGCCCAAAGATGGGTCATCTTGGTATTCACACGGGTCCAGGGACCCCTCCAATCCTTCCCCGAATTTGTACCCATAAGGAAAAGGGTCCAAATCTGACCTGGGGTGAGTAGGCCCCATCGAAGACAGAGGCGTCGGCGTCTGACGCCGTTCCCACTCTGAGGCATTGGGGATAAGGATCGGGTTGATGTTGATGGTGGGCACCACCGATGTCGGGAGCATCGACAACCAAACCGGTGCCGGGGAAGGTCTCAGTGGTACGGCCGGCATCGGTGCGGGTCTGCAAGTGGATCCTGAGGGGACCTCTATGACCGGAGCCGAAGCCGCCGGCGCAGAACCCGAAGGACCTTCGTTTAAATCCCTTGGGCCCGAAGGCGCCGTATCGGGGTCCATCCACCCATAAATGAGGCGCATGGCCTCATAAAACTCCTTTAATTGGGCAGGGGTCGCTTCGGCTTCCGGAAATTCGGGGAACCGCATAGCGAACCCAGAAGCAGGCTCCGAAGACTGAGGCCTTGAGTGTCGACGCTCCTCCCGCGTCGCATCAACCGAGCGACGCAGTGAAGTCGAAGGGCGACAAGAATACTTCGACTTCTTCTTACCTGTACCTGAAGACTTGGATGAAGAAGAATGGTGGTGGCTCCGCGAACAAGATCGGGACCTACGTGGAGTCAAGCGCTGGGCCGCCATGAGCTTGAGGGACCATTCCCTCAAGGCCTTCGGGTGCATGGTCCAGCACTCTGAGCACAACTTTGGGTCGCGTTCCAAGCAACACAAACAGACCCGATGCGGATCAGTCACCGACATCATGCGGGGACAGTCCTCGCACAGCTTGAAACCGTTTTTCGGGGACATCTCGACGCACCAAAAAACTTGACAAAATGGTAGAACTTGGTCAAAAAGAGACCAGGGCAGCTCTCTCCGGATCAGCACGTGGCGCGGAAAGAAAGGAACGGACATCACTGCACTGAGGGGGCGTCTATGTACTACTCCAGACATCATCACAGCGAATACAACACCCGCGGAGTCGACTGACACCACGTACCGACGCACAAGGGTATTGCTCAAACAAAAAATCTCTGAATCTAGTCTGATGCCTGGGGGAAAATTCTAAGGTAAGGAATCTGCAACTAGCAGTCTCTATCAGATCTGTGCCATTGCTTCAACAATTGGCACACCCCTTCACACAGCTAAGTTCCTTGTAAAAGGTACCAGTGGTACCAAGAGCCCGTGGACAGGGAGGGTCCATAAGGGCTGCAGCATGCATTGAGCCACCCTAAGGGACCCCTCACCAAACACAAGCACACTGCCATTGCAGATTGTGTGTCTTGGTAGGGAGAAAAAAGGTAAAGTCGACATGGTCACAAACCACTGCCTGTGGCACAGGTAAGTCACCCATCTATCTAGCAGGCCTTACAGCCCCAAGACAGGGTGCACTGTACCACAGGTTACGGCATAGCAGCATGAGCAATATGCCCCCACAGTGTCCAAGTCCATTCTTTGACCCTGAAAGTGCAGTGTGCCCAGACCTCGGGTAAAGCCGCCCTTACTGGCAGAATCCTCCAGCTTGCTTTGGAGGATGTCAGCCAATAGGGTTAGGAATGTGCCCCCCTCTCCACAGGGAGTGTGCACAGAAAGGGTGTAGCCACCATCAGGGACAGTAGCCATTGGCTACTGCCCACTGAACCCTGTAACACCTCTAAATCTAGTATTTAGGGGCACCCTGAACCTTGCTCTTCAGATTCCTGATAACCTCAAGAAGAAGGACTGAAGAGCTGCTCCAGCAGTGAATACTCTCGACGACAACTGACTTGGCCTCAGCCCTACCAGCCTTTGGGCAGCTTCAAGACTCCTGCTACAAAAAAGCGGTGCATCCTACAGGACCAGGGACAACCACAAACCAGCAGAGGACTGCCTGCCTACCTGAGGATCAAGAACTTCCAAGGACAGTGGCCCTGTCCGCAAAGAAATCTTCAAAAGGACTCTAGAGCCTCCCCGGATCCGTGGATTCTGCCCTCTGTGCACCTGACACCCACTGTACGTGTCCAGGTGGCCCACCGGTCCAGGGGAGGTCCCCAGGCAATTAAAATCTTCAATCCATCCTGGGTTGACCCCTCCTGGCCAACACAATGATGCCTGAAGCCTAAATCTGGAGGACCCCCAGACTGTGACTGGAATGGACAAAGATTCCCGGCGACTAAAGGTATTCCTGCATCTGAAACTTCCTGGCCTTGGGGAATCCGACTGATGGTCTAACAACGTCCAGCGGACTCCTCACTTACCTGTCAAGCCTTTGGTTTTCCGCAACCAACCCCCTAGACCCATCCTGCAGCATCTCTGTGCACCCCAGGGCTCCCCCCCCCCCCCCAATGAAGAGCACTGGGCGCCCAACGCTGTGCCTGCACCCGGCTGCCCCTATGCTGCTGAGTGCGTGTGTTTGGTGCGGACCTGTGGCCCCCAGAGTGCTAATCTGACCCCCCCAGGTCAATGCCCTGAAGTCAAGGGTACTTACCTGCAACCTGTTTCCTTCTGAGTGCCCCGTCTCCATAGGATTCCACTGAAAACCAGACACCAAATGTGACCTCTGTACCCGGCCGGACCTGTGTTGCTGGCGGTGTGCTTTTGGGGTCAACTTGAAGCGTGACCTGTGGATATCTCAACCCACAGGATCCGGAGACTGGGATCCTAAGTCAAGTACTTACCTGCAAACTGTGTTAACACTTTTTCTGCATGTCTGCAAACCAAGTAGCATCAGAACCATCAAGGCAGGAACAACAGCTTGCACCTTGAACACTGGGATCATAGCCTGGATATCCCTGCCTTACTGATGAGGTGGAAAAGCCTTCAAAGATACAAAATCCAGAACGCCCCCAGTTAAGGCCCGCCTCTGCAAAGATTGACGATGGGATTTGAACTTGTTGATGGAGTACTTCAGAGTAAACATCATAGACCTGAGGAGCTGATGTAAGGCTGAATGGCTGGTGAACTGGAAGTGGTTTGATCCAACTAGAAAGTACAGACACTGCCTGTGGGGCTCCAAGACTGGCACATAAAAGTATACGTTCTGCAGGTCCAGGTAGATCTTTAAGTCCCTGTGATCCAAGGACAGAAAAATAAGTGTGAGGGTCATCATTTTAAACTTTTCCTCATGATCAATAAGTTTAGTAACCTGAGATCTGAAAATCGATCTCAAAGTCCCAACCTGTAAATAGAAGGGTGTGGGAAGGGGTGTTCTGAAAGAAAAAGGCATAACAAAACAATTTGAAGGACCCATTTATCTGAAGCGTTGAACTGCCAGTAGTGTAGGCACTGTTGCATTCAACCCCCCCCCCACACCCTGCCAGACCCAGATGTCTGCTGAAGGGAGAACTAAAGGAGTTTGGAATAAATGTCTGGCCAACCGGAGGAAGAGGATGGCTGTGGTCTTTGTCCTTTGGCACCACATATGCACATAGCTCCAAGAAAAGACTCCGATGTCTGGTGAATATGTTGAGAAGGATGGTGGTGGTGGAAACCAAGGTCTCTAGAAAAGCTGCTGAACGTCCTGTAATGCTAAAGGAACTGGGGAAGCCAGGGATAATATTGCCATTGCTCTGCTATTTTTGAAACACTGGAGGGTAGAATTAGACGTCTTGACAAAACAATCTGGCCCCATCAAAATACATGCCCATCAAAGATACCTGGATGTTTCTGGTTGTGTGCTTCCACACATCTAATTATGACACTGGTGCCAATGGCACGAGCTACAGAGTCAGTATTCAATCCAGATTGAAGAATTAGGTTGACTGCATCAAGACCATTCTGAATTGCCTTGACAAAAACATAACCGTATGTTGTTAGGTCACATGGCCAAAACTAATGCGCAAAGTCCCACAGGGTGTGGCTACAGTGTCCCAAAACGAACACAGCATTTAATGAGTGCAGTGCTACACTGCCTGATGGAAAACTCGAACAGCATCCCAAACCTGAGTTAGTGGAGAGTAAGGCACTGCCATTGGAGGAAGAACTAGCAGGGCCTGCAGCTGAACAGAAGCACACCCCAGAGGCAGAGTGGGCTGACTTCACCCGGGATCAGTTGGTGCCAGGAAAGGGCCAGTCAAGAGAAGTTCAAATGGACATCCTGCTAGGTCTGAGAGGCATGAAGACACTCTAAAGGAAGCTAAAATGAATATGTAAATCAGTAGCCTGGCCTCCTTGAAGCCTGCAACCTACTGTTGAGTTAACAATCTGCTGAACTTGGATCACATCAGTTTACGATTCATCTTCGGGTCCAAGGAGGATGGTAAATCTGGAGTCTGGTTCCTCAAACGGTGACTGCATGACAGCTCAAAGCCATCATCAATAAACCGCTTTATCAAAAAGTAGTACAAGGTGTTTTTTAGGGGAGCACATTTCAGAACAATTCAGTTAAACAGAATGTAGACCATTTTGATGTATTCAGTCTACTGGAGAGATGCCTCATTGATGTATATTTGGCATATGAATTATTTACCTGGCACTTAGTTGGCTGAATCAAGTGGAAGGATAAGGCAGTTCATATATGCTTATTTTTTGTTTTCTCCCTGCACTGTGTAGCAGTAAACTACTCCAATTATTATTTTTTTTACAGCAAGGTAAAGCATTAAAAATATCAATATATTAAAGTAATGGTCCTTCCAACAATTTTGGAGTTTCTTATTTATACTGGGTAAATCGAAGTTGGGTTTGGCAAAATGAAGGCGCTATGATAAAAAAAAAAGTTTCATTTGATGTCTAGGTAACAAAAGCATCTTTCTTTATAAGGTGTTTCAAGTCTTTTAAGTAATGACATGGTTCGTTTTTCGTTATGGGGCTTATGAAAGTTTTAACATCCAATCAATATTGATGTAAATATGGTCACAGTTCATCCTATGATCAAAATATTTAACAAATACAAAAAATTAGCAAGAATTACCAGATTGATGGCATGTATTCTTTCCCATAAACTCAAATTCAAGTAATTAAATGCTTTAATGCCTTTGACAAAAGTGTTTCCCAAATTTGCAATAGTGCTTTGAGGTGCTCCAGTAAAATACAATCCTAGGAAATGAATATCAGCTTTCATTCATGTGAGGGTTCACATTTGAAAAATACTCTTGATATGCTGTTATACAGGAATGCCTTGTGGCTTCATGCCACTCAAGTAGACCTGAAGGTAATGTTTCTGTACTAAAACCTTAAAAAATGTATAAACTGTTTCTATGACATAATAGAAGATAAGGCAAAAGTAAATGTAATCAAAGTCTCCTTCTAGCAAAAAGGTTATCTTCTATATGCAATTATGTTCTGTTCCTTTGAAGGGCTCTGGTGAAAGGCCACACATGGGCAAAACAGGAAACACCTGCTGCACCCCTTCCCAAACTGGTAGTGCATGTGGCAGGAGGAAAAACAGCAATGTTATCATACAAAGCTAATCTGGAGGATCAGTCCATAATCAAACACAGATAGCTGAAAATGTCATTCTTTTCCCAACTTCTGCAACCTGTGTGCACATAGCTGCCATATTTCCTGCATGTATGAATGTGATATTTGACAATCCTATGCTGCAGTCTGCCTATGTGTGACATTTGCATACCATGTGAGACTGAGTGACACTTTATTATAAGTAATTGATAAACAAATGGGTGCATTAAAGCATGAATGACTTCAGTCATTGTTGAACATCGATTATATGAGAGTCCATGTATCAACTGTCCCATTCAGGAAAAAAGAATAATAATCACAGATATTAATGAACATATATGACCCAGATAGTTCATGCATGGCTTTTGCTTAACAATAGTTATTCCTTTTCCCTTGAAGCTGCTGCTATAAGTGAAGCTGCTATTCCACAAAAAACTAGCTCCACCCCTTCCTTTATCCATGGGAAAGCAAGCTTTATCAACCACTGAAATTCCAAAAATAAGCCTACATTTGTTTACCAAATTAAGATCCCAAATATGAACCACTGTTACACAAATTCTTCACATTAGGGTTCTATCCTATCACAAGATGCTTATCCAGAGATAAGATATAATTTAATTGGCAGACACTGAGATGGTTGAAAAAAAAGGAGCAGAGTAAGTCAGGAGGATCACCGGGCAGGTAACATGGGGGAATCAGTGGTGTGGATTTATTGGTAAAAAGGGAGAATCTTCAGCGCAAACTTGGTTTCCAATCCACTACACAATCAACCCAACATACTGAACAAAACACCATTTCAAACACCATAAGCCAGAACAGAAAAACAAGTTACTTACCTTTGATAACGCCTTTTCTGGTAAAGACTATCTAACCAGAGATTTCTCACCTTATGATTCCTTGTGTTGGGAATTTCTCCCAGGGGCCAAATTGGACCCAGAAATGTTTCAGCAATTACCTCGGGTGTCATCAGGTGGCATCATAAAGCCCCAGGTCTGGTTCGTCCACTCCGGATATGACTTTGAAGCCCCTATATATGCACCACCACTCTCTTTCTTATCTCCGTCCTTGCCTTTGGACACAGAGCTATGGAAATCAGATGTGCAGTGTGCAGAACTTTAGATATGGCATTTTATTAATGGACAGCCTTAGTCCATTCAATAGAACAGGAAGGGTCAGTGAGGAATCTGCAGTTAGACAATGTCTCTACCAGAAAAGCAGTTTACAAAGGTAAGTAACGTGTTCTTCTGATTTGATATTTATCTGTGGTAAAATGTCTCAAGCAGTACATCTCCTTTGCAGTGGGTCTGTAGAAGGGCTCAGATCAGGATACCTTGTATGATAGATTGGGTAAAGTGCCCATTCTGCCAGACCTGGTTAGCCAGGCAGTAATGCTTTGTGAACGTCTGTGGAGATGCCGACGTCGCAGCATGGCAAATGTCTAGAACTCTCACACTGCAAGCCACCACAGTGACTGCAGCCTTCGCTCTGGTGAAGTGAGAGCGCAAGCCTTTTAGTGTCTGTTTCTTGGCCAGCCCATATCAGATCTTGATTCTTAACAAAATCCATATAGAGACTGTCCTCTTTTCCACTGCCTTACCTTTCTTAGCTCTAGAGAAACGGACAATAATTTGGTCAACCATCTTAGTGTCTGCCAGTAATCTCTGCTTTGGTGTACACAGAAGATAAGTGTCCTCTTGGGGTCAAGGAGGTGAAGTCGTTCTTCCGCTTTGAAGGGGTGAAGCAGTGCATAGAAAGTGGTAAGTGAGGGATTGCCCTGTCTGGAATGCCGTCACTACCTTAGACAAAAGAAGTGATTCTGTCCTGGGAAAAGGATATATATGGCAGAACTATGGACAAAGCAAGGAGTTCACTAGCCTGGCCAAGTTAAGGCGATGAGGAATGCTGCTTTAATAGTTAGAAGGCGAAGACGACAACTGTGCCTGGGTCTGAAGGGAACGCATATCTGATGTGACAACCAAATTAAGGTCCCACTGGGGCATCAAAAACTGTGTTGGCTAGAATGTGTCAGTCAGCCACCAGAAAAATTGCATCACAATAGGTGAATTGCAAGGGATGGCTGATCCGGTAAACACAGGAAGGCTGATGGGTATCCTTTAACTGTTGCCATAGAAAAGCCTTGCTCAGCTAGGGACAAACAAACCATTTAATAACTGCGCAGTGACATGTTGGATGTGTCGTGAGGAATACTAAGGAACAAACTTCTGTTTGTGTCCTGCATAAGCAGAATTTTCTTTATGAACTCTTGGCTGCCGAGGTGACACCAATTACCTCAGGAGGAAGACTGAAAGCCATCAGTTGTCACTCAATCTCCACGCATGGAGGAGTAAGTTGCGCAGGCTCGGGTGCAAAATCGGGCCCTGCTGTTGCAGCAGGAGGTCCTCCCAAATGGGCAGCCGGATCAGGGGACAAATGCTCATGGTCGGAAGTTCGAGGTACAACAATATCCTAGCCCAGTTTGAACTCAATAGGATGACTTGGGGACGGTCTCTCTTGCTCTTTTTCAGAACTCCGGGCAAGGAAGGGAGGGGCGGAAAAGGGTACAGGAGCACCAGCCCCCAGTGTAGGCAGAAGTGTTCCCTGAAGAAGGACTAATGTTTGGACACCACATGTTCTCTGAGGTGGCAACTAGACTGAGCAAGGGTTGCCCCCCTAAGAGTGTAACTGTTCATCTGTCCTGCTCTTTAAAGCTCCTGCCAGGTGCTGAGCAGTCAGGGAAATGACCTGGATCAGCGACTGCTTGAGATGCAAAGTCTGCCGATACAGTACTCATGACCCTACACTGCCCTGCTTGTTGCAATACAATATGGTGATTGAATTGTCTATAAGAATCTGCACTCTCCTTGGTCAGGAGGAACTCCTCCTGTGCCTAGCAAATCGCTTGCAATTCAAGTCAATTTTGAGGTGAGTTTCTGCTAGAGGCGAGGGTCCTCAGGTCTCCATATCTCCAACATGGCCTCACCAACCCAGCAACAATGCAGCCGTCGGCTCCGGGTGGGGAATGGGGCGAGCTCTGCCACCAGTCCACTCAGACTTCAGATTCAACAATTTGCCACCTGCTGTGGCCTACGAGCAGGAGGTAGGAGGCACAGAAGCCTCAAGGTCACTCTCACTGAGACACAGAGCAAGGGTTGAAACATCAAGATCACAGCCTGAATGTCCTGGACTCGTTTAGGTATGGCTCCAATGAAAGGGAGTTAATTTTGAATGAGTCTTGTGTAACTTCAACAAGTCATTAGAAAAGCCCAGTGATGACAAAAAGTTGGCCGTTGTTACCTATGACTACTTGAGGCAAGCCTGTCTTCAGTAGCCAGTCTTTGAAGTATGGGAAGACTGATACTCCCAATCTCTGTAGATTGTTTGCGACTACCATCATCAACTTGGTGAACATCCAAAGTACACTGATAAGGACACACAGCTGCACAGAGAACAAAGTGCTTGTGGCGTACCTGAAACCACAGTTAACGCCTGTGGGACTGCTGGAGGGGGGTGTGAAAGTATGCATCCTGAAAGTCCATCACTACCATCCAGTCTCCTGGATCCACAGCAGACAGGACTTGGGCCTGGGTGAGCATTTAGTTCAAAGGGCAAAGGTCCGGAATAGGGCAAAGGCCTCAATCCTTTTTGAGCACCAGAAAGAAACAAAGTTAACAAACCAGTCACTATTTCTGATGCTGGAACCCTCTCTATTGCTCCCTTTGCCAAGACAGCCTGAATGCAGTGTATGGACAAGTTGCACTCCGGTATGTCTAGGGGATAGGATAGGGAATTATCTCTGGCTACGATCTGGAGAACCCATTGGTTTGACATGATGCGCCTCCATCTGGGGAGGTAAAATGTGACCAGACTTCCCACCAGGCAATGGTGTACCGCTAAGCACAAATTAAGGTGGTTTTGTGGTGGCTGCAGGAGAGGGGGTAGGGGTTTCGGTACTGCATTTTTCCTGGGGTCTGGATGTTGTCAGCCTGCTCCCCAGCCTCACCCTTGAAAGGACTGGGAGACCTGCTGCTGAGGCACAATCTTCATCCGCTGGAAACCCCTGCTTGAAAGGGGTGCTGTTGAGGGGTGAACTGCTGAGCAAGTCCTAGAGTGCGGGCACTGGTCTTGTTCTCTTTAAATCCTTCCAAAATCAAGGTGGCATTTGCTCGAAACAGCATAGAGCAGTCAAAAGGCATGTCCATTATGGACTGCTGAACATCAGAGGAAAACCCTGTGGAGTGAATCCATGCATGGTTCTGCAGCACAATGCTGGTTCTGACTGCTTTACCCAATATACCGTGTAGCTCGCTGCCTCTTGACCATCAGAAATAAGATGCTGTAAGGCAAGATCCTGGTTTTGCCCAGATGCCCATCAGGATGTCAATGAGGGCCTCGTTAAAAGCTCTGATCAGGGTTCAAAACCTCAGTTAAGACATTTGATTTTAATTTTTGCATGGGTAGATTGAGGTATACGACTTCTGCAGCCCTTCTGATCATTGTGGCGAAGGAGGCGGTGCATAAGTGAAAGAGGATAACCCAATGTCTGGTGAGATGCCCAGACCACTAGCATCATGAAGGCCCTCAAATATGTTTCTTTCATACATCTCATCTTCATAGTCACCATCATAGTCACTATATTGGTGAGATATGTCCATTTGCATGGATATACTGTTGTGACAGAGCTTCGGAATCAGACAAAAGATAGAGGTTCAGTGGTGATAAAGACAGCGAGGCTCGGGCTGGTAGTGTTGATCGCTGCACCAAGAGCGGCATAGGACATTGCACTGCGGCTGGAGCTGCGGCACAGTGTTCAAAGAAGATGCAGACCTTGGGAAGAGGTCCACTGGCATGCTCGGCGCCTGGGACAAATCATCTATGTGGTCCTGAAAGGCAGCCAGTACAGATTTCTTGGGGCCCGAAGAACCTCCTGGAACTGGCATAGTTGTTCCACTGACACAGTCCAGGCGAGGCGAGGGAAATGGGTGCAGGGACACTGCTGGAGACCATTATGAGGAACAACCCCTTAGCCTGGATGTACCTTACCCGGGTCCGTGTGCAAATTCTAAAAGTGTGAGTGGCAGGAAGGAGGAGACCCATGCTTCATTACACTTCTTATGCTTTATCTGGGATCTTTTTTGACTTTCCTGAACTCTGCGATGTAGATTTGGAACATTCATGCGACCAGCGTGGGTAACAATAGCAACTACGTGCTCTTGGCCTAGAATGGGAAAGCGTCTTCTTACAGATTCCGGTGATGGCTAACTTGGCTTTGTGGCCACGATAGCTCTGTGATTCATCTTTGAGCAGCCAGGACACAAATGAGTGACAAGGCACCATAGGCAGACTTTGTGGGTGTCTGTCACATCTTTTGGTGACCCTTTTGGAATGGCTTACAAGCTGTCATTTCAGGGTCCATTTTCTGCACACTGAAGGGTCTGGAAGGGTAAAAAAAAAATTCCTGAGGGATAAAGTTTGCCAGGAGACATCAATGCTAGCTTCAGATCCATATCTGAAGGTGTGGAAAGAATGAAGCTAGTGATAGCACGCGTTGGTGATGCATATACCAGGGCCATATCATTGTAGGAAGCTGAGTTCTGGTTGCAGTAGCCCCTCCCCCACACCAACACCTTTTTGTCTAGTTTTTGATGCAGCTTTGACTGGAGTGCACTGGGTTCCTGCTAACCAGGGCCACAGTGCCAGTGTCCCTTCCCAAAAACAAGACCCCCTGGTCATTTGATCCCCAACTGGCCAGGCCGTTAGCATCTATGTAAGCCCCTAGTAATTGGTACCCCGGTACCTAGGGCATATGTACTTAAAAAAGGTCCTTAAGAGCTGCATCATAACTTGTGTCACTCTTGAGGGACGCAGCACCAACCTCATGCAGACTGCCATTGTAGGATGCATGACAAGGTGCTCCAAAAAGTTAAAACATAACGTGTCACACAGCCTGTGTGTCATGTCCCCTAAACACTGCATGTAATATTTGTAAGTCACCCCTACAGCAGGCCTTATAGCCCTAAGGCAGGGTGCATTGAATTGCATGTGTGGACATATCTGCAACAACAGAAATGCCCCTGCTATGTCTTCGTCGATTCTTAGACATAGTAAGTGAACAAGGAAGCCATTTTAAGTACATGTGCTGGACACTGGTCAATATGAGTTCCCCAGCTACATGATGGCTTCACTGAAACTAGGGATGTTTGGTATCAAACATCTCATATTAATAGGCCTTCACTGATTCCAGTGATGGATTTTTTAATACAGACACTCAGAGGGCACCTTAGAGGCTTTGTGTGGTGGAATTAAGAATTCTGGGGCAGGGTGATGCGCACTCCCAAAAGGAAGTGGTCATCTAGGGGGCGTAGTGACCCAAGGGGTAAGTAGCCCATTGGCTTCTACCCCTCACTTCCCTTGTTGCCCCCTAAATGGAGTATTTAGGGGACTCCTTGATACCAGGAAATCAGAGCTTCAGTGGACACAAAAGGAATGGACAAAAGCCTTCTGACCCAAGAACTGAGGAGCACGACTGACTTGGCGCTACCCCTGCCAGCCTGTCTGCTGCACCCGACCCTTAAGGAGCAACTGATCTGTCCTGCTGCTGCAGCCTGCAAGAAACCAGGAGAGCTGCCAGGGCTTCGCAAATAGCTAAGAACTCCTTCGAAGGAGAGGAGTTACTTCCCTGCATCTGCAGGCAACTAAAGAAGAACTGAGGACCCAGGACCCTAAAACCTGATGCCGGACAGCTTCACTTCACACGTGTCTCCCAGCCTGAGTTGAAATGGGCCAACGGTGTCAGCGTGGTTACCAGGTCCTCCAGAGAGTCGAAGGCCACCTTGAGTTCACCTAATGTGGACCCCCCCCCCAACGGCATCTGCAGCCTTTTTCTGCAGACCCCTCTCTACTGCAAGTAATTGCCTCAGGACACCTCTGCACCTGTCCACCCAGGACCGAGGAGAAGAGAACCAAAGGAGTACCCACATCTCCCAGCCTCATGAGACCTGAGCCCACTTGTTGGCTTGGTCAGACTGGACCCCCAGTCTATGCCTGCAGCCTCTGTCTGCAGGCCCCCTCTACCGTGACTGCCACCGGTGACGGAAACCACCTCTGCACCCGGCCGCCCAGGAGCATGGAGAACAGAGCCACTGGTGTCCCTTTGTCCCCGAGCATCGCAAGACCTGAAACCCCCTTGGTGGTTCACCAAGACTGGACTTTCAGCCTTTCCGTGAAGCATCTTTGTGACAGAAACGATCCCCA